>NC_052031.1:54632496-54932496 GCF_015832195.1 Motacilla alba alba | reverse complement strand
TAAGATAGTGATGCCTTAGGTTTTAGCTTTTCTATTTTTCAGATTCTGTACTGCTTTAGTGCGTAGTTCTGAGCTTCATATTAGGGCATAGTAAGCTCTCTTCACAGAGTAGGTAGACAAAACAATCCCTTCTCTATCTGGGGACCAAGGACAAATGATCCAAATTTCAAGCCCAAGAGCATAAACAAAAGTTGACTGAAGAGAGAAAAACAAGAAGGATGGGACTTCATAAGCTAAGGCTATAACTGGACAATTAACTCCAATATAATAATGGACCAGAACTTACAAAAGTGAGAGACATCATGACCAATCATCCATTTTGTGACCATTTTGGGTTCATCTTGGGTGTAGCCCTGGCTGGGCTCTTGCGCTGCCCAAGGTGTATCCACTGAGGCCTCTTAATAAATACTTACTTTATTCTTTAATTCTATCTAGCCTCTGTTCTAGGTCAGTCTTCACGAGGCATCAATAGAATTGATGTCCTAATGATGCCCACTGTCCTATCTTGCTGCAGCTTGACAATTCTGTTGATAGACAAGCTATAAAAGAGCATCTGTCGATTTGCAGAGGAAAAAGAAAGACTGAAGAAGTAAGAAAAGCACATTTGCATGATTACAGCAAGTTACGTTCAGAACTAGATGTGGAAAAATCCAATTTTAGGAGTAAGATTTCACTTATGCAGAATCAAACCAAGCCAAATGCTGGAGCAATGCTTTGTGATCTAACTCAAGTCCTTTCCCTTTCTCTGTGGAAGAAGTGAGATGCATTGGCCCACTCCTCAGTACATGTTTACATCTTCCTCTCCTTTGGCTGCCCTAAAGTTGCTTTCCCAGTTCAGCTTTCCAATGATCAGTCTGAAAGGCAGCAGTCTAATGGTCATAAACTTACCCCTTCACAAAGAGTTTAGACAGGTGGGCACTGCAGCTTTTCCTTGCTTTGGAGCAGGAATACAGCTTTTCATAGCTTATTTCAAAGGTTACTCCACCTTTTTCTGCTCCCTGTTAGAAAAAGGAGCTTTGAACTCAGGTAACACTGGGAAGACATGTTTGCAGGGGGAAGTGTTTACCTTCACCTGTTCTGACCATCTCACCTCAATAAAATAGAGGGGTTCTTGAGTGATTTTGACCCCCTCATTTTCTGTAAGTCAGCTTATCAAAGGCACATCGAGGAACTGATTTCCACATGCAACTCTTTAAGGATTCTCTGTCACAGAAAGAAAGGTAACAGGAGGAAGGATCATAAAGCCATGAGAAGGCAGGCACAGTGAGTGGCTTATGCAAATGCTTTCCTTCAGATGCTACCTTTCATTATCTTTACCTCTTTGTCTAAAACTGAGTACTTCTGCTGTAGTCTGATCCCAAAATTTCAAGGGGAAAAGGAACATAAAGCTCTCCAATTAAAAAAAAATTGTATACAACTGCCTGAACTTCTTTGAAATGGAGAACCCAAAGCAGGATTCCTTGCCCATGTTTCCAATCCCTATCATCTGTACAAAAGGTTTATGTGGTGACTGGATCCCTTACATATCCTTTTTAGAAGCACTGTACAGGAAAAAAGAGTTGCTGCTCCCTCAACTCTACTCATGTTTTGCCAGAATAAAAAGTAAGCGGGATGCAGAGGGTGTTTTTAATGATGTGAGTAGCACAGCTAACAAATAGGACTTCCCCTGAAGATGGGATGGGGTTTTGTGCCACAAGATGAAAAAGGAACCAAAGTCACGATTTTTTTCTTACTGAAAAAGATTGTTACAACCATCCTGAGGCAAACTGTCACTGGTGTAATCAGAAGGAGCAGCTGTTAGAGAATAGGAATAGTCATCAATTCCTTGACTGAAAATGACAGCTTGGTTCATAAATAGTTTCTTTTGTGAAAACAGATCCTAACCACAGAGGCAAAAACATATTGTACAGAGAATCAACCTTCTGCTGTGCTAGCCTCATTCTAATTAACATGCCAGTCCTGAGGCAAAAGAAGCCCTCTTCTACAGCCCACACGGCAGACTCCTGGTGTTTTGTATATTTTAAAATGAAAAAAAGACCCATTTTCTGGATGGGATTCATCTACCAAATCAGTACAGTCAAAATTACTACATGAGACCACTCTGGCTCTGCCCCAGACTGAGCAGGAACTTCTGTGGAGACTATTTTTCCTCTTCACTTACTGGTTTTTTTTTTGAAGATTGGTACAACATGCAAGGATATTTCGGAGAAGTGCAAGACACCGCTGGGAACAAGGTCTATAAAAAGGAAGTAAGAATAAAAAATTGCACTGTATTAAAACGAATATGCACATGCAATATGAATATATCAATTTTTAATGACACTTTTATAACTGTAAGTGGAGTGGAAGGCCATGGATTTTTGATTCTGAAAGAGTGATAACAGGAAATTATGTCTTCAAAAAAAGTCATGCTTAAAGAGCAGGCATATGCCCCAGACAGCGTTAGTGCAGAGCACTCAGTGCTCACAGTGCAGGAAAACACTGCAAGTTCGTAAGAGCTGTGTAAAGAAAACTGGCAATTATTTAAGGAGAAATGATTCATTTTTATGCACACCAGGCTATGTTGTCACAACTGAGGCTCTTCATAGAGCTGTGGCCTCTAAAGTGACACAGTAACATTTCAGTCCATTTAATCCTAATTTTTCTTTTACTGCCGGTGAAATGCACAAAAATAATATCTAAAATTCCTGCAGCGTTACGTAACAGACCCAAATTATTTTGACATTTTATGCAACAGAGATAACAATTCAAAAGAGTTATTCCAGCAATTTGCTCCAATTGTATCCAGTTGCTCCAATAACTTACTGTATTTTTGCTGACAACTTTGTCTTTGATGATGTCAAATTTAGTGGCAAGCTTTAAGATTGCAGTGTATCTAAGACTACAAAAGCCTACCCTGCTTTTCATTGCCTGCCTGAATCCATATGTACGTCTTTGTTCCCCATACCATGAACAAATCTAATTTAAGGCATGTCTTGATGCAGTTTAGATCTTTCTTCTTAATCACAGAATCACAGAACCATTTAGGTTGGAAAGGAACCCCAAGATCATAAAGTCCAACTTATGACTGGTCCCCACCTTGTCACTGAGTGCCCACATTCAGTCCTTCCATGGACAGCTTCAGGGATGGGGACTCCACCACCTCCCTGAGCCCTTTCCAATGCTTAAAATCCATTTTCATGAAGAAATTCCTCCTGATTTCCAACCTGAACCTCCCCTGGCAGAGCTCAAGGCTGTTTCCTTGTGTCCTGTCACCTGGGAACAGAGCACAAACTTCTGCTGACTGTAACCTCCTCATTGCTTCACTGTAGATTACCTTGAGTCCCTTCTCAGTGCTTGGCCCGAGGACTTCTGGGACAGCTCCAAAGAGTTCTTGGAGGGGTGAAGAGGGGTTAACCTCACAACTGAAGGAAAAGTGTGTGAGCAGCTCAGGGAGAGGGCAGGGAAGGGACAGGACACTGCCCTGAGAGAGGGATGACCCTGGCCCCGGTGCCCTGTGGGGACCAACTGGTCCCAATAGGGGGAACCCAGTCCTGTTTTCCCCAGCACTGCGAGGGGAATCCTGGAGAGGGTGAAGGCAGCTGAGGCTTCCCCAGGGATGTGAGGAGGGGATGTGCCCTGTGTGAGGAGATGCTGGAGGCAGCCCAGTGCAGGAAAGCTGTAAGGATTTTCTGTAAAGTTGTTTAATGATACTTTTGTTCCTGCTCATGAATTCCCAGCACATGGTTTGGGCAGGGTGGCTCTGGGCAGACCAGTGTCTGTCCCACCCTAGGTGACTCAAAGAGCAGCTGAACCACTGCTTTCCTGGATTTTGCAGGGCAAACCTCTCCTGCAAACAGAACTAACTTCACCTCAAGTGAAGTTTTTAAGGTTTTTAAAAGTTTTCCTCTGGTTATCAGCACTATCTGGCTATTTTACAGAAATTGTGGCCTGTTCTGATGCAGGGCACCAGCAGAGATGCCAAAATAGAGCTGCTCAGGTGCCATCTGTAGGCTCAGTTCTTTGGTAAATATTTATACTAAAGATAAACTGACAAGTTTATGTGAAGGACCTCTAATTTATCTATTTTACAGTCTTTCAAAAATTTTGGCTAGAGGCTCTTCTTTCTTTCCATTTTTTTCTCTTTACCACTGTGAGTCCAGTACAAAGAGACATATCTGCTTTCCCCATGCATCTTTAGGTTGTTGTGGAAGTCTGTTTTAGACAGAATCTGTGCTAGTGTTGCTTGACATGGCAGGAGGACTCTGGGTGTGCTGAATGTTAAGGGCCTGGCACATGCTCAGCTGCAAGGCATAGACAAACTGTGAGGATTTTGTTTAAAATCAGGATTTAAAAGACACCCAGAGCCAGGAGTGCAGGACTGTTTCACTGTTTAACTTCTTGTTTTCTTTGTGACTTGGATTTCTGTCTGCAACTCAGCTCATGGGAGAGCTTTGGGGTCATTTCTCTTCAGTCTCTGCCTTGAGAGGCTCCGAGTCTTAGTTAGAGTAGGAGAGAAGATTGTCAGTTGTCGGAACCCAGGACATCCCTCTGGGTGCCCTGGATGGCCAGAGCCACTGGCAGGGGGCTCTGAGACCCTGACATGCAGCCAAAGACACACATGGGGTTTTGATCTTAGCCCGTGGAGCAAATTACCAACTCTGTATGAAGAATTACAAGCCACGCACACAAGTTAGATAGCATAGTAGAACTAATCACGAAGTGAAAGGAAGGATTTTTGAGTGCTGTACAAGGGGGTTTTAAGCCTTGTACCCAGGGGTCCAAGTTTTGTACATGGGAGTCAAGAGTTCTAAGATGGAGGGATTTGGGTGTGCCCTGTCCTCTTTCTTTCTCCTTCCTAGCCTCCATGTCTTTGGTGATGTTGGCACTCACAGATTGGTTTAGAGTAGAAAGTCACTATTCAATACAGATAATAGGCATTGGGGAAAAAGTATAAACATGTAGTACGTAATATATGATATAAAAGATGGCACCAGCCCCCTGGGAGGGCAGTGTGCCTTTGTCTGACCTGCTGAATGGGCCACAGCAGTTCAGGAGAAGAATATTTTAGATAACCAACAATAAACTACCTTGAGAACAGACAACAGAAGACTACTGAGTCTTTCTTCGAAGGCACGGGTTGGAAGAGGGACTTTTCCATCTTTCAGGGTCACCCCAATCCGGGGGTGAAACCCCACAGTCAGTGATAGTGATCATGACTGGGGTGAGAAAGATTTTGGTTTACTTAAAAGATGTTTTCAAATAAAAGAGCAACTGCAAGAGAAAAGAATGATTTTCAAATTTAGAAATACTCAAGACAGTCTAATTAAAATTTGAATTTTGGTTGTTTGGTTTGTTTGGCTTTTTTGTTTGTTTGTTTTTTGGAGTTTTTTATGGGGTAAAAACCTGGAAGCTTGGAACTAGCAATTATAAAGATGAATAATTGCATAATAAATACCAATCTGGGCCTTAGTAATTAGACCCTGCAGCACTTTGATTTTTTAAATGAGAGTGTGGTGCTGAATGGATTGCAAGAAAGGTAAGCAAAGTATAACAAATGTAAAGAAGTAGTTTGCAGTCATATTTGTACCAGACTGGTGTAGGTGTGATATGCCCCAGCAGAGAATTCACTCTCTGTTTTGCCACAGAGGGAACTTAATAATTTGTACTCAGCTCTAACCTAAAGGCCCAAATAAAACAGGTAGGGCTAGGATGTTACAGATAAGCAAAAGTATGGCCTAAGTACAACAGAAGGGAACTTCAAAACTGGGCCTAAAAAATTTCATTCCTCATGCCACTCTGTGTATCATGCAGTAAAATTCAGGACTTGCCATTTAATATGGCCAGTAATGCTATTTTCTGCTACATATTGCACTAGATTCATATACACAATAGGATTCTTGTTAGATTTTTTTTTTTAAGCACAATTTTAATTTTCTAGACTACAAGCTGATTCACACTCTAATGCTTAAAGAACCACATCCCCATCTGAATTTCTTTAATTATTAATCCTAGAATTTCAGGACTAAGTATAGGAATTCACTGAAGTATTAAATGATTATTCTCTATTATACTCCTTGTAATACAGATATGTGAGGGAATATTCTCTGAGAGATCTGTTGAAGATTATTAGAAATAAACTTCCTCCAGCTGGTGGTTCACATAATAGCACTTGAGTTGATTAAATGAACCCCAGCAAATGACTGCCCGGAGGATAAGAAAAATCCACAAACATGAGTTAAATTCTGCATGGAAGATTTTCTGTGCAGCATGGATAGCTCCATTTTCACAGCTTTTATTGAAATCAATTGCTCTCAAAACAAAAACAAACAAAAAAAAGTATAATGAGGAATTTAATTTACTGGTGTGTGATACTCATGTAGAGATGATTTAAAG
Organism: Motacilla alba alba; assembly: GCF_015832195.1. Classification (NCBI taxonomy): domain Eukaryota; kingdom Metazoa; phylum Chordata; class Aves; order Passeriformes; family Motacillidae; genus Motacilla; species Motacilla alba. The sequence continues at coordinate 54,926,121 of NC_052031.1, read as the reverse complement.
ACAGAAAAAAACAATGAAGAAGAAAAAAATAAAACCTAAACTGTTTTCTATTCTGAAGTGATGCCCAGAAATTCAATTCAATTCAAGGGTTTAAAACTGCATGAGCCCTCAACTGTCCAACCTATGTTTTCCTCCCATTTAAAACAGTGCAATTTTACAGCAATTGTACAGCATATCTAAGTATAAAAGAGCTTATTTGACCTAATTTTATATGGGATTTTTCTTATTTCAGCTTATTTTTCTTTCTTCTTTCAAATAAGGAGGAAGGTTCCCGTTCTGTGTGCAGAAGCCAGCCCCAGATATTTCAGTATTCGTGTCTTTCCTTCTTATCCCATTTGCAAGCAAATCAGGTATCACTGATAAACTGAGTGCAGCAACTCCTGCAGCACTGATTCTTTATTTTCTTGTACTTTTCCCACTGTAGCCATGTGCAGAAACTTGATTTGCACTAGAAGTCTGTTTGGCTGGACTGTCTGGTGCTTGCATTCTCCCTTGAAGGTCAGAGATCCTACCCCCTGCAAACTGCTGTGGGACAAATACCACTGCACATGTTAAATCCCAGTTAATTTAAGAGGAAATGCCTGAATGAGGTTAGATGTATGGCTTGGTTGAGAATTAAATGCTTAAAATTCAAGAGCACAGAGGTTTCATTCAGTCTCTTCTCTAATCAGAGCTCTGTGGAAACATCTGAATATTGGCTTCTGTTGGATGTATTTGGTTTGAATTTTGCAAGCCTTGTTTTGGTGAAGGCCTTGTTGACTCATGAAAATACTGAGTGCTGACATGGAAATTTACTCATTTAAATGGCCACACTTAGTGTTTCTAGACCCAAGAAAAAATTAGTTTATGCCAGTTCTGATTCACCATCTGATTTTTATCACTCATATTTCCATTCCTTATTTGAAAGGAGAACAATACACTTGTAAGTTCAACTTTTTTTTTTTTTTCTCCTGTTTCTTGCAGCAGGTAACAGCTTCAGAAAGAGGAGTTCCTCTGTTTCTGACCCACTCCTTTACCTGTGTTTGGTGCCTCTTCCTCTTGACTCTATGCTCTAACCACTTTCCTTCTTCAGACCATGTTCTCTTGAGCTGATTCAGATTCTTCTCCTCAGACAGGGAGGAGGCCAAATTTCCAGGCCTTAATCTCCTCTGTACCTTCTGGTTACTCCAATGTCCTTGAAGGGCCATTAATTTAAGATCCCAGATATCCAATCTTCAGTTCCGTCTGGCTCTGTTCATTGAAGCTTGTCAGGGTTACTTTTAGCAAATTTGTTGTTTCAGTGATTTAAGGATCAAATAACAATAATATTTTATGAAGAAACTTAAGTAGAGCTAGGCAGGCACTGCTTACAATTAATTAAAAGAACTAATTAAAATTAGTTCTGAAAATGAAATAATTTCCAGCCGTAGTGAAGGTAGAGGAAGAAAGAGAGGGGTGGAGATATGGGACAGACCTCTCACTTCACCTTCTGGATCTGGAAATATGCTTAGTAATGGCTGATAACAATGACAGCAGTGCAATAACTTGCTCTGTTCTCTGCCATCTTTGTTGGTTCTTCATTTTTGGTTACTTCATTAAATCCATTAGTTGGGAACCAACAAGGGAGACCTAATACCTCCTTTTTTTCCTTTTAAACCTTAGAGCCTGAATTGACTTTGATGGATAATGCAACTGGAAGTTTAAGAACAGAAAATTAAATCCTGGGGATAGTCTAAATATTTATTAAAGCAATGGAGCTACTTAAACCAGTGAAATTTAATAAGATAATTGGAATACATCTATTTGCATTTATATCTGGCTCTGTTCTTCCAGCTTTAGCATTGCCAACTATGTTTTACATGATAGTTTTTATTATGATCTTCTGGTAACACAAGCATTTAAATCTAGACACTGTACCCTTTTTTCTTACATCCCATTCTTTCATCCTGGATTTTCTTGTAGGCCTTTTGGCCATAATAATTTAAGTATCCAGCACTTTCCTGGTATATTTTTTCAGGTTTATAAGCTGAACCATTAAGTTTTCTCATTTTAGACTAAAGTGCTGGATGACTGTCAAATTAAGCTGATTTATTTGTACTCACTTAATGTTGCATTAACTAGTAGTATAAGATAACTAAATGGTATGTGAGCAAGATTATGGGGTTTTAGATGTAGGATTATGAAGTTTTATGGAATAATCAGATGCTTTGGGAGGTTACAAAGCTATAAAAATGTATTCAAAGACTATTTGCTATCTTCAGATCAAAGGAATGGTAAGAAAAATTTAGGAATGACAGACTAGGAGGTGATTACTTGTCATAGGGGGTTCCCTGTGGCTAAACATGTATCCTGAAAAGGTCTCTCTATTTTTCAAGCTTTCTTCTATTGTTTCCAGGAGAAGACTAGGACTTGGCAGCATTCCTCTGGAAATCAATCATTTCAGGCTGGATCCGAAACCACAGGAAATAGATAAAAATTTCTTTGACTGCAAAAGGAGATAATTCTCTGAGCGTGGTGTGCCATCTTGGTGATAAAAAATGTTTCCTTGCTGGGCTTTATTTAAATACTGCTGTCGTACTTGAGGTAGAAGCTTCAGAACTGTAATTGAGCAAACAGACCTCTACTGCAACAAGGCGCTCCTGCCTAGCTGTCAGTGCAGTCACACTTCCTGAAGCATAATTAATTTGGGTATTTGTTTCACAGGTTGTTGCTTCTCCATCTCCTTCACTGCTTATTTGTTTTTCCTTTGTTACTCTTCTTTCATAATCTGTTTTTTCTTTCTAGTCTTTTCTTATGTTTCCACAGATTTGCCTGGAGGCTCATAGGAATCCTAGGAAACTCTGCCTTCGTGTGGGGAAGTGCTTTGTTAAAACACCTTTATGAAACAAAATCACTGCAAACTTTTGCCAACAGCATAAGTCCCCTGCCTTTCCTTGAGGGTCGTGTAATGTGCAATAACCCTTGTGCATTTCAGAAAGCAGTGCTGGTATATTTTAAGTGGGATGGAATGCAGTGATTTCCACTTTGAAGCTGCACAGCTACAGCTCAACAGCTAAAATTAGCCCAGACACAAAGTTTAAAGAGTTATTCAATTTCTGCTCATTTAAAATAGATGTATTCTCTCCACGAGAATCAGAAACACTCCAATAAATTGTGATTTCCGCTGCTTTGAACAATTTTACTTCAGTTCAACCAGTTCTGCTGACAGCCTCATAAAGCTGTGTGGATACTGGAAGTTGTTGCTGGTGGCTCTAGGAGTATTTCATCACAGAATGCAGTATTTCTGAGAGTGTGCACCCCATATATACCAAGTAGTATGTTGGTAAGAATTCATACTAAATTGGCATAGCAAGGATAAGAAAGTGCTTATCAAAATATTACATGACTAATCCAATTCATGATGAGGCCTTCCTTAGTTTAAAAGTAGAAGTGTTCAGATAACACATATAATTTCAGTTAAATTCAGAAACAGAAAATGGATAGCATATTTAGCCTAAGGGGAAATTCTTTATTTATTTTAACTTGTATCTGATAAAGAAAACCGTATTTTTTCCATGATTGGAACTACAAAGAACTTAAATACGTATTTTCTTCTCTCATATTTCCAATCTAAGAGAGATACTTTTGCAGAAGAAGCTGGTGCTTCTCAGCTGATAAAGTTATCAGCTCTCATGTAATAACATATTTAATTCCAAGAAAGTCAGACTTTGTATCTCATCTCTGTCCAAAGACAGATAAAGCTGTTTGTGTCCAATGAGACATTCTTGGTGTATAAAGGTATTGACATCTGTTATCTTGTGAAAATTAGGTTTAGACAGAGGAGATCTTTCCCTTGAAAGTCAGATGTCCAAATTCCCACTAAGGCCTAGCCTTTATATCATGACCTGAAAGTTACTATTTTCAGCTGAGTATGAGGTGGAAACTACAGTCACAGAAATAGACTGATGCCTCCACAGCTATTATCTGCATGCTTCAGTGTGGATTACCAACCCTGGGAGGGCCAGGGAGAAGTTGTATATAGGAATGTATATGAGCTGTATATAAGAATTAGGCAAAACTGCCATTTAAGACAACTCACCCAAGCCATATGAAGATATTGTTGCCATCCAGACAGCAAGCAACTGTTTACTGAGGAGATTTCCCATGTGACCATTGCTGTTTGCAAAAGATCCCAGTAAATGAGGGTTTTAAGCAAGCACTCTGTGTCTGTATAACACTAGGGAAAAGTTCTATCACAATATGAGGTTATATGAAAATTTGAGGGCTTTCTCTCAGATAGAGAAATGATGAGAGGGCTGGGGTATCTCTGCTTTGGAGGCAGGCTGAGCATTGGGGTTGGTGGTTGGTCAGCCTGGAGAAGACCGAGAGTCCAGGGAGGCCTTATGGTGCCTTTCCTATATTTAAAGAGGGCATGTAAGAAAAATGGAAACAGACTTTTTAGCAGGGTCTCTGGTGATAAGGCAAGGGGTAATGGTTTTAAACTTAAAAATGATAGATGCAGACTGGATTTAAGGAAGAAATATTTTACGATGAGGGTGATGAGCCACAGGAGAGCCCTCCTGCACTGGGGAGCCCAGAAATTAAAATAATACCTAGGTGTGACCTGGGTTCTGCCTAGAGAACTCCTGGATCTTCTCAGGGACAAGGCTCAAGATTATCAGGGAACTCCTGGGCAGGAATGTCCCAAAGGGCAGCCAAGAGAGGTGTCAGTCTTTGTATTGAGGTCAGGGATAAAAGCAACTTTTAAGTACTTAACTAATTTTGGAAGAAGGAAATTATCTATCAGTGACTTTTCCTGGAATCTTTCTTGGCAGATGGGGACTTTTTGTCTAATACATTTATTCTTGTTTTCTGGGAGAGGATGGTGGCAGTACAAAACTGCTCCAGTGAAGGACCTTAAACAGGATCAAGGCAGGAACAGTAGCACTGTCAGGGTAGGAAGTGACAGATGATCCAAGTGTAGGTTTACAGGCACAGAAATTTATTGCCCACTGTGCTTGGTCCAAGGATTAAAAGCAGTTCATCTGCTTCTGTACTAGCAGACATTAAACATATGATATTTACTCATCAGTTTTCTGTGCTATCACTCAAGTTTTATTGCTGCAGGCACTGAGCAGTTTCCCCACAAGTTCTGCTGCTTCTCCAGCACTTCTGGGTGTCAGGCGAAGCTCATGACATTGTTTTTCACATGATCCCTGACAGAGTAACAGAGGGTATTCTGAAGGATTGTTCCCTAAATATGACCAGAAGGGCTGATGTGTCTTTTTAATTATGTTTTCCAAAAAATGGTCCCCTTCATATTTCCGCACCTTATTATATTTTTTAATATGGTTTTGTTTTTTCTTCAGAGAACCAACTTTTTTGCCTGTTCTCAGTTCAAAGGTCTTGACTGTAGTATATATTAGTGTATATTTCTGAAACACTTAATACATTGTCTTTAAAAACTGCTTTAAAATTGGCTGCTATTACACCTTACAAGAAAACATCTCAGTAATGTTCAAATTGATTCCTGTGCTGGCTGTGAGCAGGCAGTCAAACCTTAAGGGTGTTAATTACTCACAATATTAGACCAAACAAAGGCTCGAACTACCTAAGTCCAAATGTAAAAATTTCAGTAAAATACTTGTACCAGTGAAAAAAAAGGTAGGTAAACTCTACCCAGTTGTCTTCTCAGGCAGCAGCCTCATGGGCACTGCAGGCAAGTTTTAAATCTAACAAGGCAGCTGCTTAAAAACCATGTGGGAGAGGATCATTTTGTGGAAAAACCACAGCAGTTAAGGAACCTTAAATGTGACTGAGCAATCATTAGATTCAGCAATAAATCTTGTTGATCACCACAGCCAAAGTAGCATCACAAAGTATTTTGCTCTCTGGTCTTCCAAAAGCCAGCAGCTCAGGGGCTTCCAGAAGTGCTTTTATTTCTGTTTAATAGTTACTGACTTAAGGCCTCATCACATCTGCCCATGTCCTTTCTTGGTGGGTGCCATACAGAACCTTCTCCTGGAAAATCTTTCTTGGAGCCTAAAACTCTCAGTTGCACTTTTTGAGCCAGGAAACCCTTCAGAGTCACAGATGCTCAATGGCTTGGAGAGCCAGGACACTTTTATTTGAATTCCAGCCTTGTGTTGAGCATCCTTGCCTGAAATTTTGGATGTAAACCTTAATGTCAGTGGGTAAACTCAAAGAAATACAAAGAAATCTGCTGGGTTTAATGATCTGCAGCTATGTAACACCACTGAGGGAAATACTCTGACCTCCTCCTAATCTCCAGTACATGGTAAAGTAAAAAGGCTGTATTCCTTTTGTAAAGTGCCTGAAGCTTAAAATCATGGGAAGCCTGTCACCCATGATTAAATAGCAATGTAAACATGCTTCAGAAATAATTGGAAAATGTATGTAGGTAACAAGGTTGCATTACACCTCACGTTTCTCATATTGGCCATAAAGACAGAGCTTGCTTTCAGCTGTATCACTCTTGTCATGTCAGCTGCTTCTGAAAAAAATCTGTTCCAGTTCATGTTTATTTCATTAAGTGCTTGTTAAATGGTTCATTCTGTTATTCCCCCGACATGTTCCCCAAGTTGGTTTTTTCCCTAAATTGTATCCTTCCTTAAAGCTGTCCCTCAAGCTATTTCCCTCCCTTTGTTCCAGTCCCTTCCCTGCCTGTCAAGGCGACCCTGCCCCTTTTTCCTGAATGTTCCCTGCCACTCACCCCCTGGGCCAATCCCTGATTGAAACACCCACTTGGAAATCTCCTAATCCACAATGCCCCAATGGCCCATGTTAACCTTTCCCCCCGCCCTATATCCTGATTGGTCCTACAGTGTTGATGTAATTCCTCTTGCTCCACCCTTGAAATCCCCCTATTGGTTGATTTTCTGTATCTACCTCTCTGGTTTGTAGGTGTATTTAACCCCTTGCCTTGAGGTGCTGGGAGCTGTCTCTAGTGTCTTATCTTTTCTGTGGGATTAAATTTTTGTTGTGGAACTTCAAGACAATGGGGTTCCTCCTTCACTTGGTCACTGTCATGGCTGTAACAGCATGCGCTGTAGAGCTTGCAGCTTTTCAGGTTCAGCTGTGGGCAGACCCCAGTCCCCAGCTGTTCCCCACTCTTGCTGTGGCTACCTGGTGTGTACAGAGCTAGCCCGGGTTCTGGTGGGCTTTGGCAAAAATCTAATTTATATTTTTTTAACAAGCGGTAATGGGAATTATGTCAGTTATATGGAATTACTTCTCTTTTCCAGCACTTTTACTTAACGTGTTTATTTTTGTTTTTAAAGTAATTTTTGTGGTTTTTATTGGAAATCACTTTTTATCCCCCCCCAGTGCACATAGTGTAATATTAAAAAAATGCAATGCAATGATGGAAGCCTTTTTGGTTTGAAATAACGTTTTTTAAGAAACTAATGCAAAAGAAGGACAAAGAGGGAATATATAGCTTTTTTAGAATAATGTTATCATTCTTGAATCATTGCTAAGCAATGCAGTCTGAGATAGCACAAAGGTAGATGTGACTGAGTAAAAGTCACATGCGCTTTTTCTGTGCCTGTGTAGGACACCCCGCTTAGACAGAGTTGTGATTTTACATCAAGAGGACCTGACTAAGCTTCTGAAAGGCTTCTGAGTATTATGAATCGTTTCCTCTGTAATGCACCAAGTCCCAACCAATCCTGAGCACAAATCTGATGATAATTCAAGAATCAGTTGATGAGCGTTTAGAGGAGTAAGCTATTCATCAACCCTGTAAACAACAGGCTTCACGCTAAATACAGTGGTGTCTGCTTTACCACATGTGTAAGGGAGCAGGAAAACCAAAAGTCAAATGGAAACTTAAGGAGAAGGATGTTTTACATCATCATGGTTTTTATGTGTAAATTATTTTATAAAAGGTAGGCTGATTTTATTTATTTTGTGAGCTTTTAGAACTCACCTGACCCCAGAAGACCTTCCCAAATATAGGGTATGTTGAAGAACCAAGAGAAGCCACTCTGGTAAGTTCCTCTGAAAATATGGTCCAGTTTTTATCTGCTTGCATCAGATTTTAGACCAAATAACAAACAACCTCTGGGGTTTCCATACATCTTTATTACAGTTTGGATTGGCAACTGTTTTTAAAAGCAGAATCCCCAAGAAAAACGTGGCACCACAGACATGTAAAGTGGGAACTGTCTGGAGAATGGACAGTAGATAATGGCAGGTGGGGTCATTACAGAAGCAGATATAACTTTGACATTGTTCTGACTCACTTGGTGTCTCAGTGCCAGCTGCCTTTGGAAGCCCAAAGATCAAAACTTGCTTCATTACTATAGAGGGAATTTCAGGTATCTAATTAGCAGGTGCTGTGTTGGCCTGGTAACCACTGAACTACTAAATTAAGAATCAGTAGAAAACTGAGTTATTCAGATGTATAATGATTACAAGCATCACTTTCCTCACCTGTCAGTTGCAATCTGTTCCACTGGCAAAACCGAAGTTCTCTGGCAGAAGAGTGCAACCCTTGCTGTAAAGTGTTAGATGACATTGCAGGAATTTTTCAGAAAGGGCACCAAATAGAGGAGTCTGCCTCTTGTTTGTTTTTCATGCCACCCCAGTGTGTGTATTAGTAGCAATGTACTAATTCCAGTTTTTAAGAACAGGTTGATGCTGTGCTGTTTCAGCTCCCTGTTAACACTTTCAGGCTCTGGTTATTTGCTGCGTAACAATATTGGTGATAGGAACTGGTGAGTGCTCACCCTGTTGAGGCTGTTTAGATCAACACTTCCATATTTACTGAGATACTTATGTAGATATTCTTCCTCAATGAAGCAAGAAGGTGGAATTCTACCCCACTTTGATTTCTGGGTGCTGCATGAGGAGAATGAGAGCTATCTGTAAAGCATGCAGAGTAGCAATTGTGTTATCTGCAGTGTTCTGTGCAATTTCTCTTTCCATTGAGGTTTTCTCCAATTGTGATAATTTTTTTTTTGCGTTATATCAATGTTCAGGCAAGCACAGGCATCATAAAAGGGACTAGTAAAGCAGTGGGTGCTGCCTGTCACATGTTATTGTCAGCTCACAGGATTCTGCTGCTGGGCTGTTCTCTAGTGTGCACACAGTTGCAGTGGCTGCAGGTGGCACAAGCACAAGCCAAATGGCATTCACTTGCAGTGACAGGAGGCTCAACAAGGTTCAGCATTTGTACTGGTAGCAGATCACACCACGTTGTGTTGAGAGTGTTGGTCTGCTGGAGGGTAGGAAGGGATCTGGACAGGCTGGGCCCAGGCCACTGCTCTGAGGGGCAACAAGGCCAAGGGCCCAGTCCTGCCTTGGGTCACACCAACCCCCTGCAGCTCCAGGCTGGGACAGAGGGGCTGGAAAAGGCCTTGGTGGTGCTGGGGACAGCAGGACCAGGGCAATGACTATCCCCCTGTGCTGGACACAGATGTGGTACCTCTAGTCCTGTGTCCAGTTCTGGGAGCCTCAGGACAAGAAAGACATGGAGGAGCTGGAGCATGTGCAGAAGGGATCGGAACAGGTGAAGGAGCTGGAACACCAGGACGGGCTGAGGGAGCTTGAGGGGGCTCAGCCTGGACAAAAGGAGGCTCAGGGGGGACCTTCTGGCTTTGCACAACTCCCTGACAGGAGGGGGCAGCTGGGGCAGGGGGATCAGGCTCTGCTCTCAGGGAGCAAGGGACAGGACAAGGGGAAACAGCCTCAAGCAGTGCCAGGGGAGGTTTAGATTGAATATTAGGGACAATTTCTTCAGCAAAAAGGTTGTTAAGCCATGGAGCAGGCTGACCAGGGCAGCACTGTAGTCATCATCCCTGGAGGGATTTGAAAGATGTGGAGGTGTTCTGCCCAGGGACATGGTTTAGTGGTGGATTTGACAGTGATGGGAGAACAGTTGGACTTGATGATCTTAAATGGTTTTTCCAACCTAAATGATTCTATGATTCTAACAGGAACCTCATCTGTATTTTTCCAAAGACTTACTCTCTTTCCATTGGGCCATTTTTGGGATTTAGTGCTTCTAATGACATGTATTTTCTTCCTTCAGGAAGGGAAAATGGCATTAAAATCAAATTCGGATTACTGTAAACAGTCTGAAGAGCAAACTCAATTGCTCTAACACATGGTGTGAATCTTTTGCTGTAGTTCTGACAATAACTTGTTGAAAAATGAAGGAAGGAATTGGAATTGGTTCACATAGCAGATTCCTAACTCTGAAAAGGGTCTCAGGTCCTCTTGTGCAAGTAACTACACTTAGACAATTAAAATCCTAGTAATGAGCTCATTACAGACAGCTCTGTGCATATAAACAGAAGAATTTTTTGTCTGTACACAGTTGAATGTGTAGATGTGAGGCAGGGCCTTGTGCTTTCTTCTTCAAAATTTGCAGATGGGGGAAAACAATTCTGCAACTTCAGTCAAAATTACCCCATGGAAATTATTTTCCAGAGTAAATAGTATCTACATGAGCTTCTGTACAACAGTCAATAATCTTTTGCCAAAGGACAGGGAAAGCAGTGAGACACTGGAAGGTTTCTGTGGCTCTGCCTGGATTCAGTCCACAGCCTGCAGTACCTCTTTGCCCATTAAATTTTTTCTCTTCACTTCCCGAAGTCGGATAGTGTTGGGCATTCTCAGGAGTTTGTGCAAGTTGCTGGCAGTTTGTCAGTGGGAAAATGCTGTTGTTTCTACCCACTCAGAACCCAAGCAAAGCACAACAACTCTTTTACATAATTTTATATGGGGTGAGGTTTTTATAGAAGTGCAGTACCTGGCAGCAAAGTTTGCTTTAGAGTTGCAGGACAGAAATCCCTTGGAGATAAGCAGTTTTCTGTAATTCAGGAGGCATTTGTTACATTGAGCTAGGGAAATGTGGGCAAAAAGTCTGCCTCACAGTGATGTAAGGGAAATCTCTCATGGCTCAGAGGCTTGGTTTTCACTGGATGTGGACTTCAGCCTTGCTGCACAGATGCCGTCCAAGTCCCTGCTGCTCACAGGTAGGACCTGCTTTACTTTAGTTTTAGGTTCTTAGGGGAAGTCATTCCCTTCTGTGGTTCTGTCTAGCCTCAATTTATTAATCTAAGGCTGAAACTAGTTATACTCCCTAAATAAACTTAGCACAGCAGCTCTTTTAGGATTATTTTCCTAATCTCCTTTGTCTTCAGCCATAGGTTTCTATGGGGGAAGCATAGAGGTGGAGTTTCTGTCACTAATTTATTATATTCACACCTGTGAGCCATTGAGGAGCAGGAGGTGGAGCTTCCTTGTTCCGGAGTGACTCATTATAAGAGGCCTCTGGGGAGCACGGCGACCTGGAGTGCAGTGAACAGGAGTGGGCAAACAGGGCCACAGCAGTTTGCGCAGCTGTTAGCGCAGGCAGGGCAAGCAGGCAGGGTTGCAGGTTCTTGCTAGTTAGGTGAGGTGTTTCTATTGGTTTGGTTACTTGATTTTGGGCTTTCTCCTAGCAATGGTTTTAAGCCAGTTAAAATCTGTGGTTTGTACAAGTGTATGTGACCAAATGGTGCCCTCCAAAAAGGATGTTTCTGTTCAGACCCATTCCTGCCTGGAGAGTTTGAGCTTATCCATGGTTCCAGGGAGTGTTGTGGAGGAGGCCTGCCTACGGTGTGAACAAGTGAACGACCTCCTTTCGCTGGTGGCCAAGCTTAGGGAGGAAGTTGAAAGATTAAGGAGTATCAGGGATAGTGAAAGGGAAATAGACTGGTGGAATTCAGCCCTTGCATCTTTAAGGGAGGCCCACCAAGAGCCAGAGGACTCATATGCCTCTTACTGTCAGGCAATAGAGGGGCACGTAGTAGATGAAGGGGAGTGGAAATGCGTCCCTGCTTGGGGAGGTAATAACAAAAATCCCTCCTGCCCCCAATCCCCTAGCCAGGTGCCACTTCAGAATAGATATGGGGCCCTGGATCTAGAGAGCCAGCCAGATGATTTAGAAGAAAATTATCTGCCCAGTGAGCCTCCTAATTATGACTCATCCAAAAAATAGATTACCACCTCTAACATCAAGAAGAAAAGAAAGGTAATTGTAGTGGGTGATTCCCTTCTGAGGGGGACAGAGGGCCCCATATGTAGACCAGACCCATCCCACAGGGAAGTCTGCTGCCTCCCTGGGGCCCAGGTACAAAATATCACTGAGAGACTTCTTAGGCTGATTCAGTCCTCTGATTATTACCCACTGCTGATACTCCAGGCTGGCAGTGATGAGATTGAAAAGAGGAGTATCAAGGCAATTAAAAGGGAGTTTAGGGCGCTGGGTCAAGTGGTTGATAGGACAGGTGCTCAGGTAGTGTTTTGCTCAGTCCCTTTGGTGGCAGGAAAAAATTATGAAAGAAAAAGGAGAACTCACATCATTAACAAGTGGCTCAAGGGTTGGTGTCATCGGCAAAATTTCGGATACTTTGATCATGGGGCAACCTTTACAGCACCCGCTCTACTGGAATCACACGGGATTCATCTCTCTGTGAAGGGCAGAAGGTTTTTAGCTCATGAACTGGCAGACCTTGTTGAGAGGGCTTTAAACTAGGTCTGAAGAGGGAAGGGGATGCAGCTGGGCTATCTGGAAGCAGGCCCAAGGATGGTAAGGGAAAAATCATTAGCCTAGCTGAGGTGCGTGTACACCAATGCACGCAGCATGGGTAACAAACAGGAAGAGCTGGAGGCCATGGTGCAACAGCAGAACTATGATGTAGTCGCCATCACAGAAACATGGTGGGATGACTCACATAGTTGGAGCACTGCACTGGATGGCTACAAGCTCTTCAGAAGAGACAGAAAAGGGAGAAGAGGTGGAGGGGTGGCCCTCTATATTAGGGGGGTTTTGAATGTCATAGGTATTGAAACTAATGACGATGAAGTTGAGTCCCTATGGGTAAGAATTAAGGGGAAGGCCAACAAGGCTGACACCCTACTGGGAGTCTGCTATCATCCACCCAACCAGGATGAAGAGGTGGACAACTTATTCTATAAGCAACTGAACAAGCCCTTTCAGGATCATCAGCCCTTGTTCTACCAGATATCTGCGGGAATTCAATACAGCAGAAAACCAGCAGTCTAGAAAGTTTTTAGAGTGTATGGAGGATAACTTTTTGTCACAACTGGTGGGCAAGCCCACCAGGGGAGGGACTGTGTCAGACCTGTTGTTCACAAATAGAGATGGACTGGTGGGTGATGTGGAGGTTGGAGGCCACTGGGGGCACAGTGATCATGAAATTATAGAATTCTCAATAATTGGTGCAATAAGGAGGAATATAAATAAGATCTCTACGTTGGACTTCCAGAGGGCAGACTTTGGCCTATTTAAAAGAATTATTCCAACAGTCTCTGGGAAACAGTCCTTGAAAACAAAGGAGTCCAGGAGAGATGGGTGTGCTTCAAAGCAGAGATCTTGAGAGTACAAGAGCAGACTGTCCCTGTGTGCCGAAAGATGAGTCGACGAGGCAAACGTCCAGTCTGGATGAACAACGAGATTTTGAAGGAACTTAGAAATAAAAAAAGAATGTATCATCTTCTTAAGGAGGGACTAATTTCTCAGGAAGTATTTAAGGGAACTGCTAGGGCGTGTAGAAAAAAAAAAATTAGGGAGGCTAAAGCTCAGTTTGAACTTAACCTGGCAACTTCTGTTAAAAATAATAAAAAAAGTTTTTATAACTATATTAATGGTAAAAGGAAAGGTATAACCAATCTCTGTTCCTTATTGGATGAGGCAGGCAACCTAGTAACTAAAGATGAGGAAAAAGCAGAAATGCTTAATGCCTTCTTTGCCTCAGTCTTTAGTGGTAAGACAGCTTGTCCTCAAGACAACTGTCCTCAAGGGTTGGTAGGCGGGGCCAGGGAGCAGAATGGTCCTCTTGTTATCCAAGAAGAGGCAGTCAGAGAACTGCTGGGACACTTGGATATTTATAAATCAATGGGACCGGATGGGATCCACCCTAGGGTGATGAGGGAGCTGGCAGATGAGCTTGCGAAGCCGCTCTCCATCATTCATCAAGAGTCATGGCTCACTGGTGAGGTTCCAGATAATTGGAAACTGGCCAATGTGACACCTGTTTACAAAAAATGTAGGAAGGAGGGTCCTGGTAATTACAGGCCAGTTAGCCTGACCTCAGTACCAGGAAAGATAATGGAACAGTTCATACTGAGTGCTATCACACAACACTTACAGGATGGCCAGGGTATCAGACCCAGTCAGCATGGGTTTTTGAAGGGTAGGTCATGTCTGACCAACCTGGTCTCCTTCTGTGACCAGGTGACCTTCCTGGTGGATGCAGGAAAGGCTGTGGATGCTGTCTATTTACACTTCAGCAAGGCCTTTGACACTGTCTCCCACAGCATACTCCTGGAGAAACTGGCAGCCCACGGCTTGGACAGGAGCGCTCTTCGCTGGATTAGGAACTGGCTGGATGGCTGGGCCCAGAGAGTAGTGGTGAACGGTGCTGCATCCACGTGTGGGCCAGTCACCAGTGGTGTCCCTCAGGGGTCTGTACTTGGACCAGTTTTATTTAATATTTTTATAGACGACATGGATGAGGGCATCGAGTTCTTCATTAGTAAATTTGCAGACGACACTAAGCTGGGAGCTTATGTTGATCTATTGGAAGGAAGGAGGGCTCTGCAGAGAGACTTAGATCGGTTGGATGGATGGGCAGAGTCCAACAGCATGAAGTTTAAGAAGTCTAAGTGCGGAGTTCTACATTTTGGCCACAAAAATCCCCTACAACATTACAAACTGGGGACAGTGTGGCTGGACAGTGTTCAGGCAGAAAGGGACCTGGGGGTGCTGGTCGACAGACGGTTAAATATGAGCCAGCAATGTGCCCTGGTGGCCAAGAACGCCAATGGCATCCTGGCTGCATTAGGAATTGTGTGACCAGCAGGAGCAAAGAGGTCATTCTTCTCCTGCACTTGGCACTGGTGAGACCGCATCTTGAGTATGTGTCCAGTTCTGGGCCCCTCAGTTTAGGAAGGACACTGAGATGCTTGAGTGTGTCCAGAGGAGGGCAACAAGGCTGGTGAGGAGCTTGGAACACAAGCCCTATGAGGAACGTTTGAAGGAGCTGGGGTTGTTTAGCCTGGAGAAGAGGGGGCTTAGAGGTGACCTTATTGCTCTCTACAACTTCCTGAAGGGAGGTTGTAGATAGGTGGGGGTCGGTCTCTTCCACCGGGCAGCAAGTGACAAATCACGAGGACAGAGTCTCAAGCTGCGTCAGGGAAGGTACAGATTGGATATTAGGAAAACATTTTTCACTGAAGGAATAGTAAAATACTGGAATTGTCTTCCCAGAGAGATGGTAGAATCATCATCTCTGGATGTGTTTAAAAAAGGACTGGACATGGCACTTGGTGCTATAGTCTAGTTGCGGTGTTAGGGCATAGGTTGGACTTGATGATCTTAGAGGTCTCTTCCAACCTCATTATTCTGTGATTCTGTATTTATAATAATAATATTTTCCTCTCACAGTGAGGAAAAATATTCTACTCAAGGTCATGAAAAAAAGGTGGAGTATCAGAAATTTAATAAATGGAAACATCAGATATATTTTGAAAGGTAAAGATGTTTTCTTTGTAATTTGCTTTTTCTTACAGGAAGACTCATATTTAGATGAGATCTACCAAGAAATAAAGGAGTCTACTTGTCAAAAAATTAATATTGGTAGTCTGACTTGTATATGTAGATATGAAATATGATGTTTAATCAACATGGATTTAAATTTTAACCCTTAACATATGGCTTAAGAAAAAGGTGAAAAAAACCTCAGGTTATTCAGGGTCCTGGCTTACTCTGAATTTGTTTCAAATCAGTGCTTTTTTTTTGCACTGAAACTTGTCACACAACCTTGTTAAAAAAGGTCTTTTTTCCTTTTCAGCTTTGGACTCAGTGTTTGACTGGGATAGAGCAACAAACATCCATGTCAAAATGGAAGTGGGTTTTGGTTTTTGTGTTTAAAAGGAAGGGATGAGGACATTGTGATGGCTTTTACAAGTACAAAGAAAATGCAACTCACATCAGCTGAGCAGAGTGGTAAAAGCACGGCTTTAATGACAACCTTAATGACAAGAAATTGTTTCTGTTTGAGGCCGCTGTACTTGCATACACTGAGTGCCAAGATGAGCCGAGAAGGTCTAATTTTGTTTATTTTTTATTTAACTAGAAAGGAACAATTTCTTCAGTGCTCTCCACTGTAGCAAAAGCTAATATATTAGAAATAGTATGAGAGGTGCAGACTTCAGTCAATCTTGCTGTTGTTACTCACAGCACATCTTGCTCTAAATGTATTTGCTGCTATGCTGCAGTTAGATGCAGAAGTTAATTTACAGCTCCATATTATATATGAATAAAAAAACAGTTTACTGTATATAGCCTTAAACTGACTCCTCAGGTGCCTAAAAGTAGCAGGAAAACAAAGCCCTGATATTTCTCTGGTTTTGAATTTTCAATGATTACTTCATTATAAGATTGTTAAAATGTAGATTGCTTTGGTTTTTTTCCCACACTTTAGGTGAGAGTTTTAAAACACCCCAAATTAGAAATAGAAATGGTATTTGTGCAGCCACCCTACATTGTCTGTATTTTGGGTCCTTGTGATAGGTTATGTAATTTTAATTTCTTTACAAAAAAGCCCCAAACTTCTTTGTCAGGATCTTGCATTTTCATGGGACTTCCCACACTGGAAAGTAAAGTGTGAAGTTAAAGGAGCTCAAGCTTGGTAGAAGTCAAACTATAGGCAAGGAGAGTTGCAACTTCCTTATGCATTAAAAAAAAAAAAAATACTGTCTATGAAATCTTCACCAACCAAACAACTTTAATGGAAAATCTGTAACAGTGGAGATGCTGTCCAAAGTGAAGCCCAGCTTGCTCAGAAAAAAAAAAAAGGGGGGGCGGCATCAAGTAAATTCATGTTTTGACATTCCCGTGAAACAATTTTATGGACAAACGTCACGTAGATTTTGGGGAGAGGGTGCACGTTGTTTAGAAAGTTGCATTCAGCAAAAACTGGTTTTAAACATTAAAAGAAAGAATATATGGAATATCCCAAACCATGTACACCAAATGTAAAAATAGAGAAACATTTCAGTTTTGGTAAACTGCTCTCCTTTAAGTACAGTTGGAAAGGCATTGAATGAGTTGCAATTACTCCCCTTGATATTAATTTTCAGTCTAATTAACTTTGATTTTTTTTTCCCAAACTGTAGTAAAGCAAAGCTACAATTAAGGCTCAACCAATGAGTGAATTGAATTCCACTTCTAAATACATGACCTTGGTAATGCAGCAGGATTCTGCACAAGACTGATTTTGCATTTTAAATGAATTTTTCTATTGGAAAAATCACTCCTCATTAAAAAATGTGTTGAGGAAAATTCTGTATGGCTCCTTTGGGTATAATGAGCACTTAAGAGCCGCCAGATTCACATTCAGCTCTGGCATTGCTTCAGTGAGTGACTTGGAAGAGTTGTTTGGCTTTTTTATCATTTGACTTCCTGAAAAGCAACATTAAGAAGTTCATGTGCTGGGGGCTCAGAAAGAAAATCAAGATAGTTTTCCTTAAATGTGGCAGTGACTGGCAGCCTGTGCCATGCTACTGGGGCTTGTTTTACAAAGACATAACAATATCTGCAGAGCAGGTTTTACTTCCTGGAAAATTAAAGCCTTTAAAGTTGTCTCTGTTTCTGCCATCTTTTGAAAATCTTGGTCTATACAGCTACTTCTCATATTTGCAATCCACGATCTCGAAATGAACATTTTTTGTCACTGCAGATCACATAAAATTCACTGCTGGTTTTTGAGGCTTTCATCTTCTGAAACAGCTTGCAAAGGTGTATGGTGGAAAAGTCACACAAATAATTTCACAGTTTTCTTCAGTTTTCCTGTAGAATATACTTGAAATGTGGTCTTAAAAAATTACATTTGACATGCTGTGGCAGTGTGGATGGCAGGAGCGCTGTGACCTTCCCGAAGAAGTGTCTTGACAAAGATGTCCCAGGGGCACAGTCACAATCCCGTCAGCTCAGCGGTGATCTCAGCAACTGCTCTCAAGGTGATGTAGAGAAAAGGAACTAGAGCACTGTATAGCAATTCCACAGAGTGGAGGCCTTCATTAAAAGCAGGGTCCTCTGTGCAGGGACAGCAGCTCTTTCTCACAGGGGAAAAAAGTGGGGTTTATATAGGGAAAGAGGGGCACAGAGAAACAGGCAACAAATGGGATACAAGTAACTTGGTGGGGTGACAGGGAGAGGACCAATGGGTTACAACAAATCAACATATGACTGCAAAGGATTCTGGCTGGGAGAATTTTGCATCCTGACTAAAAGCTGCCTTGTTCAGGGGTTGGCTCTCCAGGGGAGAATGACAACTCCTTTTTTGGCCAATTCCTCAGCCCCCACATTAGTTTGCAGTAAAACTTGGTGGAAAAAAATATCTTTATATCCCAAACCAAACATCTCAAAGAATTGTGCCTGGGGTTTCTCATAGAAACAAGACTGTTGTGGGATGCTTTATTTAGAAAAAGCTCCCAGGTATCCAGGGTAAGAGGTGGTTTTAAAGGCAGGTGTTTCTTCCTCCAGTAATTATGCACTAATTACCAATTGGTTTCTTCTGTGACGTGAGTCCAGAAGATTTGTTCTAAGCCAGCACAGAAACAATGAATCAGAAGTTGTCCATAGCAAGTACTCAGATGGATCTTGAGGTGATTTTAGCTGTTAAGAAGTTGAAAAGAGGTAATAGTGGCTGGTGTTGATGACCTTCACTAAAACTCTAAACCACAGAGTAATTGCTGATGTCCATTTTCAGCAGAAACCTATGGATTTTTAAGCTCATATAATTTTCCTGCCTTTAGTGGAAACAGTTCACTCAAACCCATATTCTTCCAGTCCGTAAGTAATAAGAGGGACTTAACATCTAACAAATAATTGCAGCTGGTATGCTCCAGTATTTACTTGAATTCACTGACATGCAATAATCTTGGTCAGTCTTAAAACTAAAAACCTTTGCAAGTTTTCTTCACTTCAAAATAAAGTGACTTTGCTAGG
This sequence comes from Motacilla alba alba, assembly GCF_015832195.1. Classification (NCBI taxonomy): domain Eukaryota; kingdom Metazoa; phylum Chordata; class Aves; order Passeriformes; family Motacillidae; genus Motacilla; species Motacilla alba. Next base: position 54,907,112 of record NC_052031.1, on the reverse strand, counting down.
CATATAGCATTGAGTGTTTTAGGAATACAGCAAATACTGGTACAGCCAAATCCCAGATGTTCTTTTTGAGAAACCTATGAAATTAAATTAAATTTAAAAAAAATTACTTCAAGTTACACAACTTTTGAAGCTTGATCTTATGCTGTGATTTTGTGACAGCTGTGAACACTAAGAGGACTCCCTCTCCTCTCTGAGTCTGTGCCATCCTTGTGAGTTTTGAGTGAATTCTAACAGGAAGTGAAGAATCAGGGTGGAATTGGAACAGCATCCCCTCTGAAGATGGATGGCAACCATCCCGTTGACTGCAATAGGAATGGGAAGTTTATAGAGGTTTTGCATAAAGAACAGAGTGCAGGGATGCTATAGAGGATTCATGGGGACCTAAGAGCCACCACATTTTTTTCTCATCTGCCTCTATTTTTCTTTGTTCAGAGGTAAGGTTACATTTGTCTCTTTACATGAAATTGTTTTTTGGATAGACTTTGAGCTTTACCAGCTCTAGAGGCTTGCATCTGTGATCATTTTAGGTGTGTGATACTGTAAATAGCCAAAGAGTTGGAAAGAATAAATGTTGCATTTCTGTACTGCTGCAGATCCCTCAAGCAGTACCTGTACAGGGAGAGAGACTCAATTACCAGTCAAGCACAGGCATTTAGGAGTTCTGTTTTCAAGGTCTAGATAAATAACTGGTTTTCAACGATGGGGATGATAGCAAGTAAGAGTCTTTAGGCTACACTCTGCTGCTATTATACTTTATAAAGAAACTTAATTACAAGGTGACTTCACCAACACAGGATAGAGAACGAGTCTTGTTAATGTTACATGGGAAATACAATCCTGCCTAACATGTTCAATCTAAAGTTAATTTTACAAATGAAAGATGATACATGATTTGATACTAAGCAACTGAGATTTTAAATTAGATAAATAATTACAATTATGTGAAAATCTCCTTAAACCTTTCCTGAACACATCCCAATACATACTATAAAAATGCAAAAATCCTTCAGTCACTCATACACTTCACATACCAAAAAATACTACCCTGACCTACATGCTTTCAATGTGAACTTCATTTGTAACAATTGAGATTTCTGTTTACTGGAGCTGAACTTGAGTTAGCATTTTGCCTGTTTTGAGAGCTAAGATTATGAACTGGAAGTATTTGGCCAAGTCTGCTAGTCTTTTATTGCCACTTCAGGTAGTACTGCAAGCTGTTGCTGGGACGAATGTATTGCAATAATTTTTCTTAAAGTACTGTTCAGCGGTTTCACAGAGCTTCTCTTTTATCTGACCACTCTGTCATTTCTTATGGTAGAAAAATTCTGAGTCCACAAACACAGCAGGAGAGAGTTTAAATGTAAAGAGGATTTATCCAGGTGTGAGCGCTCATGCTACAAAGAGCTGTGGAATGAGTCTGTGCCATGATGTCAGGGAAATGCTTCCTGATAGCTTAGTTCAGCTTCCCACCTTTGGGACACCAACCTGTGACCTTCAAAACATGGTGCTGGCCACAGAGCTAGCTTCCCTAGGGTCATTCTGCACTAGAAGTAATAGTAATACAACAGAAGTAATTTCTTCTGTGTGAGGCTTGCTGGTGCAGCCCTGCTCCACTCAAGGATCACACTGCTTTCTGGAGCATAATGGGCTGCAGCTGCTGCAGAGTGTGACAAAGAGCTTCAAATTATCACCTTCTCTTCAGATCACTAGTCAGTGTTCACTCCTGGCATTCCAGAGCCATGCTGGGAACCCTGCTTCTGAGAGGAAAAGAAGTTTGAGGGATTTTTCTTCTTTTTTTCAAATTGACATTTGTGAAGTAACACTTTTGTCTACAAGCTTTTGTTGAGTTCAGCTCGAATGCTGAACCTTTCAGTGACATGAGGTTGCTTTCCTTTGCTTAAAGACCTAAACCCTTGGTTTGGTGTGCCAACCTCAAGGCAAATTCATGCCATATGGGAATTGAGTCATAATGGTAAAAGCATTCAAGATTATGTCCAAATTTCAGCTGTGTCACATCTGTCTGAATCAGGGTCTTAGGAATAAGAATGAAAACTGGAGCAAGTAAAGCAGTTACTGCTATATAGTACGTTGCAAGTACAGTAGTGATTTCTGCAGTGCTTCATCAATTCTCTAAGATAACTGCCCTTTAAAATCCCACCTCTGTGAGATTTTTGCTTGATTCTGTACCTTCTTTTGGTTCATGTTTCAAGTGAAATGGTACTATGTTGGAATGTTGGGGGACACAAGACATGTTGGAATGTTGGGGGACAAGATGATGGACTTTGGACCTGGTTAACATAAGAGATTTGATAACAGGATGCCTTGGCAAAAGCAAACGGAACTTTGAAAATTAGACCTGGATTAAATCAAATGGGTTTACTGGAAAAAGAAAATCCCATTAAACTCTGCAAGCAAGAGATGTTGTTATATGTATAAACTTGTGTATGTTATTTTAACCTAGTCATTGTAGTACACATTACTTGTCTCCCTGAAATAGTATATAAGCGTTTGTATCCCACAATAAAATTGGATTCTGATCACCGAATCAGTCTTCCCTGTCTCTCTCCATTGCCAACAGTACTGGAACTGTTTTGTTTCATTTTTCCATATACTACCTGTAAAATATGGAGATTGAGCTAGGAATAGAACCAAGCCATTGTATTTTTGTCTTATCACTGAGAGTTCTTTTGCTAAAAACTTCCTGGGGATAATCCAACTTAGACTAGAGAAATAGAATTATCAGTGCAAGGTTTTCAAACTAAAGTCTGACACATTAATTACACTTGATAAATGGTCTGGTCTGAATGAAAAATCCTTAACAATGATATCCAGCAACCCATGTACAAATAATGAGCACAGTCAGTTAAACTCTAGTTTCAAATGAGGGTTTCATGATGTCTTCCTCAGCCTGGACGTGTTTTTCTGAGCCTCAGTGCTGTATTACAAGCACACATGTTCTTGAAGAAAACCCCTCTGATTCTGAAATTGGAGATACTCTCTTCCATTCTGTCCCTTATGAACTTACTCTCCTATCCACCCAATGGATAGTCTGTAATATTTTAATAGCTGCTTTTGTGCTTTTCTGTCATCCCTAGATGTTTGTGTAAGTCTGGTATTAGAAAGCCACAGGAACATACTGTAAGGGACAGTTTATAAATATATTAATAATGTTGTGAAAAACAAAGAATGTAATTGTACAGTGCCCATAGGATAGAGACAGTATATCAGTGATTATACACTCTTTTATTTTAAATCATATACAATTCTTCTGAGTAGACATTTCATTTTGAGGGTTTGGTGAGGGCTTTCTCCTGTTTTTCCCTTTTTATTTCTTCCTGAAGTCCCACTTACTGTCTTGACCTTCCTGTTCAGAGAAATAAAAAAGCAAATTTTTTGCTTTCCTTTTATAGTTTGCTGTTCTTACAGTAGAAAAATAATATTCTTAATGCACCTACTGCTGTAAAATACAAAGTGCTTATAGGGCACATGTATCCTCTGCCAGTTAGGTGGAATAATGTGTAATTGACCTTCCCTTGATTTTTCAATTGGCACCGAACACTGGAAATACTAACGTTTATTCTTTCATTTTCACTGCTTTGTAGCTGTGCTGTGTATTTTTTTTCCTGGTTATGGCACAAATTTAACAATGCTTTTGCTGCATATTTTTTGTCCCAGTCCTCTGGCATCATCAGGTCCCAGGGATTCCCAGTGTGGGTGTTTTCTGGATCACTGGAAAGCAAAGCTCTAAAAAAAGTCTTTAATATTAAACAGTTTCTTAGTGAGAAGAGACTTGTGACCTGTTTTTAAAAAATCATTAGTGTCCTCTGGCGTGAATTTTCTGCTGATCTGCTAATTTAGTAAACGTGTTTAATGCATAAATACAAAGTCTGCCATTCTGTGGCAATATCCACAGGGGTAGCTCAGTAACTTCAAAGGTGGGCAGTGGTACCTGAGACTTGGGAACTTGGAAAGTCTCTGGCGATGAAGTGAACAGAAGAGAATGGCAATGGTCACCTACTTTGCCTGAAAAGCCCCTCCATAAATAACACCAGCATTGCTGGGGGCAGCAGGGCAATATGTAATCAACGTGAAGAAAAAAATCCAGAAATCCATAGTGAAAATACAGGATTTTTTAATCCATTTTATGGAAAGTACCCACAATCTTGGGCAAGAGTAGCAACCAGCAGAACCATCCTTGAGGGAACAAAAGTTTGCATTGGGTAATGGGTTACCAAAATTGCTCTCGGTAGCAGAGCTAGCAGGCCACAGGAGGAGAGTGAACTAAGGGTGTTCTCCTGCCTGGATGTGAGGAATTTCCAGCCAGGAAATTGGGCATGCTCACGGGTGGATTTAGGGAGGAGCAGTTCTGCTCTGTGCCTTTGTTTTTGATGGAAGAAGATCAGCACTCATGCACTAGTTCTGCCTGTGTTTGTAGCATGAGTAACTCAGTGGTTACACTACTTCATGCTGCTTTTCAGCACACTTGAGCTTTGCACAGGGACAGGGTACTGGGTGAGAAGATCTGATCAAGTGTGAAAATTCCCATCTTTCCATTGATATGGCACTATCCTACCACACCAGTCACTTATCAGCCACATAAGAACTTAACCTGAATGACATCTGGAAATGGACTGGGCAGAAAATCCAATTTAATTCAATATATTCTCCAAAACTCCTCAACTTCTACTCTCTAGTGAGCTTTCTGAAACTTCTTATTCTGATTTTTATTGTATTTCTAGCAATTTTAAGCATTTATCTTAAACACAATTTTCCCTCCACTTAGAGGTCTTTCAAAACTTTTGGGATTGTTGAGCCTCCCAGCTATTTTCCTCCAAATCTCTCACTTCCAGGTCTGCTCAGCTAAGTGCAGAATCATAGCTAGGAACTGTGAAAGGATTTCAGTTTGTTTGAATCCACAGACAGGGATGGTATTTTTTCCTCAGTAAACACAGTTCCAGAGAGAAAATAATTTTTCTGGCAAACACCTTTCTATCCCTGCTTAAGATCAAGAGGTGAAATTAAGAAGTGCAATTCATGGAGCAGCATCCACCTGGAGGAGAGGAAAGGGTTCTTGCTTCTCATAGGAGGGAGATACAGCTGGGTGGTAGAAGGAGGCAAATTATTTAAAACTGCTCAGGAAGACCATGGGGCATTGTGGCCTACTCAACATGCAGTCATTTTAAACCTGACATGAAAAAGAAGTTTAAAATGTATTTGCTAATATGGAAGGCTGAGAACTGAGGTAAAACCACATGAGTTTTTAGGCATTTAAAAAACACAAACACAAATCAGCACAGTGTATCATCCCTGTGTTTTCCTTCCAGGTGCACTTTCTCCTGTACATGGTCTCCAGTTCTTTCCTGGGACAATGCTGATTTTTCTGCTTAATAATTTCCACAAATTGCTTTTCCCTCCTTCAGTTGTGCCCTTTATTATTTTACACCTAGGTATATTCATCTTGCATTGCTAACCTGTATGACCGAAGAACAATAAATGTGAATAAGCACGTTTTTATTTGTAATGAGTATAGGATATTCTACAGAATGACAGCAATGTTTTATATTGACAATGAATGGTTTGTGGGGTCAGGCAGGTTGGCCACACCTGATTTAAGTATTGGAAATTGTATAACATAAGGTTTGCTAAGTCTAAATTGGAGTTTTTCACCTTGGACACTGAAAAAATGAAGTTCTCAGTAATTCATTTGCACCATTTAGGTGCAAAGAGAATTTTCATTAAAAATAACCATTTATCTTGGTGGAGGAGAGACTTCAATGGGAAACTTTCATCCTCATCATAGTGTTTTATTGAATGTTTAAAGAAAGAAATACTTTTTGTATTCAACTTTTTATCTGTGAATTATATACATGGTCAAAAAGTAGCTGATGCAAGAAGAAATGATGAGTGTCATTCCTTCCATGAAATCAATTCTGACAGCTGGATGTGGGAGTAAGATGCATTGTCTGTTTTCCTTTCCTTGTTAGCTTCCTTTTATAAATAAGGAATAAGGAACAGCCTTCCTTCTTTTATGTATGTTATAAGACATTTCTGAAAGTGTGTGGTTTTGTCTCTTTTTATTGCCCTACTGTAAGGGTGAAGTCACACTCAAAACTTCCAGGGTAAAACTAGGAGACAAGAACACAGGCCACGTGTATGCTAGTATTTCTTTCATTTAGATGGCACACAACTCATAAATCCTTAACTACCCCTGCAGTTACTACAACCTACTGTAGTTTGCAGTGAAAAATAAGAGTCTCTCTGTCAGTGTACCCTGCTATCAAAAGAACTTCTCCCCTATTTTTTTCTAAGCCACAAAAATGTCTGTACAGGAGTGAGATTTTCTGAGGCAGAAATTATACTGAAGTGTCCATCCTCCACCAAAACCCATCAGGAGTTGAAAATGTATGGCCTGTCCAGTCCTTTATGTACTCTAATAAAACTGCCTTTGGGTTTTACTAATGTAAGCAATCATTCAGGGATTTCTGCACAATAAATCAGTGTCTGATTGAAAAGGAAGTTTCCTAGAAAGGGGCTTTGACAATGCAGAAAACAAAGACTCTTACCTCTAAATTGCAGCTGTGCAATCTCAAAATGTAAAATTATTTAGATGAGATGGTTGAGTTCATGGACAGCACCCAGCCGGGTGGCAGTGTGGATCTGCTGGAGGGCAGGAAGGCTCTGCAGAGGGATCTGGACAGGCTGGATCCATAAGCCCAGGCCAGTGGTCTGAAGGCCAGTGAGGCCAGTGGTCAATAAGGCCCAAGGGCCCGGTCCTGCCTTGCATCACACCAACCCCCTGCAGCTCCAGGCTGGGGCAGAGGGGCTGGAAAGCTGGAAAAAGCCCTGGGGTGTTACAGAATCCTCTGATATCATAGAGTTTTCCCCACCTAGGCTGATAGAGAGTTAACCCATGATGTGCTGCAGCTCTATTGCCAATTTACATCAGATTGCCTCCCCTGTTGGCCAGCTGACACTGCCCACCCGAATTTTTCATCTGTCATCCCCCCTACAGGTTGCTGCCCTTTGCCCTGCCCTTTGCCTGCCCGTGTGCCTGCCCCTGTGCCTCCAGGTCATTGGTCACTGACCCCATACTCAAGTCATGCAGACCACAGGGTTTTGTCTTCTGTCTCTGGTCCCTTTGGCGTGGGGGATGCAATAAAACCCTCACTGGAATATATAATGCAAAGAGTCTTCCTGTCTTTCCTCCACTGAGGTATTTGTGGCGTGTGCTTGTGCATGGACTTGAAATGGCTGTTCTCGTGGCCTTAGTCTGAGTGGCTTCTGAAGGAGACACCTCAAAGAAGGTTGCAGCATTTCTACCACCCTGCTACGCTGCAACACTGGGAGCGCTGGGGACAGTGGCTGGACAGGAACCCGGGGTGCCCAGGGACACAGGAGGCCAATTGCACCTGGGCTGTGCCAGCCATGGTAGCAGGGCCAGGGCAGTGACTGTCACCTGGGCTGGCACTGCTGGGGCCACACCTCAGATCCTGGGGTGCTTCTGGGAAACTCAGGACAAGAAAGACATTGAAGGGCTGGAGCGTGTGCAGAGAAGGGAACGGAGCTGGGGAAGAGTCTGGAGTACCAGGAGGGGCTGAGGGAGCTGGGGTGGGTCTCAGCCTGGACAAAAGGAGGCTCGGGGGGGACCTTCTGGCTCTGCACAACTCCCTGACAGGAGAGGACATCTGGGGGATGTGGATGCCATGGGACAGAGAGAGAGAAATGGCAAGCGTTTCTCACAGCGGCTTGTGAGAATTTTCAGGGAGTTGTAAGAATGTGATAATTTGTTAATATAAACCATCTGCAGGTGGTGTTTTTCTACTTTGTCCTCCTGTTCTTCTCAAGGACGGTATATGAGAAACATGTTTTTATTAACTAGCCAATCAAATAGAATGTATCATATCACTCCACATAAACTGTGCGGTTCTCTTGAATAAAGCCTTTTTTGCTCTTTTTACAATACTGCCTCTCGCCTGTTCCTGTGTCATTCTCAGCACAAGAGTGATGGGGGGATCAGGCTCTGCTCCCAGGGAACAAGGGACAGGATGAGAAGAAACGGCCTCAAGCTGCACCAGGGGAGTTCAGGTTGGACATCAGGAGGAATTTCTTCATGGAGAGAGTGCTCAGGCATTGGAAGGGGCTGCCCAGGGAGCTGGTGAATTTCCCATCCCTGGAGGTGTTCAAGGAATGACTGGACGTGGCACTCACTGCTGTGGTTTGATTTACAGTATGGGGATTGGTCACAGGTTGGACTCGGCAATCCTGGAGGCCTTTTCCAACCTAAATACTCCTATGATTCTATTTAAATATAAACACTTCTGCATCACTCCATGCTTAGAAAATATTCTTCACCTTTCAACTTCCAACTTCCCATGAAGTTTAAAGCAGAACTGTCTTATCTGATCTAGAACTTGAACAGCTGTAGCTGAAGAATACATTGTGTTGCTTGGTTTTCAGTCCCTGCTCTCAAGGCTGCACACCAGAAATGCTCTCAGGAGAGAGAAGCTGCTTTAACCACCTCTGGTGTGTGTGCTAGAGCCTGCCTGTCTGTGTTGTCCCCTTATGTTATGACAGTGGGCCTATCACAAAATGTCAAGTAATTTTATAACCCTTTTCAGAACTGTATGTCAAGTGAAAGAAGTGCAGAAGACAGGTCTTGATTCTTTCAAATGAACAAAGCCACCTGGAAGGGGTTTTTTGTACATTAAAGTAGTTTAATTCACTTTCCCCCACCTTGTCAGAAAGTTTTGGTAGTTGACTCTCAGAGAAAAAAGAAATGGAATGGCATGTGGAAAGGACACAGCAGGGTTTGCCTAGCAGTGAACAGGATGCCATGAAGTCAATTAGATTATGAAGTCTTATGAATCTCCCCCGGTAGCCTAAGCTGGCCAGTCCTGAGTGAGCAGAGCAAAGAGGCTTCTGAACCAGTACTGTCTCAAGAGATCAAAGAGTGACTATAGGCCAAATTTTAAGCCATTAATTTAATTGCTGGAGTGATGAATCAATCTGAAATCCCCTCTGCTCAAGGGAAAGTGCTGATCTTACTGAGTCCTCCAGAATATTTCTTTGGATCGCTGTAGAGGAAATGTTTCTCTATTGAAGTCAAGTCATAGCCCAGTAGTTCACCTTACCAAGTAAAGATATTGCAAATAATTATTTTATCTTAAAAATTAACTATTACCAACTAAAACCTTGATATTGTCACTTGGCACTTCACCTATCCTTCCACTGCAAAGACAGAGGGATGGCATAGCAGAGCCATTTATTGTTTGGGGCTCTTTATTTAAGAGGTGTTATGATGCAGAAGGGTGGTTGTTCTCTAGGTGTAACTGCAGACAATAACAACTGCTGCAGAGTCACTAACAGCTTGTGTTACTAGAAAAGAAGAGACTAAAACAAAGATAGAATTACCAAAAAAAAAATTGGATTTGATAACTTATGCCAATTGTGAAAATTGATTGGTTTTTATATAAATCTTATTTTTATACAAATATTTCTTCTTTGCAGAAAAATTAAGAAGGCATTGATCTCTGCTTCCAGTTTTACCTTCTCAATTTAATTCAATATTTGCAACAGATTTGGAAATTATTTCTTTTTATAAAGCAAAACATTTTATTTCTGGGTCAATTTAAACAATGATTGTTATTTGCAATGTTTTATTCAAACTGTTTCAGTTTAACTGAAAGAGGATTTCATGAGAGAAGGAAGAATGTTTTTTGACTCATTTATTTGGCATGAGCTGCTTTTTTACAGTATTTTCCTCTTATTTCTTTCCCCATTACTCAGTGTTTCCCATTCATCATTTCTCCTCTCTGTGCTCCCTCTCTCACATTCTTTTATTAAAGGGCTATTAAGCTTTTCTTCCTCAAAAGCCTGGGAAAAATATTGTCAGGTTGCTCTTGTCATCGTCTCTCTGTATCACACAGAGTAGTCATTTTCTATCCTCACAGATTATTACACTTTTTGGGTTTCTCAGAATCCTCAGCCATGAGAATGCAGTAGCTCACTGTCACCACCTTGTGACACCAAACCTGTGTTGCCTAATCAAGCAGCTGTCCCTTTTTGCACATAGAAGCCACATTTCAGCTGCAGCATTTCTTAAAAAATGAATGTCTCACGAAAAATGATTATTCAAAGCATCTGCTGGCTTTTGACAGATTCTGAGAATTATTTTCTTCAGCTTGAGCCCTCTTCATGCTTTACTTCCTCTTCCTTAAATTACAGTGTGGAAAAGAAAGATGGGATAGAAAAAGTGGACAAAGCAGACTGAAATAAGCACACAAAATCTCTTTTCATTAAATGTAGGCTTTTAATGATTTTTGTCCAGCAAGAAAATAAACAAGGGGAAAAAAATATGGAAAGGGGCTTTTGAAAGATCATTTCTCTGAGTGGTGTGAGGGAAGGAATAAACTAATCTAAACTCACCTGTACATTTCTAAATACCCTTTATTTTTGTTGTCATGGGCTGGTTTGCAGTTGCCAGCCCAGACAGTGACAGCTGATTATTTCCAGCCTTAGGGTGTTCTCTCTGCCTCCTCAGCCACGCCAAGGTGCTGCCAGGGAGGTGTGGTGGCAGGGGCATCTCCTTGCCTACTGTGCCAACCAGGATCTGAGAGGAAACAGAATTCCATTATTTACGGGAGGCATCCAAAAATGCTGTGGAGGATGGGGGCGGGGCGGGGGGGGGGGGACACACGACCCAAGTCAGCAGGGCAGTGTTACCACCCTGAGCCCCCTGCCACTTGTACACTGGGGGATGAAGATGTCCCCATTATTTTGCAAACAAGATCTGTTGTTGCTTGCTAGGGGGAGGAAGAAAATTACAGTGACAAATGATAATGTTGTTGTCTTCCTTGAAGGGTGTGGAAGCTTTATTACTCCACAGTCAAACAAACAACTTCCTTTGCATCTAATGAATGGAGCTTCAGCTCCAAGTCAAATAACTGCAGATAAACCCTGCTTAATATATCAAAACTGAAAGCAATTAAATTCCCCAAACTTCATCAGTTCTTTCTTTGTGACCTTTGCTGCACAGATTGCAAGAAGAAAAAACACGGAAAAAAATCTCATAATATATTAGATCATGATGCTTTATGAACTCCAAATATTGGTAATGAAAACATATTTTCTGGGATTGCTTTGGGACTGCAGCCTTATTTTACACTAAATTTCTGATGTAAGGTGCATGTATTTTTTTATTATTATTATTTGTTTGCTTGGGATAGGGGAAACTGCCAGGGAATTCTCTCACTTGGTCTCAGAAAGACTCATTGAGGTGCAACTGTGTGGATATACCAGCTTTTCTACCAATTCTCACAGCACCACTGTACCAATGCTATCATTGACACAAGCATTTTCCCCAGAGACTAGTTAGCAAAAAATATTAAAGTTTCAACACTGGTTCAAAGAAAATTTGGATCTATTATTTTACTGCTTTCCTCATCCATGACTCAAATGGTAGGTTTTGCATCCTTGGGTTTTCAGTGTAAATGAACAATTATATTTCATGCCTCAGGCAACTTAATTTCTCATCACCACATTAAATACTAAAGGCTGTTTTTCTGCATCAGATCCACAACATCTGTCAGCACTTGCCTAAAAATCTTTGCCTGCTATGGGTGTCAGAGTGGTATCAGTCTGAGTTACCAGCAAGCTAAAATTTAGGAGTGTCGCTCTAACATTCCTGATTACACATGCAATAAGGTAGGATATTTGGGTTTTATGAGAAAAATCTATAAAGTTTCCCTACTTCAAGGAAAGAAGACATAATTAAGAGCAGATAAATAACAGTATTAGCAGTGATTAAGTATCATACCCTCATTCAGTGACACTTTGCTTCTTATCTCAAGAATTTGGTTCAAGTGATATTTTAGAATTAATTGTTATCCTCCATTTCCTTCTGTAAGATGAGTTTTAGTCAGTTTTCAAGCTGCTGTTCAGTATCCCATTGTACAATTAATTTAATCTAATGTGATTCCCTAATCACCTACTCTGTGAAGGTGGATACAGAAAAGTGCATGTGTCCCTGAAAATATTATTCTTATAACCTGTGGTAGTTATCTAATAAGTCTAGTGAAGGATTTGATAGCTGAGCATTTGAACAGGGGACAAGAGAGCTCTGATTTTGGTCACAAGAGATACTGAGCTGTCTGGTTGACAATTCCAGCTTTTCACTCTCTTCCTGGTGAGCTGTGTTCTTTAGCATTTCATGTGCTAATTTAGGCTGGGTAACCAGAAAGTAAAAACACTTCCCAATTGTCTGATGGTTTTCCAAACAGTCCTCCAGTGTACATGGAGTAGAAATCCAAGGAATCAATACTCTTTTCTTCCTGCCATTTCTGCCTGCTCTTCTTTGCCAATGTAGTGTCACTTTTGCATCAGTCCTTCCTCTGTGTTGTGTATCCTGTCTTAAAAGCCTTGATGTCAAAGGCTGTCAAGTTTCCTTGCAGCCTCGTGTTTGTGTGCTCACTTGTCACTGGGATGAATGAGAAAGGCTGAAAAATAGGGAAGAAATGCCAAGAACCTCTGATACTTGTGTGGGTATTATTTTCTTCCCAATTGATTCCTGCAGCTGGAGGTGCCAGGCATTTGTGTGACCATCAATCCCTCACTAGAGACCGTTAACAAAAGCTTCTCCAGGCTTTGTATATTGTTACTGTAACTTAATGACTTCATGGGCATATGAATTATTATTTCACAGATGCCAGTGTGATGATCTTTCTTCCCTCAGATTTCTATTCTGTAAAATAAAACTTGAATCAAATAACTTCCTGTTAATAAAAATGTATTAGGCTGTTGGTTAAGATAAGGAATAGATTTAACTGAATCAATTCCACATGTTCCTCAAATCCATTTTAGTAGAACCGAAATGTTTCTCACTTTTGCTTTTTGAGCTTTTAGAGCTGTCCTCTGCCTCCAAAATGAAAAGAGAAGTCCCTTGGGGGTCTAAGAAAACTCTATCTAAGGGGCAGATAGAAAGGTAAGGAAGGAAGTATGCACTTTGGATTTCTGAATTGGCTTGTTATTCACTTCTGGACTGTGGCTAAGACTGAAAAACCTGTGCTTTTGGGAAAAAAAAAACCAACAGGGACACCTGTGTATTCTGGCTAGGATCAAAGATTAATATGTTTAAAAGCCTCAGAAGAGTTCCTTGGTCAAACAGACTGCAACAATTTTTAATCCTTTTTGATCAGGAGAGAGGGCAAAGATGAGTCTTTTGTGGCATTTTTGGACCCATCTTATTTCCTCTAAATATTCCCCACAGTGGGCTGCTTGTTAAAAGTCAGACTCAAAGATATTTCCAGAAGCAAGACTGGAGTTTCCTGTATGCAAATATTTCTACTATAAACCAGATTTTCAAGGGTAGTAGTAGTGATTCAGCCAGAAGCATTGCTAAGGGAATTAGTATCCAGTGACAACATCCAATAAACCTAGCACTTGAAATACCAGGTGCATGTAATGAAGTCACTTGAGAGCAATCTCCATGGATAAATAGCTATAAAATGAATGGTGCTGGCTAGTAAATAAATGTGAAGGTATTATGTTCCTAGTGAACAGATAAAGGCTTAAACTGTTTACAAACTACTCGCCGTAGATTCCTATCCTGGTTCTCCATGGAAATAAATATTCTCATGAAGGAAATAAATATCCTCATGAAGTATGCAGCCCATGTTTGCAGGCCGATGGTGTTTGGATGAAGCAGATGAAAGGGACAGTCATTAGAAACTACTAATAAACATTTCTGAAATGTATGCATGCTCTAAACATTTCTAAAACTTGCCTATCACTCTGTGCTAGTCCTTCAGCTGCAGAAGCTTGGGATACTTTTTATTTCCCTCCTGAAACTCAGTTATGCAACTTAATTGATTCCAGTACCATCATATGGAGCTGGATGCAAGGAAAATGTCTTTCAACATGCATAGGGCACTCTCTAGGACTCTGGATGCCAGTAAATTGAGTGTTCATGTCACTACACTAAGTGTTCATTACCACTGCACTTCTCTGCAATTCCATTTTTACCTTCCAACACAGAGAATCCCCCAGGTGTGAAGAGAGGTCTGCTCAGGAGCAGTTTCAAAGGAGAGGCTCTGTCACACCACTCTGTGTAATTTCCCATATAATTTCCCATTTAATTTCAATGGAGCTGTCTGTAGACAAGAGAGAAAAATATGTCTGAAGTAGCTCTTCTTCCCTCTCAGGCCTTCCAGTGGGCCTCATTCCCAACCTAAAAGCCTTCTGAAGTGACCCACTGAAACAGAAGAATCTCTCTTCTATTTTGCAAACATAAGGTGAGAAAAAACTTGGGATAACTGGGAAGACCTCAGAAAAACTGCTAAAACTCCTAGCAGTGGTTGTCTTGCTGCTTGCTTTTTTTTTTTTTTCTCAGTAGTGTAGTGGGGAGAGCCTCACTGTGCCCTATGAAACACAGTGACCTAAGCCTTTCCAAATAAATACAGTAAAGGACTAGAAACAGGTTTATGCTGTCCAGTTATTTTGAGGAATTTAGTGTCGGATGGACCTTCTTGTGTACTGAGTCCAGTTTACTTGTTGGGATAGGCATGACACATTATCTGCTACAAAAGCACATCTTAGATCTTCAGTCCAGCACAGTTTTTCTCAGGATCTATCAGGACAGTGTTTCAGAGGAATACTTTTCTCCTGTTACAGATCTCCTTTCTCTTCTCTTATCTATATTCATTTATATTTCCACTCTGTGCCAACGTTATCCAGAACCTTAAATAATTTACTCCCTGCACAAATTGTTTTAAATAAGGCAAAACACTCTAAGCAGTGCCTGGTATTGCCCTTCTTTTATGTTTGTCCTATGATCACAACCCTAAAGCTTGAGTAAGAGAGCACACACTGTATGGTTGTACCCATATGACATGTGGAATGGTTCCATGTAGATAAAAACATGAGCAATTTGGCATATTTTGAGACTATCACAAGTGTAATTAATATCAGATGGTAATTTTTTCTTGATTCAAGCCTTGTGCATGAAACCATTAATGCCCCTACCTGATTGTCCAACATAGCAGATCATATATAACTTAACTTAGGTAAGTACTTCTAAGAACTTTGTGTAATCACATCAGAAGATTTTATTACTCCCTGTGAGATATAAAACACAGGAGGGGATGGTTTGTATTCATAAATGCCAGGACAAAAGCAGTTTCACTCAGGAGCTGAACTTGGATCCTTTATGCACTTAGGGAGTTTATGTGGTTGATTACACCACTCTTGTCATCCTACACTGAAAATCCTGATCCTGCTTTCCTGCCTAGATACAGTCTGAGCTTGCAAATTCTGCTCAGATTTCGAGCAGGCAGGCAAATGAGCCCTTCTCATCCTCCTGCTCTGACTCTGTATGTGCTTATGGCACATCTGGAAGCAGCTGGGCCTGAAAACAAGGATTTCTTTGTAGATTTTCTTTCAACTGCCCCTTTGCTGCCATTCTGTCATTTTCTGCAAACCACTCCTGTGCCCTCTGCTCCACAGGAGGTGGATAGTGTTTTTTATTACCTTCTTTGGTGTTGGGTTGAACTAATTCCCCTCAGATTGCCAGTGTTAATGGGCTGTGAACCATCGTGCCTACTGGGCCAAGTATGGGGCTGGTTGGATTCCTAGACACCCAAGAGGTGGGAATGGAGGAGTGGAAATTCCAACACACCACCTGCACCGTAGTGGTTATTGTTTCAACATCTGTGGCCAAAGGCAAGGGGAACAAAGGATATCACAGATATCGTAGTTCTCTGAGCTGTGCTGGGCTGCTCAAGGATTTATGCAGCTTTCCTTTCTTCTTTCCACCTTTCTTTCAGAATTCCTGGCTGGTTTGTGCCTTTCTCCTTATTTTTCCCCCCATGGTGTCCTTCACGTGTTGCCCACACCAAAGCAGATTACAGAACTGAGGTCAGCAATGTTTATGAATCTTACCTGCCACCACTTTTCCAGAGAGAAGAAATGTCATGTTTACCTTAGCCTTTCAAAAGAGTTTTAATAAAATGAAGCTTTCAGCAGAGATGTTATCAGATATGTTCCATTGTTTGCTCGTGGGCTGGCACCTGCTGTTCCAGGACCAGTGAGTTCACACGGTGTCATGGTTTGGCATGAGAGACATTTAGAGAAGTGATGAAAAGCATGCCAGGTGTGGCCTTGCAATGCAGAAATGAAGCAGGAGGAAATAATTTATTTTTCCTTCCTTCAAGGAAGAAAGATAATGAGCAGGATCTTTTCAGGGATCTGGAAGGCAGGATGTTTCAATTTGGGCCTCAAGAATACCTGGGCCACCTGGAGAGGAAAAAGACTCCCAAAAGGAAGCCAGAAGGGGCAAAGATCCTATACTAAGTACTTTGAAATTGCATGTAGACCTTGGGAATTCTTTGACTGACTGTAATTTGCATTTTAATTTTATTTATTGCACTTTATGTGACACTGCGCAATTCTTTGGCTGTTTAACAAGGATAGGCAACCAACTCAGCTCACTACACAAATTTTTATTCCCTAAACATAACTGTGTGTTTAGCAATTTCTGTTCTCCTTGTTGTGCCTGTGTTTAGCATTTATATAATGTTTCTTATAATGAAATAAACTACCAGTAATATGCCAAAAGCTTTTATTAAAATATCAGAAAACTGTAAGCAGTTTATCAGAAAACTGTAAGCAGTTTATGTAAGTTAGATGGCAATCCAAGAACATAAACTACAAACCACTGAGGTTTCTAATGAGCTTTTATATGGCAAGGGAATCAGCCTGCACCAATGCCATCCATAGAATTATTTAGGCACCAAAGTCCTCATAAAGATCAGTGTCTCCTTCCCCAGAGGATGCTGAACTTAAAATTTCCCACATAATACCACAATCAATTTAAACCACTCTTAAATATTTGCACAATGGGTCCCACATGAAAGCAGAACCTATATAGGACTTGCAGTAGATAAAAATCACCCATGAAATCACCACAATTGTCCAGGATGTGACCTGAGGAGACACTTTGAATTTTCCTTCCCAGTGTTGAACCTGCACTTGCATTGCTGATGGAGAGGACATTAAGATGGACATTTTCTCATTTATACAAAGTACCAAGGACATCCATAGGAATTCAGGATTCAGCTCATTTGTCTTTGTTTAGTGTTTTTCTCAGACTTCATATACATCTCACAGGATGAGGCAGCACATCTCCATAAATGTAATAATTACATTAAGGATGAAAAGTAGCTCTAGCTTGTCTCCAGAATAAATGCTGAAATTGCTATGAATGCTATTATATGATCTGTGAGGTCTGTAAGCAATGTTGGAAAGAATTGGAAGTACTCCTCTGAAACATATTTGTAACTATGTATTTGGAGAAAATGCTTGCCCTGTGACTCCCCAGAGCTCCAGCTTTATGAATCTTCCTAGTACTTCCCAAACTGGGATATTGATCCTACCTCTGGATACCCCAGGTCCAGCGCAGTCAAGGAGGCCTGGTCCTTACCAGCTTTGCTGGAAACAAGCTGTGTGCATTTGTAAGCCTTTAGTTCCTCTGAGCACTCTGGAGACTTCATTCTTACAAGGCAGCTGTTCTTTTCATGCACATTCCTGCATTCATATTCCACACTGGGCAGGTAAATATCTTCAGTAACACACCACAGGCCTGGAGCACCCCTAACCTATCCCCTGGCCTGTGGAAATGAGGCAGCCAGCTGTAGACATATGAACTCACCTAGTGAAGAAGCAGAGGACAAGTTATATTTCCAAGAAAATCTAGTTCCTTCAGAAGGAACTGGACTCATCTCACAGCCAACATATTGTTTGATCCTGCACGTTCTCTTGTTTCAGAAGTAATGAAGACTGGCCAGCAACAAGAAGGCTGAATGTTTCTGCTAAACCTGTCTTAAGTAAAGATACTACAGGCAAAGTCTGAAGCACTGGCATTGAGCCTGGTATATCCTCCACCTTCCAGATGCAGGAATTTGTCTGTTTTAGAAGCAGTTACTATTCTTTCTGAAGAAAACATAGAATATCACCCAATATATGATTGTAGCAGATCTACTCTTGGAAAAAGAGTTTATCTTGTATATCTTACTGTGCACCAATACAGTCAGACCCTATTGTCTTCTTTCTTCCAGCTGTGTGAAATGCAGAAGAGGGATTTGAGCAGGATGAGTTACCAGCATCTGGATGGTCAGTTCAGCATCCGCCTTGGGGGCTAGATGGTGTATTTTGTTTGTACTTCATTCATGTGAGCCAGTTTAAATACCCCTTTGTTTCTTTTAAATGTCCTATGCTTCACCTAGCCTCCACCTTGTTTAGGAGCATAAATAACCAGATTACATTGGTCAGTTGTTGAAGAAATTAAAGCAAACCCCATGAGTCAATAGATAAAGGCTTCAGTCCTTTCCTGAATTTATTTCTTTCCCAGAAGCAAAGTCTGCTTTCTTTTTCCAGAAGCAGTTTCTTTGTCTCCAGAAGGTCTTGTCTTCCAAGGCTTTAAATATTGCAAAGCCTAGATTTGGACTCCAACTAGCATCATCCTGTAAGAATTCAATTTTATTCCACTGAGTATCTTAAACATTTAAGTATTTGGAGTTGATGTTTTTGTTACTAAAACCTTTGACATATTTCTGACTCACCGAGGTTGGAATACAGAGGCTGCATGGTTGAACAAGGTGAGCTCTGTATCCAGGTTGTTCACTTCCACGTCTGGGGCTTTCATCCTCCAAGGCTGTAGCACCCATCTTTATTCTGATTCTAAATTTCACTCATTATTCTTGCAGCATTGCCTGCAAAGACAAATGGCAACTGGTGACAATTGTGTTTCTGGCAGCCAACCAGCCTCTCATATTATATAATTTTTCCTGTTGAAGAGATTCCATCATTTGTAGCTCTTTATCCCTAATAACTCTGCTTTAAATTGACTTCATCCTATTCAGGAATACATCCTGCTGCTTTCTGAAGTATAAATGAGTAATTCTGTGTAATGTGAGAATATTTTTTAACTCTTATACTTTCGTTTTGTGGTTTGTTTGTTTGTTTTTTTTTTGAGTATCCAGTACCAGGATTTTTTTCTACTGCTCAAGTCCAATGTGGTATGAGTTTTACTTAATGCAGCCATAAGCAGTTGGCTTTGGCCATTGCTATGGATGTTGCCATTTGCTAAGTTAATAGTCATACACAATTTCACAAGATTTCTGGGCTTGGTTTAATCTCACCAAATAGAAAATGTTTGATGTATTTTGCATCACTAAAATAATGCTGGCAAGCAATAGAGTTGTCTATTCTAGCTGTTGAGGTTCACTGTAGGCATATTTATTAGATATTTTATGGCAAAAGGCATCATGTAAGTATGATATCTCTTTGTGCCAGATATTTAAATTGATGTCAACTTCTCAAACAATTTTCTCTGCAAAGAGGAAATGCAGGTTTTCTATAAAATCAATTGCTTATCTCTTGGAGCTGGAAGAATTTGGACTGGGCATGATAGACACCCCTTTCTTTCTCTCACAGTTGCAAATCCTGGTGTCTCCATCCATTTCCTGCACACCTCTCTCCCTTTGAATTTCAATTCAGCATGCTGTTTTCATGTAAGACTGTAAACTACCCAAAAGAGCAAACACACAGTATGCCTAATAGTATAAATATGTTGAACAAATGGACTATTCTTGAAGCAAGTCTACTCTCAGCAGTAACTCCTTGCCTCTTGGCCTGTCACAGGCATTCCCAGGGCCTTATCACTACAAATGATGCAAGTCTGAAGTTCATCTGCAGGGTTAACAGCTCAGAAGGAAAACTTCTGTCAGTTTCTCACTGTGTTTCTCCTCTGTGTGCAAAGGATTTTGCTATGATAAATGCTGATAAACCTTATGTGTCAGCTATGCTGACAGAGGGAAAATTGGAAGGAGGGACTGTATGTTATGTGCTAAAACTGCATTTGTTCACACAATGATTAGCTCCAGGTATAATTAAAATTATTAAATATAAATCAGCTCAGGAGCTGTTTTGTGCTCAGCTGTCACTTCCTATTCCGTTTGAGCCTGGCAAAGAAGAGTTGGTGGTCCCTGCTCAACCACCATTCCCTGCATCCAAAGCCCCTCTGGTCATGCTAAAATGGTGTGCCATTCACTTGGCAGGGTTTCACTTGCTTCCTCTCTTCCTTACATTCTTATCAGCAGTGACATCACTGCCAAACTTTGTGTACCTCTGGGTGAGAGTTTATGCACATTATCAGCAAGTCTGTCTTGTACATTTGCTAATCATTTGCATACAACTGTACAATTTAGCTCAGTATGCGCATACTGAGCACTGGGGAAAGGCTTGTAAGAGAGGGGCCAAGTGTCTATTGCTGTCCACTCACTGGGAACTCTTCCAGGTTCTTGTTTTAAATCAGGGAAAAGTTGCCTTTCCCCTGAGAAAAGGCTATCCCACTTGGCTGTGTGGTGAGCACAGTAGAAACACAGAAATGTTTGCAGCAAAGGACATGAGAAGGCATCATCAGAATATGTGGTCCTGGCTCCAATCCAGCTCTTCTCCCTTTAGCCCTTTAAGCCAGGCATGATTGTGCAAAGTCACAAATTTGGTCTGAGGTTCAGTAGTGCTGGGTCCTGCCCTTGGGTCACACAACCTCCCTGCAGCTCCAGGCTGGAGCAGAGGGGCTGGAAAGGGCTGTCAGGCACTGGAAGGGGCTGCCCAGGGAGGCAGTGGAGTCTCCAGCCCTAGAGATGTCCAACGAACAACTGACGGGACGCTCAGGGCTGGGTGACAAGGTGGGATTGATCAGTCTCAGGGTGGACTCAGCGATCTGAGTGCCTGAGTTTTGAAAAACCACCTGCAAGCAAAATAAATGTAGGGTTTTACTGTCTAGTTGGCGATTTTAAATTTGTAAAGAAACACTAAACTTTTCACATATATGGAATAGGTTAGCTGTCATTTTACTGCCACCCTCAATTACTCAGGCCTTGGATTTCAACCTTGAAGTCTTCATAGCTGCCATCAGGAAAGTGAACATTTCCAAAAACTGCTTTTGCTAATAATTTGCTGTCACTATTTGCATAAATAATTTGATACCTTAAGTGATTAAAGTGGTGAGCATGGAAACACACATTTTCCATTAAACATTTTGGATTTTTAGGGTTCAGGACATTTTCTTCTTTCATATGTATAATAATAAGGTACATAGTCATTATCCCAAATAAGTCTCAAATATGAAACATAATTTGGTGGAAGATAGGCTATTTAAATAAATCTACAAAAATTAAAATGCTTTGTGGAAGTTGTTTGTGAAACAGTGAAAAGCTGTGTGGGTGTAAAGAGGTTTTGTTGGCATTTGTGTTTGCATTTTTATTATCATAGCTGTGGGGTTTTTTTCAAAATAAAATACTCTGGTATTGAATACTCTTCTGAGATAAACATTGTCCTCCTAAAAATTATCCTAACAGAAAAAAATTAGTGTAGAAAGGGAATCTAATATGGAATTCCCTTTGGCAAAACTAGTCTGTTTTATATTGACTTTGATTCATAGGCTAAACTACATTTAAATATTTTACAGGAATACTGCATTTTAGTGCAGTATAAATAATTCACTCAATAACTGAACAGAGGTGTCTGTGGAGTGTAAAGTCTCTGCATCTTAATGAGTAGATTTAATAGAGAAAAGCAAACTTCCAAGCTTTCAGTTTTTGGAAAACAGATTACAGGAGATGTGACATGCTGCTCTGTATAAGAGAAACAGAACTACAAATAAAAGCACAGGGAGTGCTTAGACATTTTTTGCAATTATTTTTGAGGAGTCACGTTGCACAGTAGCATGGCCTTTAACATTTTGCTGCCACTTATTTCTTTAGAAAAAGCTGAGATTTTTATTTTCCTGCATTTTTTACATATGTTTTAAGTTTCTCATATTTTAAATCTTAATAATCTTTCTAGCATAAAAATATGTATCTTGAGATAAAAAGTCCAGATTGGCAAATTCTAGAAATTAATCTAGCCACACTGACCTATGAAGCCCTAAATAAAACCCAAATCCAAAAATGAGACAATCCCTACAGCCTCAGCATCTTCCCTTCCCCCATTTAACAATAAGAGAATATAAAATTATAAAATAACCAAAATGAAGAACCAAAACCTCAGAAATAATTCCCCAAAAGACTCAGAGCTTCTGACTTTTTGTTACAACTGTAAGAGTCAGAAAGATACAGTGAGTGCCCTATGATGTGCTCCTAAAAATCAGCAATTTCACATTAATATTCTTCAGTACATAGCAGGGACGTAAAAATGCCATAACTCCAGTTATCCTTGGTTTCCAGTTTTGTTGCTGTGCCAGTTCTCTCTGTACTAACTGTAGTGTAAATCTTTTCTTTTGTGTGACGACCACAGATCTGTACATAGCTGCATAAAGTAATAATGCTAGATGATATTGCAAGTCTTTTCCCAATATTCATAAAGTTCTTGAAGCTGTTTCTATTAGAAAATTAAATTAAAAACAGAAATTAAATTAGTGTTTAAAAAGCAAATTTTTAAACAAAATGTTATGGTGTAATTGTGTATAAATATATTGTCAAACAGTAATAAAATATAAAATTGCCATTATTTAAAGGCTGTTGATTTTCTAATATCTGTGTGAGGAATATGAAAATTACTTTTATTGTGGCCTTTGTCAGTTCTAAGGTAATTTAAAACACACCTCAGTTCTGCCTCCCTTTATGATGCATCTCTGAGAGGAAGCAGCACAAAGCCAGTCTTGAGCAAATAAGAAAGCCAAAAGGTTGTGAAAAGTCATGAAATACAACCAGTTCTAGACTGTCAAAGGCAAATACCTTCAAAATTTTGAGTAACTCAGACTGCACCTGACTGGAAAACATGACCTGGCAGTAAGGATACCAGAGAAACCTTTTAAAAGTGTGTCCTCAGGAGAACAGTAAAATAGCAAATGCTTGCTCTTATTTTTTGTTCTCCCTTCCCTTCCCTTCCCTTCCCTTCCCTTCCCTTCCCTTCCCTTCCCTTCCCTTCCCTTCCCTTCCCTTCCCTTCCCTTCCCTTCCCTTCCCTTCCCTTCCCTTCCCTTCCCTTCCCGGAGCTTCCCGGAGCTTCCCGGAGCTTCCCTTCCCTTCCCGGAGCTTCCCTTCCCTTCCCTTCCCTTCCCGGAGCTTCCCGGAGCTTCCCGGAGCTTCCCGGAGCTTCCCTTCCCGGAGCTTCCCTTCCCGGAGCTTCCCTTCCCTTCCCGGAGCTTCCCTTCCCGGAGCTTCCCTTCCCTTCCCGGAGCTTCCCTTCCCTTCCCGGAGCTTCCCTTCCTTTCCCTTCCCGGAGCTTCCCTTCCCCTCTTCTCTCCTCTTTTTTCTTTAAGTTTTTAGGTTTTCTGGGTTTTTGTTTGGTTTTTGGTTTTGTTTTTTAACTTATTTTTAAAAGCTATCTTTTGTTAGATTCTAAAGAAATATGAATTCAGGCCAAGTGGAGCTTCAGATGTGGTCAATATGCTGAGTACACTGATATTTCCTGCCATGCAACACTGCTCCCATTGCATCAATCGGAATGCCTAGGAAATATAATAGTATAGAAGTGTTAAAACACAATGGGAGGAGTATTGGGAAGCTTGTGGGAGCACAGACAACCACCCACACAGAGCTGCTGATGTCTTTTTATTATCAGATCTGGGCCAGAATGCAGCATCTCCTCCCCTGGATTCATTTTCACAGTTGCTTCTGGCAGTGTGGGGAATTTTAAAATGTCCATACCTCATTCATTGCATAAACAGTCTTTTTTATATTTTGGAAGCTTTTACTTGTGCCTAGGAACACAAAGCACTGTTGGTATTTTGTCGGTTAATTTTTAACTGATAATTTTGAAAAATTAAAATTGTGAAAAAATTAGGGCAAATTCCTTTTTGGCCTAAAAGAATAATTTGGCTATTCCTTAAATTAAGGACCTTGTTTTTAAAGTAGCATAAGCCAAAAGTTATTATTAGGTGGGAAATATGAAATTATATTATCCATACCTAGATCACTGAAACAAGCCAGAGTTTCTGGTATTCCACTTTTACAAACAGCATAACTAAAAGAAAGATTTCATGGCTTCTCCTCTTATGTGTCTCCATTTTAAGCATTTTTCATTTTAATAGCATTCCTTTTGTTTCTTTGGAACATATTTCATACACTTGCTTCCTATCACAAATCAGGCTGGAGGAAAACACTAATACTGTTTGCAATAAAATTGGTTTCTCTTTTCATGAACACCTCATGGCACTGCCAGGAGCGCTCTCTCTCCTCTCTGCCCTCCTCTCCTCCGGGGTGAGGTCACTAGAGGAGGTCTGGGTGGGTGGTGAGGCTGCAGTGGAATCAACATGCTGAAAATGCACCCAATTAAGGGGCAATGGCATTGCAGCTTTCTCATCCCTGAGCTGAGAATCTGGCTGATGGAATAACGTGCTGTGATTCCAGAAAATCACCTTCAAATCAAGGGACGGGTCTTTCAGACAGGAATCCAGGACAGAGGTTTGGAATGCTGTTGGCAGCAAGTACTGAGATGGTCCTTGTGCTCTTGTGGAATTATTTTCCAGCCTGTGAAGCTTCATGTGTACCTTTGTCCTCAGTTCCCAGGTAGCAGGCACATCTTGGTCGCATCTGGGGAAAACCTGGAAGTCAGGGTTTTCTCTTCGCTGTGCTGTTTCTTCTTTATATTGATGCCCTGGAGTGGCTACTTAGAACAGGGGTTAGACAAAGTTAAGAGAATAAAGTGGTTATTTATTAAAGGCCTTCAATAGGTGCACCTGGGGCAGTTGAGAGGAATAGCAGATTAGTCTTTACAAACAAGCTGTGGGTCTGCTGGTAGATAAACCTAGCACGGGGAGATGAAATAAACAATGGGAAGGGTTCCACTGACTGATGAATGGAAAAAGATATTTGCTTTTACAAATAAACTTTAGGTTTGCTGATAAATAAAATTAGACATTGAAAGATGAAAGAAACAATGGGGAAGAAAAACCTGTAAATTCCATATCAATTAAAAATTTAAAGGGAGGGTTATACCTTAGAGGGAAATCTTCAGTATAAGGTGTGTCAGGAAGTCTGTACCTCTCAAGTACCTCAGCCAATGGGGAAAGAGAGAAGGGAAATGTGGATGGGAAGTTAGGATAAAAAGGGAGGCTGCATCCTCCAAAAATTTGAGATCCCAGGGGAATGCCCCATGGCCTCTCCCTTTATTCAAATAAAGAAAAAGGACTTCTCTGTCTCCTTTTTGGACCTAAATCTCTGATGTTTGTGGATTAATTTTTAGAATGCAGTCAAAAGCCTTCCAGGGGCTACACCCCAGATGGATGATGGTCACAGGTTTTTCAGACAGATATAAATTGTATTATCAGGAGTTAATTCTTTTAATTACAGCTTCAGGTAATGAAGTCATGTAACCTCAGTTTGCTCTTCCCCCCATTCACATTTGTTTATACTTTTCGGGGCCTGAGGCAGAGGGTGTTCTTGGTTCTCAGGCCTAAAAGGATTGTTTTGTCTGACCAAAATGTGAAGAGAGCTTACTAACAGTCTGTATGGAGTTCAGAGCTTACTAACAGTCTGTATGGAGTTCAGAGTCACACACTAATGCACACACACAGAATCTGAAAAATGTAAAAGCTAAATTCTTAATGTGTCTATATGAGCTGCAAATACCCCCAGGCATCTTACACTAGTAGGTGGAGACTGCATTTAGATTCCATATAAACACCAAAGAAAACGCCTAAACTCTTTTTACAGCAAGGGTTTCACACTTGGAAGGGATAGAAGCCTGTTCAGCTATCTTTTGGTGAATCACACTAACACATAGGGTTTCTGTGTCAATTCTAGACACAGGAAGGTAGGGAGGGTAGTCTTTTATCTTTGAAAATAGAGTGCCAATTGAGAACACTTTGCCAGCTTTGTTATCCATGATCCAGGCCAAATCCTGCTTGTCTGCCTTGAGCAGCCTATTTGAAGCTGCTGGCCATATATAACAGTGTCCTGTAAGCAGGATGTATGACTTTTTTGTAGGGTGAGAAGAGCTGGCAGAAAGCAGAGAAACAATTGGCCTGCAACTAAAATCCTTCAGATAATTGTCCCAGCTGAGCTTTTCCCAAAATAATTGCCAAGCTAATTTAAATGTGAGGCAATATCAGTACTATTGAAGACAGCTACTCACAAATTTTTCTTTTTATTCCAGAATTTTAAGTCAAGGGTGTTTATTATGAGATGGTTCTTTAAAGAAACAGTGTAAGACAAGGTTCATGCACCTGAGATTTTACAGATAAATCTGAGCAGTAAAAAAAAGAATAAAAATATTTAAAAAAACAAAAAACCCCCAAACAAACAAACAAACAAACAAAAAACACCCAAAAAAACCCACAAAAAAACCCCCAGCCACAGAAATTACTTCTCATCTGTATATTCCGAGATTTTTTTATTGATGATGTTTTTTGAAAAATTAATTTTTTTGAAACCTCCAAGTGTTTTATAATGAGAAGAAATAATTTTAAAATCATTTTTAGAGAAGAACAGTTAGTCTGGCTATTTATGTGTGTGGGTGGAGATGAAAAATTAGTACCTGCACTGAAAAATATGGAAATAAATGTTCCTTTCAAATAATGAAATACAAAATAATTATACATGTTTCAGCCCAAAACACCACATCTTCCTCTGGCAAAAGATAACACAATATTTGCCAGGTTCCCTTCCCAGACATGGTTTTCCTTAGGAAATCCATGTAAAAGGCCCATTTTCAAGGACCTTGTCATAACTACATTTCCTAACCTCAGGATAAAACGATTCTGCTTTTACTCTGGTCTTTCCAAAAAAAACCAGAAAATAAGCAGTGTGTATGTGGGGTTATCATGTTGATTGTCATGGTAAAAATTTATCTTCCACTCAGGATCCAAAATGGATTTTTAATAGAAAATTATTCATAATTCCTATGAATTATATCCATATTTTCCCTATGTACATGTTTTCTACTCTGCTTGCAATGTAAACATTTCAGCATTTTCCTATTACAGTATAGCTGGAACTTGAACCTAAATAATCACCTTTCACTTTCACAGCTTAATTTAGTGCAAATAGTGAAACTGTACAAAGATGAAAAGCAATTAAGGCTATTATCTTAGTAACATAAATAGTTCCATCAAACACAAAGGAGCTAATTTCCTGCTTGAATGTCTTGGCTATTTAACACGCCTTCAGTGTTATAGCTTAAGAAGGAGTATTTTAAATACGTGTTTTGAGTGTGTACAGTGTTTTTGACAACAGTCAATGGCACAGTGCTTCTGTGTCCCCTAACCTCACCTGTGGGGAGCTCTGAGGGAGGAGATTAAAGAACAAAAGCTTTTTGGAACTGCAAGGAGCAACCACCTAAATTGCAATGCATGGGGAAAGCTGTAGTACCCATGCAAAGAATGGCTAAAAAAGATCTGAAACCCTACAAAGCTGCTAAAATGTCTGCCTTTTCACTCAAAGTATATTTAAAAAGTGCCTGTGAGTGCCATTTTGGGACAACAGGATGCCTTTTTTTTTCTAATTACTCACCTCCTGTCACAGTATTTACCTTTCTTTGAAAGAAGAGGGGAAAAAGCCCAATTAAGTTGCTTGCTGAGGAAGTATTAATTGTACACTGCAGCTGCACATTGTACTAAGAAGCCTTCATGGAACATAAGCAAACACTTCTTTAAAGTGCTGGAGGTATCTGTCAGTGCAAAAAAACAGATAGCAACCTCAGGATTTTGTTGTTAATATTTTCAGTCCTGCAAAGAAAGAATCCATTAAAGAGGGTGCCTAAAGCACAAAGAGCAGTTCCTCATATTTTCCTGTATATTCAGATTCTCTACTACTAATCAATTTGTCCCTGGGCCTAGGAGAACACTGTCCCCCTCAGTAAGAATACCTATGGTCAAGGTGTGCGTAAAAATAGCAGGAAATATTGTTTTCCTCCTTATCTTTGCTCGAGTTGCAGAGTGAACAGCAGAAGAAATATTAATATTTTCTCTTCATAGAGTATTTATTTTGATTTTCTTCTGCTTCCTTCAGACTGCCTACTCAGTCTATCATCTGAAGGAGACAGCCATGGTTCCTTATGAATTATTTCTCACCACAGGCTTTCATGAAGGGGCCTGATTTTCAGCACACAGAACAGAATGTCTTTAATATTAACTCTGAGCAACTTGGGCAGCAGATGTTCTATAAATGCTATATAGTCTTTCTTTCTGTCCTTATGGTAATGCAGGAACATTCTTCTGACTGTGACATGCCTGCTATAAGACAGGAGACTCCCGGGGAAAAGTGGAAAAGTGTAGCTTGGATCCTCTCCCTGCAGAAGTGCTCAAAGCAAAAGTTGTCAGGTGGATACTCAGGAGAGAAGTATTTCTGGAGGAAAAGACACAAATCTCAGGATTCTACTTGTTTTCACACTGATCTTTTCTAGACTTGACAATTTCCAAACAATCTCCAGAGCAAACTAGACATTATGTCAAAATACCTCCACAGTGTACTGACTGGATTTGTCTTGCAAAATAGAAAATTAACTTTTGCACAACTAAAGACACATAAAAAGGTGAAGTTAAAGACGTGGCTTTATACAAAACCTCCTCTTGCTGATATTGCCATCTAGGTGAATTTTAAGTCTCTTTTTTAAAATCAAACAAGATTACAATCTTAAGAACTAGCAACAATTTTTCCTTGTATTCTAAAGAGCAATGTTGGAAATATCTTTGTAAAAGCTAAGTTTGAAATGATGTTGCTTCTAACAGGGCAGACAAAATTCCCTGTAACTTCACAGGGGTTTTTGGGTGCATGTTGGCCAAGTTTATACTATTGCTTCTTTTTTCATTGTTGTAAATATCGCATTGAAGTTCGTTTTAAAATCCAGGCAAAGTCTATTACCACACTCAGCTATGCAGTGGCAGCATAGTAGTTGAAAAAGTGGATAAAATGTATTTCATCGAGAAAAGAAATCTGTAGGAAAGGTTCCAGACCCTAGTGAAGCCATAAGGAATGGAGCTTATTCTGTCTCTCTGTATAATTACAGACAGGTAGAGTTGAAGACTTAAATATTTGCCTAGATAAAGACAGTGGTTTTTTTGTTTGTTTGTTTGTTTTTTTTACTAGCCAAATGGGAAAGTTCCTCTGCACCACAAGAAACCAGATAAAACAAACCATCACTATATGAGATGGAGCAGAAACCAGCTGGTATTTAGGAATTTTAAAAAGAGATATTATCTCTTTTCATGTCACATACGTATCTCAAACTAAGCAAAAGCAGGAACAAAGGGAGTTATGGCCTTAACACCTTTGTAGTGCACTGCAGGTAGGGCTAAGAAAAGCAAAAAGAATGCTGTTAATTATTTACCTTTCTTCTATTCTAAGACTGTTCTTGTGGGCTATTTTAAAGGAAAAGTGGAAAAGGAGAATTTACTAAAGGTATTGCAAGCTCTGTTGTCAGTAGGATCTGCAACCTCCTGAGAGATTCTGAAAGATTTCGATACCAGTATCGATGGGTAGAGGTGAAATGAAAATGTTTTGGGGAAAACTATTATTCAGAATTCAGGAAAGCTTTAGAAAAGAGTGAAAGAAACTTGAGAAGGAACGCATGTAAACTGACACTGAGGTGTGCATTGGAAAGCTGCAAGAAGGAGTTGGCTAGCAACTGTTTCTTTCCCTGGCACAAGAAGTCAGAGTGCCCCTTGATTGTACTAATTAAGGGTCTCATTAGGGTTTCAAATGGAAGGTTAAATTTCTTCTAAACTGCATGTGGAATCCTATCCTTTCAGTTTTGCCTAAAGACTTTCAGGATCAAGTGACAACACGAACTCCTTTACGCTAAAACAGTTCTTCACTCTCACAGAGATCAGCTACAAACTTGAAACCATCTGGCAAAAGCAAAGCTCACAAAAGTGTCAGCTGAGAATGCTGGTACTGCCTTACAACTTCAGCTGCACCCAAAGAACTGCTCAATTTGGCACGTGGTTTCCACTTCTCAGAGATGGCCTTCAGAAATTTTGGCCTTATTTTGGACAAGGTTCTGTGCTCAGGATTGGTGTGAGCTGCTAAGAGTGCCCTGGGCAGGTAATGCCCAGTAACAGTGCTCTGGCACCTTTGTAGGGGCTCATTTCCTGGATGCTGTTTATTCCAGAGGAGGGGATGCCATTTCTTTTGAGATGAGCTTTTAGGTCCTCTCTTTGGCAAAGAAACCAATTTTGGATCTGCAGATTGGGTAATCTTGATGAGATTTAATGTTTTTTTCTAATAGGCAGCTCTGTCAGTGAGAGCTGTTGAACTGTTCTGGTGGGAATGCAAAAGCCAAGCTGTTGATGAGCTTTCTGTCCTGGTACCTTTAGTATGTGAGCAGTTCCATTTGGATCCTGGCTCTCTGAGACTGAAGGCTTATGATGGTTCATAGAGCTGAGAATAAAGTGCAGATAGTAGGGTGTGTACTGGTAGTTCTTTGGGTGCAATGGAAGTTGTAAGCAGCAAGAGCTTTCTCAGATGGCACTTTTGTGAGCTGTGTTTTTGCCGGATGGTTTCAAGTTTGTAGCCAAACTCTGACAGAGTGAAAAGATTTATTAGCACAGAGGAGTTCATGTTGCCGTTTGAGTGTGGTGCAAATCAGAGTTTGTACTTTGAAAGGAAAGGTCAGCGAGATCCTTTTGTCCTGACACAGCGGACTGGAGAGCAGTGACATTTTCAGTTTGGCTCTGCACTTAAAGAGTGATTTAGAGCAAGACCAGGAGCGTTTCCTTCTTTTGCAAGCCCACATCGCCACCGTACGGTCAGTTTTATGAGCGCTGAGAGTGCCCATGGAAAAGCCAGGCCTTCATCTTCCCGTTGCCGTCTGCAAACAGGCCTAACACACAGCTGACTCCCACTCTCCTTCTCAGCTATGCACAGCATCACATCCACCGCTAATCTAACTGTCCAGGTGGGGGCCGGGCTCTGCTCCCAAGGAACAAGGCACAGGACAAGAGGAAACGGCCCCAACTACGCCAGGAGAGGCTCGGATTGGACACCACGAAAAATTCCTGCACTTTAAGAAGAACTTTTTCCTTGGACGTTGGAATAGGCTGCCCAGGCTGGCCATAGAGTTATTGTTACACCCTGAGGTGTTGAAGGAAACACCAGAAGCACCGCTCAGTGCCACAGCCCGGCTGACACGGCGATGTTGGGCAACAGATCTACCTTAGATACCTCCACAACCTCTCCCACGCTAATGTTCTCCGTGGCTTTAATTACCCCGGCAGCCCCTGAAGCGCCCCGCGGCCCCGGCCTGCGCAGCCGCGCTCAGCTCGCAGCCCCGCGCACGCGCCGCCCCGCCCCAGGAAGACGCAAGATGGCGGCGGCAGCGCGCGGGCTGCGGCTGCCAAGGGCAGGTGAGTGTCAGTTCCGCCGGGCCCCTCATAGCCCACCTCCCTCAGCCAGCTCGGCCCGCCCGTGTGGCTCTGCCCCGGCCCAGGACATGATCCGCTGCTGGCTCTGCGTGAGGGGAGCTCGCACCGCAGCAGCTGGAAAGGAGCCGCCGAGAATTTTTCCGGGGGCGCGGAAATGATCGTGTTTGTGCCTCCCTTCTCCTTAGGGAGCTGGAGATTGGAGGGCAGAGGGCTCGGGATGTAGCTGCAGGTGTCGCGCTGGGGCTGTCGCTGCCCTATAGCTAAAAGCTTGGATTCCTTTTACGGTTTCTTAGGTGACTGTGACCTTTGGGCCATGATCTGTGGTAAAGTTGAGCTACCAATATTATATTTAAAACGTGTATTTGAATCTTTAAATCTGTTTAAACTGATTCTGCCCCCAGTCTTAGATTAAGTGACATAGGAGATACCAAACGGGTTTTGTTGGTAAAGGGCAGGGAGGAATTTAATATCCTTTTAATGGGAGCGGTGTGTTCTTTATTTGCCTAAGTGGGTGTCGGACTGCCTTCCAGGACAAAATGAGAGATATGGTGTCTTTTTCCAGTTTATGGGGTTGGGAGAGAATGAGTGTAGACAAACTTTTGGGCAGAGAAAAAGGTGCTTTGGGTTCGCTGCAGATATTTGAGCTTTAACTCATAGAATGATAGAATTATTTGCATTGGAAGGGACCTTAAGGATCATCTCGTTCCAACCCCCTGCCATGGGCAGGGACACTTTCCACTATCCCATGTTGCTCAGAGCCCCATCCAACCTGGCCTGGAACACTGCCAGGGATAGGGCAGCCACAGCTGCTCTGGAAAATGCAATTTGAAGCAATGATTTGGCATATAACCATAGCTGGTGATAATTTAGGGTAGACAGACCTCATAGACTTATGGAACAAGGAAAGTTGCTCATCACTAAACGCCTTATAGAGTAAGCTAAGCACAGCAGGGGAGTACGCAGAAGTGGGAGAATACAAAACAGTAATTAGATATTATTTGTTGGTATGGTAGTGAAGAGGCATTATGAAGAGCCTGCCACCAATAATTTTTGCAGAAGTAACAGCAAGCAGCAAGAAAGCTACTTAGTAGTTGAAAGCTATAAATTGTTACTGATTTTTTTTTAACTTTCAGTGGCTCTCAAACTGTCTTTCAGGACAAAATTTGAGATGCAATATCTTTTTCCAGTATGTGGGGTATGGAGAAAACAGGGATAGGCAGACTTTTGGGTAGCGAAAGACCTCCTTCAGGTGCTGAAATCTGGTTGGACTTTCTGCTTTGAGCTCTGCCAGCTGATGTAACAGAATATCATTTATGCCTCAACACACCCTATCCTTTTGATCTTCTGAACATTATGGCTGTACTGTCAGTGCCACCGTGTAACTCGTAATTCCTAACCCAGTTGGGATAAAAGTGTCTTCAGTGTGCACATGTCAGGTTGCTCCGGGTTCCACCCCACCTGGCCTTGGACACTTCCAGGGATAGGGCAGCCACAGTTTCTCCAGGCAACCTGTGCCAGGGCCTCATCACCCTCACAGGGAAGAATTTCTTCCTGATATCCTATCCTGTACCTCCTCTCTGTCAGTGTGAGGCCATTCCCTCTTGTCCTGTCACTACACGCTCTTGTATATCAGTATCCTGATGATATCCTGCCTCCATGGCTCCCAAGTTTTCCTAGCTCTTTGAGGAAAGGAACAGCTTTGAGGCAGTATGCTATATATCATGGATCTGGCTCTTTGCATCTCTCTTTCTCTTCTTGCTTCAGAGCTGTGATACAGGAGGATTGCTTCCTCTGTTATATTTTATATTTTTGCTGAGTATTCTTTACTTGCTTCACCTTAAACTCACAGTGAACTTTACTTGCTCTTTAAGAAATGATAACCTTTGTTTGCTCCTTCCCTGTCTCAGTTTGATCCTTAACTTAACCAGCAACTTCCCAAGCCTGCTCCCCTCTGACCTCTCCAAATAACTCTGAAACAGCCCATAAGGAGCCTTGGCATGGGATATTAGAGAAAAAGAATCTGTGATGAGAAAACCAATATGAGCTGTGAGTTAGCAGTGCTGAATCCCAATTAATGTCCCAAACTCTCTCCTGTTCCATATTGCAGGCCGTGGAATTTCTGTCCTGACTGCAGCACCGTCGGTGTTGCAGCAGCACCGGCAGGTCCATCACGCCGTGATCCCTCATGGGAGAAGTGGAAGATCATCTGTCAGTGGCATTGTGGCCACTGTCTTTGGAGCCACAGGTTTCCTGGGACGATACGTTGTCAACCGCTTAGGTAATGCTTACCAGGAGTACTGATCAAGGAAACTACCCAAAAAAATGTTTAACAAAACCAATTAGTCTCTAGGTTGCAGGGTGATGGAGAAGTCTCTGGCATTGTGGATCTTAAAAGTGTTTTGCAGTCTGCGTAAGTTCCAGCATGTGACAAGTAGTAAAAAGTGTTTTAATCAAGGAAATTTTGGAGCTTTGGAAGATTAAGGTCATTAAAAGAAGTCCTACCCCTCTGTAGAATGCAAGTCTGAGGAGAGCTACAGCATGTATTTGATTCTTCTGGTTTTAGCCTTATTAGGACATTTTACTAAGGGTTTGCAGGAGTTTGATTGGAATTCTTTAAAATTGCGCTTTTGAATTTAAATTTTGGAAAATAACCCATGTGCTTTTTTTGCCTCCTTCTTTTCATGCAGCTTACAAAATGTAAATATCCTTGTAAATTTCCATTTTTTAGGTATTGTGCTGTGTTTATAGGACGCACCATGTTTGTTGTTGTTTGTTAATGAGCTTTGGCATTTTGTCTTACAAGCCGAAATATTAAGGAAAAAACCTATTGAAGAATTTGAATTATGTAGGTTCAAGAAGAATCTTAGTTCTGTTCTGCTTTTAGCTTTTCAGATATGCATTCAAGATACCTATGTCTAATTGTAGTGCTTTAATGCTGGGGGAAAAGGGAGCTTTGTTTATTCAGAAATTCATTTACTTAAAGGGATGTATTTGTTTGAAACTTTGGGGTTTTTGTGGCCCTTTAGGTCGCATTGGCTCTCAAGTCATCATCCCTTATCGCTGTGATCAGTATGACCTGATGTATCTGCGGCCCATGGGTGACCTGGGGCAGCTTCTCTTCATGGTGAGTCTGGCTTGAGCTCTGTACAAGGCAGCCAGGTAATCCTTCTCAAATACACAGCTCCAGCTGTTGTTTAGCCTCTAAATGGAAATGATGTGAAAGAGCTTGCTTTGGTGATGCCTATTTATGCATTATCTCTTATTTTCCCCATTTGATGCTCTGCTTGCAGGAGTGGGACTGTAGGGACAAAGATTCCATCCGAAGAGCCGTGGAATACAGCAATGTGGTCATTAATCTTATTGGAAAGGAATGGGAAACAAAGTAATTTTCTTTCTTTTCTTATTTGTGATAGATTTGCACCAGGTATCGTAGCCATGTTTTACACCATGTGTGTGCAGTGATGTTGCCATTGTTCTTGGCTTCTGTGAAAAGACAACCCCAACATTTTGCATATAAAATTTCTTTAAAAGGTTAACTCCAGTCCTGGTTGTGATCTGCTTTGGAAAAGTGCATTCTTTATACAGTTTTCCAGTGTACAGCTTCTGTTCTGTCAGAAAAATCAAATGTGCTACTTTCACATACCTAATGGGTGTTCCCTGAGTGCCTTCCTACAGATGACAGAGCCTCACCAATTTCTTATATTTATATTTACATTGACACGTTTTTATATTTGCCTCATATTTACATTATATTTGCATTTATATTATCACAGATGTAAGAGTTCATCCTGTCACATGGACATTGTGATGAGTTGTACCCTGCTAGAAAAAGCCATGATCAAACAGGAATAGCTGATGGAGAGTTGATTATTAAGATTAAGTTGATCAATAAGATTGTGACTAATAGCATCATTCCTTGGTAGAATTTTGGCACAGATAATATTAGCTACAGAAGCATTCTTTGATAATAATTTCTAAGAATAGTTTCTTTTTGAAATCCATTTGAAAATTGTCGTATTTTAGGTTAAAAATACCTGTAACAACCACCTTCAGTATGAATGTGTGTGTTCATGCAATTATGTCCATTTTATTTAAAGCCCTGTGCAGAACTGCCAGACAAAAATTTAATGGTGAGATTTGCCTTGCTATGGTGCATAATTTTTGCTCTGGTAGTAGATGGAAACAAATGTAGATATCAGTTTCATCTTGTTTATAAACCTAATGCTTTTGTTGCCCTTTTTTTATTAAAAGCCCTTTGCTGTTCAGAATTTCTGGTCTTGTGTAAAAGGTGTGATTTATAGAAAAGACAGTTTATTTTATTACTAAAAGGAACTGTAAGGATAGCAACAGAAAGTTTCATTCTGTTTAAAAATCCCCAAACCTTGCTCTCTGTTCAGTTTCAATAGATTGAAACAGACAAGTCTTGGTCCATGTTTAAAACTTTTGGACATTACAGAATTTAACCACTGTGTGGCACAAATGTTTTAATCATATGTTTTGAGCATGTGGGTATCAGTGGTGGTGCTGAAACCCTGAGATCAAGTTCTGTGGTTTGTTAAACACGAGGTCAGAGTAACCATTGTAATCGTCCCAGAGCCTGTGAAATACTTGGGCAGGAAGAAAAATAAGATTAGATGAAGAGATCAGTCCAAAAAAGCACAGCCTACCATGAAATATTTTCTTCCTTGCTTTGTACTTGTGTCCAGGCTCCTCTGTGTGTACTTTGTTGTTTGAAACTCCATGGTTACGGGAGGGATGTTGTTTTCGTGTGTTTCTAAATCTGTTTTGGTGAGCAGAAAAGGAGTGATGGTTCCCAGGATCAGATTAGTTATTGAAGGCTCAAAAATAACTTTGTATTTTTAAGGCTTTCTTTGGACTCCAGTGGGATCTGAAGAGCTGTGGGAGGATATAAGGACACAGAGGGAGGTGTTTGGATAAGATGTTTGTTACCCAAAGCAAATGGTCAAGATGCAGGGGTGCCTACAGGCACAATACAACAACATGAGAAGGCAGTTTGCCTTGATTTGACACACCTAATTACACTATAAGGAAGCTCAAAATTTCTGAGCAGCACAATTCAGGGCAGATGCATGGCAGGAGGAAGAAGACAAAAAGAAACCAGGATTTATAAAAACATAGCCTTACTCAGAGTTGAAGATGCAGAAGGGCTTCTTTTAATAAAAATAACCTGGTTTCACTTTAACTGGGAGTTTTCTATTTGTCACAGACAAGTGGGCAAGAGGATTTTTCATACTGATTTAATCTTACCAGGTGAAAGGGCAGAGAAGGTAAAATTGAAGATTACAGTTGCAATTTCACTTTCCTCTAATTTTTATTATATGAAGAGTGCATCATGAAGGGAAATTTTGTTTCTAACAAAGAGTGTCAGTGTTGGTTTTTGATAATGCATTCATGTAATATGTAATAACTGCTTTTTGTCTGAGTGGCAGCCATTATTGATTGCTCTTAAAATAACGTTTGGGTCTTGCCTTGCTTTAGAAACTTCAGATTTGAAGATGAATTTGTAAATATTCCTCAAAGTATCGCACAAATAAGTAAGGAAGCTGGTGTGGAAAAATTCATTCATATCTCTCACCTGAATGCTAGCATGAAGAGTCCCTCCAAATACCTCAGGAACAAAGTAAGTCTGGAGTCCACTTAAATGTATTTCCTGAGAATGTACTTTGTGTTTGGTTTGGGTTTGGTTTTTTTGCCCAGCTGGGGCTGTTTGAAGGACATCAGTGTATGAATTTACTACAGGCTGTTTTCTGCAGCTGAGAAATGTGTGGGCTTTCTGTGAGACCTTTATCTTAGTGCAGCATCTTGAGGATCAATGGCTTAGATATAAATAATTTTTGTGCTACTGATGGCATAATTTCTTTCAGTTCTGTAGTC
The DNA here is from genome assembly GCF_015832195.1 of Motacilla alba alba. NCBI lineage: Eukaryota > Metazoa > Chordata > Aves > Passeriformes > Motacillidae > Motacilla > Motacilla alba. The sequence continues at coordinate 54,869,858 of NC_052031.1, read as the reverse complement.
AAGGGTGCCTTCATTTATGAAAGGCATCCACTTCTGCTTGGTTCAGCATGGATATAATGCATGTGGTTGTTTTAATTGATAGGCTGTTGGAGAGGAGGCTGTGAGGGAAGAATTTCCAGATGCTGTAATTTTGAAGCCCTCTGAGATGTTTGGCAGAGAGGACCGATTTCTCAATCATTATGCAAGTAGGTAATCTTGGAATAATAAACCCATGTATGATTTGTGTAACTGCCTGTAGAGAACAGAGAGAAAATGGGATTTGCTTCTGAAAAGCAGACAGGTGTGTTCTTATCAGTAGTGTGTGGGATATACAGCAACATACTAAATTTTCACCTCTTGACAGAATTCTTTCTCAGTCTAGTTAGATGTTGCTGTTTGTTTTTATTTTTGTAATAATTTTATTTTGAGGGGGGTGTATACTGACCCACTCTAAGGAAACAGCAAATGCAGCCCTCTCATTGTTGTTAATATGAAAACTGAATGTGTCTTGAAAATAAAAGCTGCTGCAATTGGCTGGGAATTCTTCCCAATCCTATTTTTTTAAAAGAGAAGTAAATTTTCAGAAGAGATCCACACTCAGTGTGGTGTCAAATGTCTTGGTTATTCTGATACTGAAAGGATTCCCAGATTTTCTCTTTTTTTCCATCAGACATGCGCTGGTTTGGTGGTGTCCCTCTTGTTTCTCTGGGCAAAAAAACAGTGAAGCAACCGGTCTATGTAAGTTTTCAATGAAATCCCAATCCCAAATCCTCAGTGGGTGGATGTGTGGGTCTGTAAACCACCTCTGAAAGAAGAGTGTGTGCACATATTCCTGTTTTCTCTTGGTAACTTGTCGGAATTTGTTCCTTACAGGTGGTTGATGTAGCAAAGGCAATTGTTAATGCAATTAAGAATCCTGATGCAAAAGGAAAAACATATGCCTTGGCTGGGTAAATCACTTTTTCTGATTCTAATTAACTGTAACGCATCTTCTTGGTGTCATTTTTTGGCATGCTGCACAGTACATTTAATTTCTCCATCCATGCATACAGTTTGGTCTGCAATAAATTCCACCTCCTTTTTGGGAGGAAAAATGGCTCAAGCTCTTACTGTGAGTACTTTGAAAATCCTGATCTGGGCCCCACTGCATTTCATGTGATGTATGTGCACACAAAGAAGTAGGCAGCTTGGGAAACATGCTAGGCAATATGGATTTAGGGAAAAGTCTGGTAAAGCTATGTGGAAACCACCTGGAATTAGAATGGCTTAGAGGCAGTGAATCTACAGTTAGAGACTGAATTTACAGGTTGACCAGAGAAGCTGTGGCTGCCCCATCCCTGCAAGTGTTCAAGGCCAGGTTAGACAGGGGCTCTGAGCAACCTGGCATAGTGGAAGGTGGGGCTAGAATTAGATGGTTTTTAAAGTCCCTTTCACCCCAAACCATTTTATGGTTCTCTGATCTCTTGGAACTTTTCTGGAGAGCCTGTCAGTTGAAGGCTCAGTTTTCATGCTTGTAATCTTAGACCTTGCATCTATGAGATCTTGCATTTATCAAACTGCTCAGCAGTGTGCTCTTATGGTGTCATGGAGCTCTTCAGAATGTTTTGGAATGGCAGCAAATTGACTGGAAGGCCAAGGGAGGTACATGACAGCTCAGTCTGAGCACATCTAGAAAGCCTAAAATGCCAAGGCAGGATCTGAACAAGAAAGGAGTGGGAATTACCAGTGGTTTGTGTTACTCTTAGGCAAGTGGATAGAAGACTGACTGCTTCATTCTCTCTGTCTTGACAGAGGGGGAATGCATTTTTTGGACAGTTCATCTTGCTTTTAAATAGAACAAGATACTCTTAGTCAAGTAAAGGCAAGTGAATCAATTTCACTGCAGCCATTTCCTACCAAAGATGGGATGTCGTGTTAGTAAAGCATCCTTAATTCTCCATTTGATTTCTGGCTTCCAAGTAGGCTTGAACAAAGTGCTGGAAGTCTTTGAGTTCAGAATTGGAGTCAGCATGGAAGGAGGCACATTCTGGTGTGCTTTTAAAGCACACAGAAGCACTTCATCCAGTGTGGTTGTGGTGGGTTAGCCTTGGCCAGCAGCCAAATGCCCACTGTTTCTTTCTGCCAAATCTTTTCCATGCTTTTCCCCAGCTCCAGGATGGGCCTTTCCACCGGCTTCAGTCCTCCAGGATAAACCTCCTCCCTGTGAGCCACAGGGGAATCTCTGCTGGCAAATTATTTGGATTGAAGAATCAGGCATTTTGTAGCCTTGGGGGTGGAGGGTTTAAATGGTTTTTCTTCTCTGGTGCTAATATTGCATTGTAACTGACTGAGGTGTGATGTTTCCTGCGTTCCCTTCCAGCCCTCACCGGTACCTCCTGTACGACATGGTCGAGTACATCTATGCCATTGCCCACCACCCCTTCATTCCCTACCCGCTGCCAAGGCCTCTCTACCAGTAAGTGGGACCCTAACTCAGTAAGCAGCACAGAAGCATAAATACCTGTTGCATGGATTATTTACTCTGCCCAGTTGTTATTAAAGTGATGGGGCTGCAGAAGTTGCCTTTCCTGAGGTACTTGTTAGCCAGTTTTGAGCCTTCAGCTTGGGGACAGGCCTGCATTTGATGAGCTAGTAAGCGAAATACAGGCTTGTAGTGAGCTTAACATAGCTGTTCATTCTAGAGTCATTCCTCCCTGACATCTAGAGACAGGATGAGAGGACATAGCCTCAAGCTGCACCAGGGGATGCTCAGGTTGGACATCAGAAAGAATTTCTTCATAGAAAGGGTGGTTGAACATTGGAATGGACTGCCCAGGGAGGTGTTGAAGAAACAACTGGATATGGCATTCAGTGGTCTGGTCTAGTTGACAAGGTGGTGATCAGCAAAGGTTCGACTTGATCATCCTGGAGGTCTTCTCCTACCTAAGTCATTCTGTGATTGAATGGCTTTGCTTAGCCAAGAAGTAGCAAAAGGTCCTAATTCAATAAAATTAGTAGCAAACCAAATTATTTTTAACAATACCACAGGGAAGATCTGTGTGTATGTTGCTGACCACAGGCCCTGACAGATTTTTTTGCACAATCTTAAGGATCTGCTACAGAGCCTGGGCCTGATCCTTAGGGAATAATCACTTCTTTTTGAAGAGTGAATACAATACAATAAATGCCATATCAGAAGTTGCCCTCAGCAAGATGGGGCTGTGTTATTATTTGGCATACTGGTCCTCTTCATTTTTAGTACAATGCAAATTAACAAGCTTAATCAGTCACCAGAGTTAGAATCCTCTTAGCGGTACAACTCAGCATTGGATCCATGGAAGTGCTGATGGATAACACAGAACATCCTAAACTGTTACGGCTGTTGCTGTATTGGCTGCAAGAGGCACCAGGTACATGGCTCTGGTGACACAGAGCAGCTTGTTAGAAATGTGCTATGTGGGTGCTTCTTAGTTTCATTCACATTTGCTGCAGTCCATGTTATGCATTTTTATTTATGTGCTAAACTAAGTGATGGTTCATATTTCTGAGAAAAGAATGCGCCTAAAAGGCAGATGAGCCTGGTTGTCTTGATGTGCAGTAACTCGGTAACACCCTAATCTGCCAGGTGAGCACTTCAGCAAGAGGTGCTACCTGTTCAGTGAGAGATTCTGCTGTTGGTTCCAAGACACTGAGCAAGAACTATAGCATTATTTTCTATTCTCTGTCAGATTTCCTTTCTTTCAAAGGAAACTTCATTTCTGAAAACTGCAGATACCCCAATCCTCACCCTTTTTATAGATTGCTCCAGATTCCACCAGCTTGTTTGTGTTGCTGATAACTCTTTTAGTTGTCAGCAAGTGTGTTTTCTCCTGGAGGCATTGAATACAATGTCGTGACCAATTGGGTTGTTGCCTACACTGGCAGGGAACAGAGTTTGAATGAAAGGCCAGGGCAAGACTCACCCCTCTGGTGTGTGGGGAATTGGATGGGGAATTTACTTTCCCTACCCACTAATGCTCATTTTAACTTCTAGAGATCTGCTTCTCCATTCCATCCAAAGTAAAATAATATAAGATCCAATAATTCAGGAACAGTTAATTACCAGAAACATGACTAAGAACTTGTGGCTGGCACATCTAGTGCTTTAATGAACTTGGAGGTTGCAAGAACAGCTTCAGAACAAGCTTTTGCTCACCATCTATTAAGAAATAATTTTTACCAGATGTCTGTGGATCTGGATAAATGACTACACTTTTGCAATACTTCTTCTGTTCACAGTTTAGTTGCAAGATTCTTTGAGATGAATCCATTTGAACCATGGTTGACACGGGACAAGGTGGATCGGGTAAGCGTGGGACCAGCCAAAAATCCCTCTTGGGAAATGTTTCATTGTGCATTTGTAACTCCCACTTGCAGTTTTGCATTCCCCAAAACCACATGGAATTGAAAACAGCCAAAAGTAGAGTTTGGATGAGCAAAGTGAGGGGGCAGTGCTCCCCACTCTTACTCGGTTTATATACCTCTAGATGCACTAAAATCACTTCCATTGTCCAGGGAATGGTGTTTTTAACAACTGAAGTTGAACTGACACCCTGCACACATTCGAAAATCTCGCTTAACATTCAAGTGTGTTTCCTGGAAGAACATTGCCACTTGATGTTTATTCCTGACTTCTCAGAGTGTTTTATTGGGGGTGGAGAAATACAATTTCAAAAAACCAGCTACAAGCAAGGAAAAAGTTGGAATTGGCAAGTACTGGTGTCAAAATTTGGCATATGTGTAGGCTAGCAAAGATAGTCATGTACATGCCCTAAATTTTCTGCTTTCTGAATTACGGAGTGACTCTCCCACCTGTTTTGCAGCATTGGAATTTCAATATATTTTGTTATAACACAATATCAATAGCCTACTTAACCTGATTGTCCCCCAGGATATAATTGTAACATCTCCAAAAACCTTTCTTCAGCTGTTTCTTCCGTTACATTTCATAAAATAAGCCTGCACCAAATCACTAAAATTGCTGCAAGTCAGCTGTAGCATAGGTAGTGTATGAGGGAGTTTCTCCATGTCACTTCTGGGTCTGATTGGTCCTCTTTCCAAGCTTTTCTTCCTTAAATAATCTGTACAATATTACATGTGTTTGATTCAAAAGCCTTTCAAGGAACACCAGCATAAAAGAAATCTGTTTTCTATGGGTTGCACATATGGTAATAGAATTAATGATGGTTGTAGAATCAACTATTTGTACAGAGCCATGTTCAAAGCCATAAACAGAGCAAAACCATCCATCAGAGGTGATAATTCAACACAACATTTTCTTGACAAATCAGGATATCCATAATTGTAGTTCAAGTATAGCCTTGGAGTTCCGCTTAATTTTGCCATTGGGATGCAGTAACCTCCCTGAAAATGTATGGAGAATAAAGGAAGGCACTTCCTGCATGGTATTTATTCCTGAATTAAAGCCTGAAGGACTTTTTGCTGGATGCAGAATACCTGTACCTCCTGTTGAAGGTCTTGGTAGTCAAGACCTTGTGTAATTATGCCACAGTTCTGTTTGAATCTTTCTCTGCTTCTTTTGGCAGGAGGGGGCAAAGCTGTTTATTTCAAGTGAATTACCTTTTTTTTTCCCTTACCCTCCCCATTCTTGTTGAAGTTTCACACAACAGACATGACATTTCCTGACCTTCCTGGTTTTGAAGAGTTGGGGATTGAACCAACCCCCCTGGAACAAAAAGCCATCGAAGTCCTGCGCCGCCACCGCAGGTTCCGCTGGTTGGATGCTGAGCTGGAGGAAGCAAAGCCGAAAACACAGCCTATGTAACAGCTGGCAAGGAGGATACTTAAAGCTTCTTAAACTGCCTTTGGATGACCCAACTTCTTTGGAGAACTGTGTACATACTGAGTAAAATGTATTAATCATGTAAACTGTATTTCACCAGTGTTGTCTTTTCAGTTAAGGGGGGACTTTCACTGCAATGTGGATTTTCTCTCTGCCACAGAAGCAAATAACATGGTTGCTTAGCTGGTGAGCACTGTAATGTTTTGAAGGTTGGGACTAGAGGGAATATGCCATAACACTTGTCCCTTTCTCCCCTGGCTTTCAAAGAAAATGTATCACTGAGCTTTAGGTGCTCAAATAGTTTCAAGAGTGTTGCAGTTCGGGACTAGGTCATCCAGAACGTGCCCTTTCCATTAGGAGTTGCTAGGAATGCTTCCTATGCAGACTACGAGATCTCAGACAAAGCCCTGGTTATAAGTTTTTGACTCTTCTGAACTTGCTTTTCTGCGCTGAACGTGGCTATTAAAGAAAGTGCCAGCCTCCTTTCAGGGAGTTGTAGAGAGCCACAAAGTCACTGAGCCTCCTTTTCTCCAGGTTAAACACCCCCAGCTCCCTCAGCTGTTTGCTGTAGCCAGAGAACAGACTCTCTCACTCTTTCTGTATTGCCAGAGTACAATGAAACTCTTGGGCAAAGTGTTTCTCAGATTCCAAGAGCTTCCACATCAAAACTGCTGCTGCTAATGCTCTGTGAGAAAGAGGTGGGCTCTTGTGAGTGAGTTTTTTTGATCCTGCCTTCGAAGGAAGTATTAAATTTGTCTCTCTCATGGATTGTTTATTTTTCTTTTGATAACATAAGTTCAAAAGCTAGGGCAAACTGGAAGTGAAGTGCATATTGTAAGTAATTTGAGCATAAACTTTACTATTTTGACTGCCAGCTTTATCAGACCCTAACTCTGTAGTCTCATTAGCACTCATTTGCTAAGTGTGGCCCTGATCTTGATTTATTGCACTTTGCTCACATCCTGCTGTGAAAGCACTCATGTTCCTGTGCTGCTTCAGAAGAGTACAGAGAGATGCAATTATCACATAGCCCTGCACAGCTAACAAGCAGTTTCCATATTCAGATAGCAAAGTGCTGCAGGAAAAGCTGGCAAAGGCAGTATTGGAATGTGAGGTGCCAGTTCTGGAAATGTTTACCATGCTGCAGTGATTTATTTTTCCTGCCCCCCTCATTCAAAGCACAGCTTTCCCAGTTGCACCACTGAGCTTTCCTACAGGATCTTAATTCACACAGCCATTAGAGAGTGGAAAAGGGGTGAATATCCATGAGAAATTTACTTGAAGCAGCTGTTCCACATCAGGAATATGGGTAAAGTGGAGCATCACACTACAGTACTTTGCCTTACACAGCACTTCCACTTCCCACCTTACAGAAACTATGCTGTGATTTCTCCTTAGTTACCTTTCTGAAGCAATTCCTTTATTTTGTAATACAGTCCTGAGTACAGAATTGCTGTAATCTGTAGAATTGCTAAGGTTGGAAAAGACCTCCAAAATTGTTGAGTCCAGTCTTGGGTTACCACCTTGACAATAAGACCAGAGCACTGAGTGCCACACCCAGTGGTTTCTTGAACACCTCTGGGCATGGGGATTCCACAGTGTCCCTGGGCAGCCCCTTCCAATGCCTGAGCACCCTTTCCATGAAGAAATTCCTGCTGATGTCCAACCTGAACCTCCTTTGGCACAGCTTGAGGCCGTTTTCTATTGTCCTGTCTGGGAGCAGAGCCTGATCCCCACCAGGCTGCACCCTCCTGTCGGGGAGTTGACAAGAGCCAGAATGTTCTCCCGAGCCTTTTTTTTTCTCCAGGCTGAGAAATGCTTAAGGGTTTCTCCAGTTGCTTAGAGGGCAGAGACTGAGAGGAGCATTCATGCTGGCAGTAATTATTCTGTAGTTATCTCTCTTTCCCTGCTGTTATTTCTTCTTTTCCCACTGCCCTAAGAAATGCACATGGATAAAATTCTATGAGATGAGATCAGAGGACTGATATGTTTAAGCAATCCAGATTTTGAGTAATTAATGAGAATATTATTGCAGCTTCTTTGAGGTAGGGGAGCAGAAAGTGAAGTGCACTGACAAAAAAGCAAAGGGAAGCTGGTGGCAGAACTGAGAGCAGTGATGGTGTGCTGCTATAGGGCTTCTTTCAGGGAACTTACTCCCTAAACACCATTCCTTCTTGGAAAAGCCTAACATCTGTCGGGCATGTTGCAAACTACAGAATGGAAATTGCCTTTCTCATGGTCACTAGGGAACGTCAGGGATTTTGTTACCGAGATTGTGGTTTGAAGCAGCACATGGAATCCACAGCTGGAAAAACATCTCTAGCAACACAGACCTGGCTTGCACTGTATCGCCAGTAGTCGGAGCTGCTGCTTAGCGAATCCTGATCCCGGTTTTCCATTCACCTCTTTCGGAACCTCCTTCCCCAACATTCATCCTCTGGGCTGATACAACTGATTAAAATGCCATTAAATACCTCCCTCCAAAGTTTCTTGTGTACACACATCCAAAGGGGAGTGGTCAACAGCTCACTGTCGTAATGGACATCGGGGACAAGTGTCCCTCGGGAGTTCATTCTGGGACCTGTGTTATTTAATACCTTTTTTAATGATGTAGACAAAGGGATCGAGTGCACCCTCAGGAAGTTTACAGATGGCACTAAAGCAGAGTTGTCACACCTGAAGGACAGGACACCATCCAGAGGGACCTGGCACAGGTTGCTCAGAGAAGCTGTGGCTGCCCCATCCCTGGAAGTGTTCCAGACCAGGGTGAGCAACCTGGGGTAGTGGGATGTGTCCCTGCCCATGGCAGGGGGCTGGAACAAGATGATCTTTACCCTTCCAACCCCAACTATTCTGTGATTCTGTGATTTTGGCAACTGAGGTGGATGTTCCTTGCTTTAAAACCATTGAGTTCACTTGTCTCAAGATTATCCCTGAACCTTACTATTGCAAGCTTCCTCCACACGGAGGAGATGCCTCTCAGCTTCTGGTCCCTGGGCAAAGCAAGAAACAGAATTTCTGTTCTACCAGAGCAACATCTCAGGTGCTGTAAGGGATTTGTCCAACTGCCTGCACCTGAGGAGCCTTTCAAGTGTGCTCAGGTGTGGCTGGAGGGAAGAATAAGGGCAAAGGTGACAACAAACTGCTTAAAGCAGCCCTAGGTGAGGGAGGTAGGTGTATGGTAAGGAGTCAGTTTGGTTGTGGCAGTGGTGGTTGTGGGAGCTCTGGTGAGCTGCTGCTTCTCTTCAGCCAGCAGTACCTGTGGTAAGTCACTCTTTTGCCTTTTTATTATCTGAAATACTTGTTGTGGGCTTTACAGATTCAAGAATTGATGGTTTTGCAAGCTGGAGCTTCAGTGAGCAGCTGAAGAATTCTCCCCTAGAGGCATCTTGTTTCTTCTGGGTTTGTGTCCTGTGCTTGGCTTCTCAGGGCTATATTGGCATCAGCACCTCATTTTGTCCCTGTTAAGGTGTTTGTGTTGTTTCTCTGCCATGGAATTTACTGGTGTGTAAGGCTTAAATTTATGTTCTAGTCTTTCTATGAGTGGGTAAAGTGCAGGTTTTGTTCTCTGTGAATTTGTCCCATATTTGGCGAACCGGACTTTCTGAGGGAAAGGTGGAGAATAGCACATACACATTCTGTAGGTACAATTTCCTTATGAAGTTCACCTCTAGCTAAGATTGCTGTTAATTAAAGTAAAGCTGATGCTGCTACTGCATTTTTTGAGCCTCTGTAGTCTGAGGGCAGCAGAGGTTGTATCCCAAGAATGTGTTAGAGCAGTAATTTAGTAACACAGTTGAGTGAAAATGAAAACAAAAGGTGTTTACCTGTCTCCAGTTTTGCCAGCATTTTTCTTACCTTTTCCTCTCACATACACCCCATGCTTTATACCCTTAAGTTGGGCTTGGGTTAGAAAGAAAGAGCCACTCATTTTTCCATGTTTGTTGTCCCCAGACCACTTATTCCTTTCTTTTGCTGTCTTTAGAGTTTCCCCAGCCTGAATTTCAGTGCATTTATGAATCTATAACAAAAGAAGAATAACCTCTCACATCTCTGTGTCTTCTTGAAATAAGAAAAATCTATTTATACAGCATAAATTAAACAATAATCCCCTTTCCTATTAATTAACTTTTATTCTAAATATTTGAAATTTTTCATGCTGATCTTCAAAAACTGGCTTAACACTATTTGAAATTCCTAACTGACTTCAGGCCACTGACTTCATTTTAGAACCACAGACTCATCATCCCTGGGCATCCTATTCCAATGCTTAACCTTTTCTGTGAATAAATTCTTGCTGAAAAGGAGAACATTCAGAAATACAGAGGAAATGCTTCCCTCCTTGGCTGTGAGCTCAAGCTTGCTTGGCTTTACTGCGTGTGCAGCAGGAACCTGCCTTGGGAGGAAGAATTTGAAAAGGAAGTAAAGGTTTTATTCAGTAGTGTCCGGTGAAATGAAAAGAAGAGCTGGTCTGGAGACAGGAACTATTTAAGGGCCTATTAACTGCCAGTTTCTTTAAGAGGAAATTAAATCAGAGAACAGACAGAATCATTTAATCTGTTGCTGAGAGGTTTGATTAGTTCTGATCAAACCTTGTGTGGTGAATCTGTGATATTCAATATTGAAATATTTTTTTAAAAAACTACACTGCTTTCATTCACATTTTTTTTTTGCTTGGTTTCTCTAAAGTCAGAAGATAAATTTAGATTTACCTTTTAATTTTCCTCCCTCTGTGAAACTGCAGCCCTATTGAAACATCAGGTGTGCTTGTTATCAATGGGGTATAGAGCTCTGTTTGCATCAAGTGTGCTCTAGTCAGGACCAATGCGCAACATTGAACCAAATTGTTATTTGAATTTCATCTGTCTCTTGTTAAAAGCAAGAGAAGAAAAATGGTAGTTTTTAGACAGTTAGATGATTTACTATTGGTTTCATCTGTTTGTCTCTATTCCTGTCCATATCACAGCACAAGTTTTCCATTCCTATAAAAAGTACAGGTAGGTCCCTTCATCCTCTGGTTCAATTTTTTTTTTTAATTTGGTTGATGTTCCTGGGCTTTGTTGATGCTATTTAACTTGCTGTATATCTCTCTTCTTGTACCCATTTTCCAGTGCAGTGCATTTTGCATTAATTTTCTGGTACATAACCTGAGGGATTTTTTAAATATTCAGCAGACTGGGAGCCTTTATTCCCTTGTGCTGAGATCCAGGTGAGGTGAGGACAGGACATCCACCAGCTTGGCAATTAATTACCAGCACTAAGATGGCTAAAGGGCAGAGCTGCTCATGGTCAGCCACTCAAAAGCCCTCAGTAAACTGTGGAAGACTAAAGACTGCCAGTGACAGGGAGGGTCCATCAATCCCACAGGGCAGATCAGGGTCATATCCCATCCTTTGTGCCTGGAGTCTGGGGCTTTGCATGGAGCTCCTTGCTTGAAACCAAGCACTGACAATACCTGTGTGTTCAGCTCAACTTTCTTTAGCAAATGTGATTTTAGCAATTGTTTTATACTTCCCTGACACCAGCAGATTCTGTCTTCAGTTACCAGTTGTTATGAGTAATTTAGTAATTTGTGCTGGTTAAAACTGTATGTGTATGAAATATGTCCAAACTATAAAAATCTTAATAAACACCATAGTTGGAGGACAGAGGGTGGCCACCCGGGATGGTGAAATTGCGGCTGGCAGCAGAGAAAGAGTAAGGAATTAACACACGAACAGGACTTAGCCCGGCACAGGAGACAGCCATCATTGATGGAATGACCAGGAAGCCACCCAGCAATGATGACCCATGAAGATGTCCAATTTAGATAATCAGAGCCATCGGGAACATACATCTGAATGCCCGATTCCGGTAACCGAGTGACAACACACATCGCTTCCCGGAATATGAATATGGAGGACTCTGAAAGAAGACAATGAACTTAGCCTTGGGCTAGAAAAAGAGTATAAAACCAGACTCTGCCAGGGAGCATGTGTGAACTGTGGGGGCTTGATGCAATATAGGCCAGGCCAGTGTTCACCCAGCTCCAGTCCCGGGATCAGCGCTGTCCCTCGATTGTTGGCTGTCGGGACTGTATAGCAGTCGCAAAATAAATTCTATTTTTTCATTTTTTTAATTAAATTGGCTGGCTCAATTTTTACCTATAACACCAGTCATGTCTGTAATCTCAGATTAGATTTCAAACTATGTTTTTCCTGATTTTTGGCAGACTTAGCTTTACTTCAGAGCATGTTCTTCCATCTGTTCACTGTGAATCTACTTGGAGTCCCTAGTTCTCCCAGACAAGGCAAAATGGTACCTGGCAGTGTGTGTTTGCCTTCAGAATTTCCCAGAAATGTGCCATCTGTTTCCAAGCGCCTAAAGGATCAACGGTAATGGCAGCAGCTTTGAAACTGAAACCACACCTCACTTGAGCCCTGCTGTGGCAAGCACACAGAGCTCTGAAGTCAGTGCTGGCTTCTCATTCCATTTGTATTCCTCTTGAAGTGGTTCAAAAGAGATTTGCAAACGTAGGTCTGTTCTGTGTGGGTTATTTAACAGGAATTCTTACTGGAAGTGTTATTTATGCAAGTGTCAGCACTCAACCTGCGAGCTCCTTGGTGCAATGGCACACATCTTCCAGCTACTGCTTCTGTGGGGAGTTTGATAAAGGGGAAATACTTGTCATACACAGACAGTTTGAGGAGGTATTACCAATTTGCTATAATTCAAGGAATAGTGCTACTAGTATAATTCAAGATGCTGTGCTAGAGCTCTACACTGACGGCCCCATACAAAAAAGGCTGAGACAAATATTTCTAAACCTTTATGAGCAACTCCATAGCATTGCCCAAGTTTGTTTTTTGCACCTCTTTTAGACTTTGAATTTGTGTGTCTGCTGGGGGTTTTTGTTGAAGGGGTGCATGTGCCATAAGTGTGGATGAACTGAGGCTGGCTCCTTCTTTACCCCACCCTAGAAATGCTCCTTAATGTGTTCAGCTCAGTCTGCATTGAGCTCCATGTCTCTGGGACTGGCATGCAAGTCAGTTGGTTTAAGTAATAGCACATTGTGCTGCAATCTGCTGCATAATTATACACTTAATTAGATTCACAGTTTGCTACCTATGTCACACTGTGACAGGGCTTGCTGCTCTTAAGGGAAGGCAAAAAAGCCTCATCTGCTTATAGCTCAGAAAATCATTGTAACAGTTTATTTTCTCCCTGAAAGTTTGAGTTCCTTTTAGAAGAACCTGCAGAACAGATTAAAGCTCAAGTAATTACTGTTTATTAAATGTCAGTGGTGAACACCCCCCAATTAAAATAGACCTTTGGGCTTGCAGGGGAAAAGCCCTGAGAACAAGATGATGATGGCAAATGCACTTAGAGCTATGGGATAAGCAGAGAGGAAATTTCAGTGTGTGAATTGTGAGGGACCTGTGATTGTGAGGTCTTACATGGCCATCACAGATGGCCTGGGTTGGGAGGAACCTTACAGATCATCCAGTTCCAACCCCCCTACCATGGACAGGGATACCTTACACCAGCCCAGGTTGCTTTGGCCCCCTCCAGCCTGGCCTGGGACACTGCCAGGGATGGGGCAGCCACAGCTTCTCTGGGCAACCTGTGCCAGGGCATCACCATGCTCACAGGGAGGAATTTCTTCCTGATATCCAATCTAAACCAGCTCTCTGTCAGTGTGAAGCCATTCCCCCTTGTCCTGTCACTCCAGGCCTTTGTCAAGAGTCTCTCTGCACCTTTCTGTACGCTCCTTTCAGGCCCTGGAAGGCCACAATAAGGTTGATATCTCATGAGGTGAATCACCTTCACACAGAGTAAACATGTTCTTTTTAGTCTACAAAAAACCTCTCTTCAAAGTATCTTCCTTATACATGTTTAATATGTCTTAAAACTCTCTGTGATGGGCACTGCTCATGTGTGTCAGCAAATATGAAAGAGCCTTAATTTACCATTATTCATTTTAAACAATAGAATGTTTTGGAATGGAGGTATCCATGGGGCTCTGAGTAACATGGTCTAGTGGAAGGTGTCCCTGTAATAGAAGAGGAGCTGGAAGTGGATGATCATTCAACCCTTCCAACCCAAGCGATTCTTCAAGTATGTCATTTGATCCTTCACAGGGCAATCCTTCCATCCTTCTCTGTGAAATTAGATGAAAAAATGGGCATAAAAATTTTATTTCTTATCCTGTTCATTCTCTTCCTTTCAAGACAGAAACCTTAGAAGTGTCTGACTGCTCGGAGCCTCCACAGATGGGCTGTTTCCCTAAGCATGACACTGCAACAGTGCAGCATTTCAGGGACTGTGCCAAGCTGTCCATACTTTCAAGTGTTCAGAAACATAAGTGAACATCTCTCTCTGTAAGGGAGAAGTCTTTCACAACGTCTTGCTGCTGCAATCATGGCAGATAGCGTTTGCACAGACCCTCCTAAGATACTATGAAGTTGGTTATTGTGCATTTCACTGAGCAATGCCAGGATTTAGGAGCCTATGCTGTTAATTAGGAAAGTGGTTGTCCCTTGGCACTGGTGAGGCCACACCTTGAGTGCTGTGCCCAGTTTTGGGCCTCTCACCTTGAGTAAGGTCCCTTCTGTTCACACCATCCCAGCCTCTTTGCTTGATAACCCCATCCACCATTTCTTCACCAAACTGCTGGTCACTCTCTCCCTCCTCCATCATTTTTAGTTTAAAACTCTCTCCAGCAGGTTGGACAGTTCTCTGTCTTGGCTTTTCTAACTCTGGTGTTTTCATCACCTCAAAAATATTACTAGGAGCAGGAAAGATTCAGTAAACTTTGCCCAAAAAATATAAATAACAATAATAAAGCCTGTGCAAGTATTCCATACTTCTGATCTGTAGCAGTTTCTCATAATGCTGTTTGTAATTTCTCATGCAAGCACATTGCACACAGCCCATAAATCTTGCAATGGAAGAACCACTCCAGCTCTGTGTCAGAAAAGGGCTCCTTCTCCCCCTGCTCATGGAAGGCTGTTCCAGAATTTCATAGTTCTGATCCTTAGAAACTTCTCCCCAGTTTTCAGCCCACATCTTTCCTCAGAGAGTGGAGATAAACAAGTCCATATGTTCTTCTCAAGCCAGGATTGTCTTTTCAATTAGAAATTTCTCTCCTTTTTATTTTTCCCTCCTAGGAAACCAAAGAAGCAGTCAACTTCAACTTCTTAGGCAATTTCATTTTCTTATGCAAGACAAAGTAAGCATTTTTTTTTCTTCTTAGTTTCTTTTAATTCAAAGGATTTTCTTAACCTTTGTTAAGAAAATCCTATTGATCTCTCATAGTCATCTTGTAATCAAGCAGCAAATGGAGCCTTCATTCTTTTTCAGTCTGAGCACATAACAGAGGAGAAATTCTGTTCAGTCTCTGAATAGACACTGTTTACTTGGTTTATTTCATGTGATTTCTATAATTATAGTCCTTTAGGTCACCCAATTTTTTTGACTGATTTTCCCAGCCTTTCTGGAAAAGCCTGATTTAACAAACTAATGATATGGCTCTTCGTTATCATGGCTATATAAGCAGCATTTTAGAAGTGATATCTGGAGTAGAAACTATCAACTATTTCTGGCAATGAGAATGAAAAACCAAGCAAACCACAAAGCAGCCAGATCTTGTCTTTTCCACTTAAATAATAGATGTTTTATGCAAGACACTCCCGGGGGGAGGACAACAACAACAAAAAACCCTGAAAATATGTAACTGCCTGAAGAATAAAAAGGGCAGGAAAAAAGCTTATCTCCATCTGAGGTGGGAATATAGGGTGGTCCTCAGCTTTATAAGGTTAAGGAAATGTACAAATTGGCACATACCTGAACCAGTTTTGGAGTTTAAGGAGAGTGTGTTTCAAGGTTGAATGAAGTGCCTCTGGAGTCCACAGGCAAGGACATTTCATTGTATTGTCAATAGGACTGAGAATTTTTAGAAGGAATTATGATTTTTGAAAAATTTTCTTCCACCCAGTCCCAAGGCTTGAAGTCCTCTGGCTTCTGCAGAGCATGGCTCTAGAGCAAACTTTGTGGCTTATGTCCAGAGAAAAGGCAGGGGGTTTCCTGATTCCTTTCTTCACAGCAGAAGCCCTGAGAGGTTTTGGATGAGGAAAACCTATGCTGTTCTTGAACATGAGGCACTTCACAGCTGGTAAGGCTCAGGACAGTGTGAGAAACTGCTGCTCTCAGTTGGATGCTGCACAGCTCAATGAGCAGCCTCAAGCCAGGTCTCAGGGGTGAAACATGGGAAAAGAAGGTAAATGCATTCCTTAGTGTGGAGCTATCAGAGTGGGGACTCTTACCAGCCAAGTGGGGGAGTCCCCCAGTTGCCAAAAGGGACACAAGTTTGGAGGTCACTGCGAGTTTAGCTGAGTGTGAGGCAGTGGTTCAGCCAAGTTAGTCCAGTGCAAGTGTAGCAAACACAAAGCCAAGTACTGAAATATTTGCAAGACTTTAGGAAACATTCAGAAAACAGAGGCCTTGCTGCTTTGTGTCTCTGGTATTTTTTGCATTACCTAAATGCCTTCCTAACCTGGAGATTTGTCTCCAGGTAGGTTTGAAATTAAAGAAGATATTACTAATTTTAGATTTCTGTCCAGGCTTGCAGCTGTGCACAACTCTAGTCTAGATATAGTTGTGTGAGAAGTAAAAAGTTCTGAGCCTATAATTTCAGGTCTGTGGTGAGTACTCCTGTATCTTCTCTGATGTGGTACAAGGAAAATGGTTTTCATCGTGAGAGTTGTTCACTATTGGTAAAGCTCCAAGAGACAGTGAAATCCTCATCCTTGGAGAGTCTCAAAACTAGGTAATATTTCATGGAATCATATCAAGAATGGCTTGGTTTGGAAGGGAGCATTAAAGATTATCTAGTCCAAGCTGTGGTTACTATGATCACTGGGAACCAAGCAGTGGCCTCTCCATCTCTGTGTGTGGATGGTGTGCAGCCAAAGCTGCTACCAATGTAAACAGAGCCTGACGATATCTCTAGATCACAATTTAGACAGCTTTGGGACCTGCCTTTGGGATACAGGGAGCTGAATTTCACCCAGGAGCTGGAGTTGCTGTGTCTGCTGGCTTCACCCCGAAGCCAGGACAAGCATTGCACTTTGAAAAGGCTCTCCAGCGCCCTCCAAGGAAAACCAGATTTGATGGAGAGGAGGAGATGATCAGCCATCCTCTTTAATTTAGGAGATTTTCTTTTCTCTGTGGCAGTTTGTGTTTCTTTTTAATCACTTGAAACTGCCTTGTTGCAGTTTCTTGCTGCTGCTTGTCTTGAGATTTGTGAGGATTGAGCTGTGAATTAGGACTGGTCAGTGTTGAAGTGATTTTTCATCCAGGAGGTTTAAGGCACTTGGCTGAACTTCCAGACAAATCTCCTTAGTTCCAGCATGATGGTTTACTGTAGACCCTGAGGAGAGATGTTCAATCAAAAAATTCCACATGAGCTTCAGAATTCATAGATGGCAGGGCTGGTATCTTTGGCAGGCAAAAGTGCCCTTTCCCCCCCAATTTTCCATGAAGTTTTGTAGTTATTTTTTTTTCCTTGTTAAACTTTCCCACATCTCATTTTAACCATTTTAAAATAAAGTGGGGTTCCCCCTTTCTTCCCTCATAAACAACCCTGTAGATGAGAAACTAAGCCTATTACTACAGAAATATTAAATTTCCAAGTGAAAACCTGTGTTTCAGGAGTCATTCCCACAGCTTTGAAATCAATATCTGCCTCTCTGGGGGGGGATTTCACTTCTTCTTTTCCCTGTGGTACAACGTCTTCCCAAACCCTTAGGTATTTGCAGTTGAAGAAATGCAACTCCACTTGTTCCTCATAAATACTTTTTGAAAATGATTGAGAAAAGCTGCTTAATTCATCAGAGAAGAGTTCTGTTTTCTAAATAGTTGAGCTGCATCTCTTCCCACTTTCTACTTCTGTCTATATTCACTCCCTGATTAAAGCCAGGAACATGCAGTGAGATAGGTAGGCAGAGATTTAGCCCCAAATGTGTCTCTCTCGCTTTTTAAAATGTTAACAGAGCACTCACACAAGCTCCCAGCAGGCTTAACACGTGGCCACCCTGTAGGAAGAGCCTTTACTGAATTTCTCAGACACAGATCAAGACACAGGCTCTGTGCTGCTGCCCCTGCTCAGCAGCCCTTGTGTAACCACTGCAAACCTGATATTTTCCTGAGCAATGTGTGCACAAATACCCAGGGCATACATCAGGAGACACCTAAGCACTGGAGCTGATCATATCTTATTTCCTGTACAGGGATGAATTGTGGAAGGATCCTTCTCTGTTAACAAATGTTGGGGGGTTTGGTTGGTTTTTTTCCCCCCCTTTGGAAGGGGAATTTCTAGGCTTTCTCTCCTCTGTGGAAACTTGCTGTATCAGAGATTTATAGCTTTCTGGTGCTTTTAGTTGAAATCAGGCAGTGATGGCACTGCTAGAGAGACAAGGGCAGCTGCTTGGGTGGAGAGAAATCAGATGGCACTTGAGTAAAGAGCAGTTCTCAGACACTTTTAGCACAGGTCCTGCTCTGAGGCCATGTTTTATAGCCTCTTTATCGATCTGCTGGCATGTGAACTGAAAGGGAATGAGCTAGTGAGGGTTTCTAAGGCTGATTTGATTCAGGTGCTGCTGATAGTGGCTTAGAGGAACCTTTGTGTGCTCTGGAGGAGCATCAGTGCTCCTGGGGAGTCATTTTCATCTTACAGATAGGAAAAGTTGTGGGATCTCAGCTGTCAGTGGTTGGTACCTCAAGATTCTTTTACAAGGGGTAGTTTCACACACATTCCTATTCAGTTTTGGAAATTGGTCTAAAAATGTTGCTATAAACAGGCTCATGTTTTGAAAATACAGTTTATACTGACATGAACCAAGCCTGTCATGGGCAGGGGCACCTTCCACTACCCCAGGTTGCTCAGAGTCCCATCTAATATGGCCTTGGACACCTCCAGGGATGGGGCAGCTACAGCTTCTCTAGGCAACCTGTGCCAGGGCCTCACCATCCTCACAGGGAATAATTTCTTCCTGATATCAAATCTAAATTTCCTTTCAGTGTGAAGCCACTCCCTTTTCATCCTGTCACTACATGCTCATGAAACAGTCTGTCTCTCCTTAGCAGATTATTATTAAAATAGTATAAAGTCGAGGAATAGATACTTGGCCAACAGATAATATGTCTGAAATTGATTATTTCCCTCCCACCCCCAGTAATAAATCCAGCTTCCTGGATTTACCTCTTCATGATGGTGTGAGAGTGCAAATATTTGCTTGTATAGAGCTTCCAGGTAAGAAAAGCTGCTGATCTTGGTGGAGTAAAATTTCATAATGAAGTTCTTATTATAGAGTTTTGGTCTTAAAGTTCATTTAAGGTAGGCAACTGGTACAAAAATGTTGGCCTGGCCTGAGGATCAAACTTTTGGTTTTAATACAACTGATGAGAGCAAAACAGGTTGTGCCTCTCTCATCAGCAGACAAGTTTCAAAATGAGTGTATGACAGAGCTCAGCTGCGTGGGATTTGAATGTGAATGACTGGCTGTGGCAGGAAAAATATCCAGCAGTGTTTGTACAGCATAATATAGCTTGGATGTTGCCTTTGGGAAATGTTTTAACAGGGACTCAAGGTATCCACTCACTTAATTTTGTATAGAATAGTCTATCTAACATGTCTAATGATGATGGGTGAGAGACTTTATCTAATTTTTCCTGTATTGAACCGAGGAACCAATTCATATGCCCTCTCTAGTTAGGTATAATCATCACATTAAAAAAAATATTGAGAAAGAGCAAAATCATCCATGTGAAAGTCAGAGTATAAATGCAGATTTTTGTTTTGCAGTAAAACTACTAAATCATGTCTACTCAGCCTGAAAACTCAGTGTTTGCATACGAAATTGCAGAGAAGAGGATATTTACCTGATTCCTTTGCTTCCCTACTTAAAGAGTGAAGAGCTTTGATCTGAAGTTAATAAAAAAGAAGCATAATCTGTATAAAACAGATGTACCCAGGAGACTTTTCAATTTGCTTTTCAAAAAATTTTTGGGTTTTAATTGATGGCTAGGAAGTTGGGCCAAAAAAAAAAAGAGACCTTTTTCTCAAGCTGATATGGACAGCCTTTTTCTATCTGACTCTTTAACAGAGGCTACATGAGGAGGCATCAGTCCTTTGACTCCTAAGCTGATGCTTCTCCATGCAGATTTGATTCCCCACCTTCCTGCTGGAAAATTCATGTGGTGAATAGGATCTTGGTGATTAGGATGATAAGTTGAGTGGCTGCAGAGTTTTAAGAGGTCTGTTCAATATGACTTTTATATGCACTTCTGTATGACCAGTGAGTTGCCACAGTTCTGCTGAGGAGCTTTTGAAAAATCATGGAAGTGTTGAATGGAGGGCACCTCTGGGAGTCCTCCTGCAAGAGCATTTGCCACCAGGTCACATCAGCCACGGCTTTGCCTGTCCAGATCTTGGAGGCTTTTGCTGATGAAGTTTGTGTGACACAGGAGCCCTTGAAAATGATACCTTGTCATTTGTGTTAACTCATCCCCCACAAAAGCTTTGCAGGAATCTCTGGCTAACGGAGAAAAAATGTGCCCACAGCTGCAGAAAAAGAGATTAATTGGTTTGTTGCTTTTCAAATGAATTGGTGTATTATATTTTAATAGTTTAAGCTAGTTCTATATTTAGCACCTATACTTCTAGAAAAAAATTAAAAGGCTTTTTGTTCCACTGATCCTGAGGATAATCAGGCTTCAAAATGGAGATCATGACATGTAGAATGGGTTAGGGGAGTTAATTATTCAGAAACTGATTGGTTTGGATTTTTTTTCCTGTCTTTCAAAAGCTCTAAAGCTTAACTGTTTTTCCCAAAATAGGAGATTTTCATAGAATCGGAGAGTTGTACAATGGTTTGGGATGGAAGAGGCCCTTAGGATCATCCAGTTCCAATCCTCTGCCATGGGCAGGGACATCTTCCACTAGCCCAGGTTGCTCAGAGCCCCATCCAGCCTGGCCTGGAACACTGTCAGGGATGGGGCAGCCACAGCTGCTCTGGGCAGCCTGTGCCAGGGCCTCAGCACCCTCACAGGGAAGAATTTTTTTCCAATATCCAATCCAACCCTCTCTCTGTCAGTGTGAAGCCATTCCCCCTTGTCCTGTCACCCCAGGCCTATGATAAGAATCTCTCTCCACTATGGATGCACAATTTCAAGAAACTCAAGGCCTTGGTCTCCATCTTCTGCCTTTCCAGGGGATGGTTTGGGGAAGCCTTGGAGGACAGGGACCCACATCCTGTTCTTTATTAGCTTCTGTGTGTTTGCACAGAACACAAAACAAGTCAGAGCTGCACAGGCCTCTGAGCAACTACTATTTTATGGCATAATTCAGGGCCACAGGGCAGAATGACAGAATTACTCAAATTAATCAAGTGTTTCTGGATGTCCATAGCCCAGCCTGCTGCTCAAAGCAGCATTATATCTGAAGTGAGGTCAGGTTATGCAGAAATGTGTCAGGTTGTGTCTTGAAAACCTTTAGCGCTGTAGACTGCCTGTCACCACAACATCTCTAGGCAACCTGTTCCTGTGCTTTGATATTTTCCTGTGCCTTTTTTCCCCACATGTATGTCCAGTAAGAACTCCTCTTGCTTCAATTCAGAACCCTTATCCATTCTTCTGGAGCCTGGCATGTGAGATCCCTGCTCTTTGGCCTTGGCAAAAGCCTGTCAGGGATTGGAAGGTGGCTTTAATGTGTCCCCAGAGTTTTATTTTCAGTGTAATCAAGCTCCGTTGCCTTAGCTTCTACTCACAAGACAAACTCGCAAGGCTGGACAACTTTGGTGCCACTCCACTTAAGTCATTCCAGCTTACTTTTAAAAGACCCCCTGAAATAGCTGTTCATGCTTTAGGAGTGGTTTATGATTCATCCAAAAGGATGGATAAACATTTTAACTGGCTTTCCTAGAGGCCTGTGCACAAATATATGAACACAGCACCTGTTTTGTGTTCCCTTGACCTCCTGTCTGGGTCATCTCTTTAATTTTGTCTCTCCCATAACACCCAAGAAGTCCTATAGCCTTGTCACAGAGAAAATACAGAGGTTTTGCCTTGGACTTGAATGAAGGAAAAAAGTTAGTCTTACTCCTACTGCTTGTGTCAATAATTAGGCAAAACATCACGAAAATGCTTCTTAGAAATGTACATTTGTGGTTCTTCAGGTAGAAAATATCCTGGGTATCACTGCATATGTGTTATTATCATGGTAAATGTTAAAAAGGGCAGGTAATGTATGTCAATATTGAGTTTTCCTGTCAATTCAGATGAGCACATTATGAATAAAGCCTGGATTCCGCACCCCTCATGCCACTACAAAATAATGTTCCTTCTCTTCTCAGACTTGGTCAAGAAAATCACTTCAGGATTAGAAATGAATTATATAAGGCTGTACCCTGGCTATCTGACAACATCACATCTTCCCAGCAGGCACAGAACTAACTTTATCCCAGCTCAGTGCTTGGGCTAATATGAGTCATCTAATAACCTCCTCATTGTGCACTGACCTCAACCTTGGACCAAAATAAACAGAAATTCAATTATAAACCTCTTCTTGGTGCTCTCACCCTCCTTCTAGTGTGTCTGAAGCTCTGAGCAGTGTTGCAGACTTGGCTTGGCTTTCTTTCCCATCCGGCTGTGGTGAAATGGGAGCTGAGCCTTGGGATGGGTTGTGTTTGTCCTCCAAAGAGACTCAGGCTCTGATCCTATGTTCAGTGGATTCAGCACTTGCTCTGCTCACTGCAAGTGGGTTGCTCCTGCCTGTTGTTGAGCAGGAGTCCTCTGTGATATGGGAAAAATCTGACATCTCCCACTCAAGGCAGGACCTGGTGTCAAATAGCACATTTCTTCACTTTCCCTGCTTGCATTAATAGTTGGGAAAGATTTTTTTGTAGGTTTACAATTTTTTGCCATTCTCCCTTCCTGACAGCTAGATGCAAGTTTGGGATCTTCAGGAAGAGAATAGGGCACTTGGGGCAGAGAAAGAGCAGGGAGGATCAGTGATAGGATATTTTTGGGATAATTTTCCTCTGAAACAAGTCTACTTTGAAGACACAAACCTCCCTCTGGATCTAGGAATGACCACCTGAGATGTGCTGAGTATGACAAGAGAGGGATGGCACATTGCCACACTTGGATGTGGACTTGCTAAAGCACTGCACTGAAAAGAGAAAACTCCAAGATCACTTCAGCCCTGCCACTGATGGTCTTTGTGTCCTTGGACACTCAGCTCGTGCCTCTTCCCCATCTACAAAACAGGGCCCACCATTAAGCCTGTTACAAAGCCATACCCTTTTAAGGGAAAGATTTAGGGTTTTGTAATTTGTCTGCAGAAGATTCCATGGGCCAAATTAATGGAAGGTGCTGAGCATCCCTGCACCAAAACCAAAGCTGCTCATCTTCTAAAGCCTTGATTTAATCTCA
Source organism: Motacilla alba alba (assembly GCF_015832195.1). Taxonomy (NCBI): domain Eukaryota; kingdom Metazoa; phylum Chordata; class Aves; order Passeriformes; family Motacillidae; genus Motacilla; species Motacilla alba. The sequence goes on along the minus strand of NC_052031.1, from coordinate 54,846,586 downwards.
CTGAGCTGTTCTCTGTGAGTAAATTATAGAACAAATTACCTTGGTCTCTGGAGCAATCCAGTCCTGATCTGTCTTGAAATAAATACTTGAAACTTCACAGTGAAAAGCAGATGTTAAATTCATGCTATTCTGCAGTGCCTCTGAACTGTTTGCTTGAAAATAAGCCCCCTTTCCTGTTCTTGCTGTGCATTGGTCATCTGTTCTCCAATATCTGAAACCACTAAAGCAGGAAAGTCACCCATGAAGGATAAAAAAAGGTAATGCAACAGTTTTTAAGGTGTATTTTTAGAGGCATCATGCAAAAACTCCCTAAAAGATTCAATAACTTTGTCATGTGTGAATTTACAAGGGCACGTGTATTTCTACAGCCAGGGGATAATTCTGTAAATAAGCACAGCCCTGCAACCAAATATGCATGCAAACATGTCCAAATATACCTAAGATTTGTATGAAGCCTGCTCTTATTTGGCTTTAATAACTATCCACATATCTGGGAAGAGTAAAGGTGAATCTGACAAAAATTCCAAGGGTGAGTCATGAAGTTTGGGTGGAAGGCACTACTGAAACATGGAATCATTCTCTTGAAGAAGACCCTTAAAAAGCTGGGACTTGCAGACATCAAGCTATCAAGCACTGAATGTGACTGAGAAAGAAAAGATGGTTCTGTTCTAAGAAAGAGCCTACTCAATTTGTACCCAAACTACCCTGGAATGAAAGGATTCTTTCAGCTGAATGCTTCAGGCTAAATGCACCTTTTGTTTTACATGAAGCCTAAGGCATTCACCTCCTGTCACTTTGCTGGTGAAGTGTTTTACCTCCTTTATGATGCAATCTGAAGATTTTTGTATTCAGCAGAATGTTTCCTTTTCATGTCAGTTAGTTGGCAAGAGCTGTGCACCTCATTCCTTTGGAAATGGATTAATGATTCAGAAGTGCATTAACATTGAATGTCCAGTCAGGCACCTCAAAGAGTGTGATCTTGACTAGCTTGGAAAATTAACTTCCTCTTCCCAACGTGGACCAAAACCACACAAACATAGCAGTTTCTTGTGGAAATGAAATAACGAGCTCACAATAAGTTCAAGTTTCTCTGCAAGCAACATTCTTTGAGTCTGGGCTAAGATTTTGAACTTGAGATCGAGTGTAGTGTCTCTGTAATAGGCACAGAAAGAAAAAAAAAAAAGGAGGTGGAGATAATGGTTTGCTTCCTAAGAAATAAATATGAGATGATTTGGCATGGTGTAGTGCTTGGAGCTCATGGAATTCCTTGGTGCAAGTAATGGCAATCACTTGGGAATAGCAGAGAGAAATCCATTTTGTGATGCTCCCTAATTTTTTATTCCTCACCCAGTTATCTGAATTGCAATATATTGCTCCCTAATTTTTTAATATATTGCAATATATTGCTCCCTAATTTTTTATTCCTCACCCAGTTATCTGAATTGCAATAAAGTCAGAGGCAGTCTGTGCCTCTGACTTTATGTGCAGTTCACCCACTGAGAAGATTGTGGAACACACAAATTCTCTCCCTCAGCAGTATTTAGTTTTTTTTTTTTTTTCTCTTGCCACAGATTCAACCTGTTTTAATAGCCTTTAAAGGAGCAGCTCTGTGGCTTAAGTAACTATCAAGTTTATATTTTGAATTTAAACCTGTGTCTGTTAGAAGGTCCTTGACAATTCATTTTCTCTTCTGATTCAGGACAAAGTTCTGCATACATTTGCCGTCCTGGAAGTGAGATCCCAGTGTCCTGTGGGTACCTTGGACCTCAATAATCTTGATGTAATCCTGATGGCTGCCAGCAAATGTCTGCATGTTTACCCAGGGATAAGCAATAACATTTTGGGCTCAGAAACAATGATTGTTGACTGGAGGCTCTTCCACTTGTCTTCCTGTGAATTAAAAATTGGTGATCAGGCAAACCTCCTTTCAAACAATGAGGATGGTAGTCCTTACTTGCAAATTTGGAATTACATTTTAACCAAGGCTGTCTGAGGATCTTCTGTAAGGACAGTTCTCTGATGGAAAATGCATATTATTAGGCATCAGTAGTTGCTGAGATTTAATGCCAAGAAAGCTTTTTATTTCCCCCTCTTGAGGATGAATATAGGGAATGATTGTTGGTTCTCTGCTCAGAGGAAACTCAGGAGCAGCTACCACGTGGGGATGAACTGCCGGTTCCACTCAACAGCATCCTTGGAAGCCAGGCACTGGGAAAGGGCAGAGCAGAAAGACACAGGAGGCTTTTGCTCAGCCTTTTGGTTCTTACAAACAGCCACTGTTGGATCCTCTTTCTCCTTAGGAGCAGGTGGGGAAAGTGGGGCAAGAAAGAGATGCATACATAAGGCCCCAAACCCTTAATGACAAGCACATTGAATTTTCACAGGTGTATTTCTGGTGCAGTGAACTGATAGAAAGTGGAAGACAGGCATATGGTGTTCCTTTAGGTTATCATTTCCTTGGCTGTCAGAGGTCAGGTGAATTCATCTGACATGAGGCAGAAGTGGACATAGAATCATGGAATTGTTTGGGTTGGAAGAGACCTTTAAGATTATCTTGTTCCACCCCCCTGCCATGGGCAGAGGCACCTTCCCCTATCCCAGATTGTTCAGAGCTCCATTCAACCTGGCCTGGAACATGTTATGTATGAAATTGCCAATTAAATTGAATCAATAATTTGCGAGAACCAAATTATGATAAAATAACAAAGTATAAAATTTATTTTGTGTTCGAATGACAAAATCTGGGTCAGTCACGAATTGATCATACAGAGTCTAGCCTGGGACTAGGCTCTGGGTGACACACGTACACAGCTCTGAGCCCCTGCATGCATCAGGTAGCGGCACACCATAGCCGTGTCTGAGTCCAGTTCTTATACTCTTTTTCTCGTTGCAGGCCAGGATGTCCTTTGTCCTTTTCTTAATCAAGCAAGTCCCAAAAGCTTCTCCGGTCTCAGGATAAAGCTATCAGATGGAAGACGGTCCAGTTCTCGATGTCTCGGGAATAATTCATCGGCTTCTTGTCTCTTGCTAGACAGAAGCTTGAAAAGCCACGCTTTCAATACACAAAACCTGTCCGGGAAGATATACAAGTTAAACAGTCCCTTACTGGTAGTCCTTTGTATGTTAAGGGATTTCCCAGAAACAGACCACAGGTCCGAATGGATTACCATCGGATATGTCATCTCCTCTGGCTATCTGCAGCCAGGTGTGCCACTAATGGCTGACTCTTTATTTAGTTAAAATTTCTGAAAGCCTGTGCCACTTCCCCTTCTTCACATGTAAATGTAGTCAGGTTATGTGTGGTATGTGTATGACAACAGGTTTCCCAACGCCTGCAAGCCTGTCTCCCTTAGCTTTTTGGAAACTTGCCTGGGCAAGCCTCCTGTGATAGAAAGAGACTCTTAATTTTTCATAGCTACTCTTGACCTGTTCTATTATTTTTCACATCTATAACTATATTACATTCATATATCATTTTATTTTCTCATGAATTTTGACACATTCATAACAAACACTTCCAGGGATGGGGCAGCCACAGCTGCTCTGGGCAACCTGTGCCAGGGCCTCACCACCCTCAATTCTTCTCAGGGAAGAATTTCTTCCTAATACCCAATCTAAACCTCTTCTGTTTAAATCCATTCCCCTTTGTCCTGTCACTACATCTCCTTGTAAAAAGTCTCTCCACATCTTTTTTGTAGGCTCCCTTCAGGTGCTGGAGGGCTTAGCAGTTTGGTGTTGCTTTGTTGCCACAGTGCTCAGCTGGATCCAGCTGCAATGTCCCCATAAGTCAGAGATAATCAGCAGATGAGACATTTCAGAGCAGGAGCAGAATTGCCACAGAAACCTCTGAATCTGTCACTGCAAGCTGGGTAGGCTTACATGTAATTGAAGGAATGCTAGAAGCAAACCTATTAAGTGGGTTTTCAGTAGCACCAATGTCCTAACAATGCAGCAGAGGGATGACTCTCAGGTCAGTGTTGCCCCTACAAGGAGGCTGCAGCTCCTTTCTCAGAGCATGTTCTTGCATTACCTTTGCAGAAACATCTGCCAAAGGGGCCCACTAGAGTGGAAAGCAGCCTAATCCTTCTAGTGTTCCTAGGGGATGTGCTTGGGAGAGAGCACTGCTTGGCTGCAGAGAAAGAAATCTGTGCTGCAAGAGTCTTCCTCTGAGGGCTTGGCAAATATTTTTCTTGTTTAACCTCCCTCCTACATTGTTTGGGAGCATGCAGGGAGTGTTTTACTGGGCTGCAATGATCTCCACAGTCTGGGTATCAGGTGCTGCAAAGAGCTCAGCATTTGCAGAATTATTGGTCATTTTGGGCTTACAAAAATAGATGTGATCTTTAAGGCTCCATTCCAATAGCTGGCTCTGATGACAGCTCAAAGTGCCTCACAAAATGAAGTGCAGTTAATGCTATTTCTGTCCTAAGCTGATCTATGGGGTTTTTTTAAAATTTATTATTCTTAAATATTAATAAATCTCCCCAAATGATCCGAAGTTCAGAATTCCACATTTCCTGATCATTTAGTCAATCTATTCCTTAAACTAGGTGCTACTTAGCTAAAATGGCTGAAAGAGCACTTCTCAGTAGGGTAAAAACCTGAAGGATTGGCATCACTATCCTTAAGTGAAATGGTTCCCTTGGGAAAAATCCTAGAGAAGCTGCTCCTGAGAACCTACTGGGAAATAAAAGGAGTTTTGTTTGCTTTTTAAAAGTCCAGGATAATTAATTTATTTTTAGATGTCTGGCAGTGAATCTGGCTGCTTTAGGGATGCTTAAGCTCTTCTTAAATACAAGTGAGGTTTCTTGTTTTTTTTCTTCAACACCAAGATGCCTGCAATAGTTTTGATTCCACAGACCTGTCAGTAGAGTTTTGTTTGCTTAGTTGACAGTCTGATAAAGCCTTGTTTGCAAATATTTTGGTTCCAAGGGTTTGACTGCCCATCACAAAGGCAGGGATTTATAACAGGAAACAATTAGGAGATTATATATGTTGTAAAGAAAGTTTTTCCTAAAAAAAAAGGCTATTCAAAGCAGAGTTCTAGAAAAGGTTAGCATGTGATGATGTGTACAAACAGGAAATGAAATTTCTGGGTTTTCAGGGCTGTGGAACTAAAACTTGATAGGAGCTTTGTGGCTCAAATTCAAAAACAGCTTCCATGGTAAATGTAAGGCTCCTCTTCATCTTTCAAGAAATAATTTAGATATTTTCCCTAGAGGATTATTGACTTCAGTGAGAGCAAAATAAAAAAAAAAAATCCAGTCTGAACAGAAGCAACTGGAGTTTGAAACCTTGCTATGGGAAAGGCATTATGTATTTTTCATAGAAAGCAATAAAATATTAATTCCTTTTAGTGACTTAGATGAGCACTATAAAAAAAATTAGAACTGGGGCAAAGGAATTGCATTATTCAACCACATCCTCTTTATTACATGTTATTAAAGAGATGTTCGATACTTTGAGAGGAAAAAGGCTTTTATAGTTCTGGTTATTAGAGTAAAAAGTTAAAATTTTGTCAGTCTTGGGAGAGAGAACTGAGGCTGAGGGAGATGTTCCCACTCCTTTCTTTCTGAAGAAGTGAGCATCAACATTATAATTAAGGAATTTTGTTTGACCCTAGAGCTGGAACGGCATTTTACAGAAATGTTCATCAGAAAAGCCCACAGCAGTGTTAGACCCTGGCTCCACTGACATTCCAGGCTCCCTCACAGTGATCCCAAAAGAGGTCAGAGAGTTTCCACCAGCCAAGGAAAACTGCTCTCATGCCTGTCCCTCCAGCAGTACCTAAGTTACTATAAAAGGTTTCTCCTGGGTCCAAGACTGTGTAGTATTTGTTCCTTACAATCACAGTCCATTGGGTGCTGACATCTTCACAGCAAATCTTGACCTGGTTAATGCTATAAAAAGTTAATTTAATGGATTTCTCATTAAACTCCAATGGGTGGTTTAGGAAGGTTTATTTACAGACAGCTTTTGCCTCTTCAGGGTGGGTTTTTATAAAACATATAATGAAAGTGGTGCTGCTGTTGTTCCTCCTCCCAAGAGCTGAGGCCTGGCTTGGCAGGCATTCAGAAACTGCTGGATCTAAGTGGATAAGACAGATCTAATAGGAGAGATGTCATGGAAAGAGTGTGATTCACTGCTTTGGGCTGTGCCCAGAGCTCAAATCCTTGGTTCAATCTAGTGTTAGGTGCCAGCTCCATGCCTGTGGCTTGACACTGGGATAGAGAGCTTTTTTCCTTGGCTCCTGGTGATCCTGAAACTCTTCTTCCCCTTTGGAGGAGCCTTTCCTGCATACCTCAGGTTGATCACATCCCAGTGAGATAATTATATATTGGTGTTGTAGATGTGTTCTGCAAGCAGCAGCTGAAGCTTGGAGAAAAAACCCTTTCCTTGGAAACCCTTGCTCTCAAAGAGGTTTTACAGCAAATTTCTCTCAGGTCTGCTTCCAAGATTAACACAGAAGGCTTTAAACTGCATCTAATGCTTCAAACTGTGACTCTGCCAAGCTCCAAACCTTGGAAAAACCTAAAATTGGAAGTCTCACATCAGACAAATTTGCAGTATAGCTCTCTTCCATTGCAGTTTAACACATTGCTCAGATTCCATTAAGTTCTAGCACAGGACATAGCCAGGGAAGTGTGATGGCTTTTGTTTCCTAGATAATGGACATTAAGGATGAGACAACATTGTATTCCTGATAAAACAAGGGAGGCAACATTGCTGGGAAAACTAAAGAAAAACCCCAAAAAGCAGTGAGCACCTCAGACTTTCTTCTGTCCTTTTTCTCTACCTTCCCTACCTCACTGAGCAATTTATGTATTAGCTTTCCTTTTTTTTTCCCTGTTTATTTATGGAGCCAGTTCCTCTTGCCCTGAAATCTGATTCAGACTGAAAGAATCAGAACTTGTGGCTCTCCAGTGGTTTCCAGAAAGTCTTGGAGCAGACAGTGATGATTTTTGCATGGGCGATTTCTGTCAGATGTTTTTCATCCTCACCTGATTTGTGACTCTTACATTTTTTTATACAGCTTCTCTGCAATGCCCCATTGCTTTCCAGCAAATTTCATATAGGGAAAGAGATGGCTTTTGTTACAGAGCTAATCTTACATCTGTTTTTATTGCTGTGTATTTGAAGATTGACTTCGTATTCCAGGGGTCAAGAAGAGGGGAAGTAATTTCTGCCCTTTATAGCCAAGAAGGGTGGGAAGGCTGTGTGAATGGATTTAGTCTGGTATTGAGTTTTGTACATCAGGTTGAGCTTTAATTGAATTTGGTGTCTATTTGGTTTATATTCAGTAATAATAATAATAATACCAAAATACTAAGTTCCATGATCATGCTACTGTTATATTTTGAGGAATCTGGTAAAGCCCTCTCTGCCCCAGCTGGAAGGTTTCTTGCTGATCTTAAGACTGCTCCAATGAGATATTTTTCATGTTGCTTGCCTACCTCTGAGCTAATTTGCTTGTTTGTTTTTATTTTGAAAGCTTCTGCTAAAACAAACCATGGGTGTCGCTATGATATTTTATGAAAATTCTTTTGCCAGGATTTTCTTCTCCTGAGAAGCTGAGGGGCCTCAGGAAAGAAATATAAACAATAACTATCTGCTGCTGTGGAATGCAACAGATGCTTTTTTGATTGGTCCATGGTTTTACTTAATAACCAATCAAGGATGCAGCTGGGCCAGACTCTCTGGTTAGTTACGAGCTTTTGTTATTCATTCCTTTCTATTTTTGTCTCGCTTTCTGATTAATCTTTTTTCTTTATGCTTTTGGTATAGTTTTAATATAGCATTTTTAATATATAGCATAATATAATAAAACAACCTTCTGAAACATGTAGTCAAGATTCTCTTCTATTCCCTCATCCTGGGACCCCTGCAAATCCCAGAGAGGGGAAAAAAAAGGTTTAGCTGTCTCTGAATCAAACTTGGTGGAAAATGTTTTGTTCTGCCTGTCAGAAGTTATTGCACTCATTTTGCTACAAAGCTCTCCTACTTTTTGAGCAAAGCCAGAAAATTTGGCAGGGAGGCTATTCTGATGTCATGGCGCTCTCTGTCATCCTTGAAGAAATTTTCTCAATGCATTTTTTTAGCATGTATTTCATTAGAGACTTGTCAGAGCTTTACTATGGAAGTGCCTGAGGATTTCTTAGTTCTGGGGAGACCAGTTGTTCGCATATCAGTGGGAGGGAACTGTTCTGGCTGGCCAAGACCTGCTGCTCCTGGCAGGGAGGGATGGGATAACAGGTGACAGGCTGAGAGCTGTGTCTCCATGGCTCTCCATGCCTGCAGACAGGACACTGGGAAGTAGAAGGGCACAGAAGTCAGAGAATGAGATGAAGGGAGAGGCAGCCTGAGGTGAGAGAAGGAACACAATGCTGCCAGCTGTGTCCTCACAGGTGGGGACATAAACCTTTCTTAGCCTGGTGACCTCTGGAAGTCTCCTCACTTCCAGACAATGGAAGTGCCTGTGAAGGGCAATTTGAAGTCACAGAAAGGCCAAATCTTTTCCGTCCTCTTCGTGGCAGGGGACTCTGAACAGGCAGAGGGGGCAGGATGGACTCATGACACGCAAGGAATGGGGGCTTCTCTTGCAACAGAGTTTTCCCTTCACATCAGAACAGTACAAATCTCACTAAAATCTTTCTTTATTGTTCCTTCTTAATGAAAGAGAGGGTGGCATAAAATAAAGTGAGTTTTGTGATGATACAGGCAACATCTAACAGACTGTTAGAACTTGTTAAGTACTAACAAGTTCTAACAAAGTAACAAATTTAAATGTAACAATCTTCCACAGCTGAGGTGCTCTTTTGCTACTGTTGGTTGGTTTTCTCTTGGGTTTTGTCTGTCTGTTTTGGTTTTGTTTATCTTTTTGATAAAGTTTAAACTGCAAGTACATGTGACTGTAGAGATGCCCTCATTGGAAGTTTCACTGCGTGATCCCAAGCTCTCAGGGATGGGTGTTAAGGGATGCTGTAAGTGGCCAGCAGCTCCTAAACTCTCCCCAATTTTTCCATAGTTTCACAGGCCCCCCTCTATTGTCATGGCTCCTTGTTGCCCTCATCTACTAAAATTAGTGACTGAAAAATTTTGGTGTTTGTAATTTCTCGGTTATCCCTTTGTGTCTTTGTGTGTTTTTCTTTCTTTTTCCCTTTATTATCACCTTTCATAGCATCACAGATTCACAGAATGGTTTGGATTGGAAGAGACCTTAAAGACCATTTTGTTCCAACCCCCTACCATGGGCAGGGACACCTTCCACTATCCCACATTGCTCAGAGCCCCATCCAACCTGGCCTGGAACACTGTCAGGGATGGGGCAGCCACAGCTGCTCTGGGCAACCTGTGCCAGGGCCTCAGCAACCCTCACAGGGAAGAATTTCTAATTTCTTCCCAATATCCCATCTAAACTCTCTCTCTGTCAGTGCAAAGCCATTCCCCTTTGTCCTGTCCCTCCAAGCCTTGTCAAAAGTCTCTTTGCATTCAAAGGGTCCTTGACTGGGATGCCTTCAAGAAGCAGAAGCTTTCTCCTTCCACATAGCTTTACACTACTTTACACACAGGATATAAGGCACTGATAATTTCCTGGACCACTTAGAAAACATTGCACCACCAGCTAAAACCATCAACCTAATTTCCCTCGCTGTATGTTGGAAGCAGTGGATGGGCACCCAGACGTAGAGGGACTGAATGCCACGGCAGAATTCTCAAGAATCTCTTGTCATTTTGGAAATAATGCTTTTCTCTTGCATGGAAGCAGGGCTTCATTGAAATATTGGGTTTTTGGTGTGAGCCAAAGTTAAACAAAAGGATTGGAGCAGAAGGAACTGGGAAATGAGGAATGAAAGAACAGCAAACTGAAAAGGCTGGGAGAAGATAAAAAATGGGAAGGAAGATGGGATATGGACAGGAGCTGAGGGACAGGATAGAAGGATAAACCCTTTGGACCACCTCCAGGCCTCTAGCATGGAAATAAATTAAAAAATGGAAATTGAATATTGGAGTGCAGGAGCAAAAGGGCTTGAACAGACCCACAAGAAGACAAAGTCCAGCTGAAGCATTACCAGAGCTGTTCAAGCAGTTGCATCTGCTGCTGCAAAACCTGACACAGTGTTTGTACACGTCAGTCATTTTACGCTGCCTAGTAATGAGCTGTGAAACCCTTCATCTTTCTCTGTTGAGGGCTCTGCATGCTGCTGTCACTGTCTGTCACAGTCATTTATTTGCTCACACACCACAGGGTTGTGTTGTGAACCTAAAAACTATGACAGGCCAGAATGCTTTTCCTCCTGTGATAAACAGAAACTTGAAGTCCCTGGATTACATACACAGTGTCTCTCTGGGAAAGGGTATCTGAAAAAACCTCAACATATTTACATGGGAAATACTTAAGGGACTTAAAAATAAAGGTTTAAAAGTTACTCATCTGTAGATAGAATTTTGGGGGGAAACCCAAGACAAACACAGTATTAAAGGCACTTTAGGTTAACAGAAGTACTTGAAAGCTAGGAAATATTTGTGTGAAAGTTTCTGGTACAACCTCTTTTGTCTTCCCCTCCCCCATTTATCCCAGTATTGTGACAAAATGTTTAGTTATACCATTATATATTTTTGCCAGTACAAGAACCTGTCCTCATTCAACAAACACAAAGGACAGCATTCCAGGAATAGTCAGGGTTGATCCAGGGAATGGGACTGTCATCTTCACTTCGTGGAATAGTCAGGGTTGATCCAGGGAATGGGACTGTCATCTTCACTTCGTGGAAGAGCAATTCTTCCTCCATCAGTGAGCAGCGGCACAAGCACCCTTTTCAAAGGGCAGCATAGAGACTGCTGATGGCCTGGCTGCATGGGACTGAGCAACCTAGGCTAGGGGAAGATGTCCCCCCTGCCCATGGCAGGGCTTTGGAATAGGATGGTCTTTAAGATCCCTTCCAACCATGGCCATTCTATGATTCTGAGACTGGGATGGATGGTTTCCCATCAGAGAATATTCAGGGTTACTTCTATTTTGAGAAAATTGAGATTTTTTTAAATCCCTGCTCATTGTGGTGGTGCATGAAATCATGATTGATATGTGGATATTGTTAGATGTCCCAGCCCTCCTCACCTTGTCTGGTTCTTTGAGATCTGCAATTACATGAATTGAGAACTCTTTGAGTACTTTCTTCTCTCTAGGAGTGTAATAAATATCGGAAAGCCAAGGTTTCATTGCCCACATGCAGTGAAATCACTGCTTTTTCCTACCCTAAGTGAGTCTGGCATTCTGTGAGATGCAGTGTTTCAAACCCAGGCCTTCGCTTGGACTAGAATAAGGAGGCTGAAGGTACTCAGGGATCTGACCATGAACATTTTATGCCACAGCAGTTGATGCCTGGAAGGACATTAATAAACATCCTTCACATTTTTCCTGCTTTCTGGTGAGAGAACAAACCAGGAGAACTCCTGTTTCCGAGTGGTGTGCCTAACAGCTCCAGGGCTCAAGCTAATTCTGCTTCCCTCCCCTGTTTAGCACTCTCGTTTATAGATTTATGGCTCTGAGTAAGAAGCAAAGTATGAAGTTGGCTGTAATTGGTACTGTGCATAAGTGTAAATTACCATTTCAATTTGGGATGGTCTGCCAGCTATTGCATTTTTTTTCATTTTCCCTGTCTATTGCTCTTTTTAGACTGTGGGGATTTGTTTGATGTGTGAAATATTTTGGTTCTTGGGAAATGAATCCTACCCCAAGGCCTCCAGCCTGTGGGAGGTTCTGTTGTGTCTCCCAGCCTGTGCATTAAGGTGCTGATGGATGATTTTAGAGGTGCATTGATCACCAAAATATACTGCAGGCATGGAAGTTGTTCTTGTGTCTCCATTTAATGGGGGTGAGAGTTACAAGATGTCACATGAGCAAAGCATGTCAAGCTGTTCTGCTGAAGGCCCAGTGGCCAGCCAGCATCCCCAGCACGTACTGGACAGCCTTCAGCCCCAAAAGGAGTTTTGGAATAGGGATATGAAAAGTATTTTGCTACTGGGCTGCAAGCAAGTGAGGAAACTGTAGTAGGGTTATAGGGATGAGACACTCCATAACTGGGAAAAGTACCTGAATGTGGGAAGCAGAAGATAGGGGGTAGCACAGGAGCCATGGAAGAGGGAATTGGCAAGTTCAGGAGATGATGGGGTGACCGGGAAATGCAGGGAGACAAGGAAGTGTCTAAGAAGTTTTGCATGCCCTAGCCTCAAACCTGGATTACCACCTGGGATATCTTAGTTTTGCAGTGAGTGTCTCTGGGTTTGGCTTTCCTGAGAAAATGCTTCACAGACACAATTTTTTGGCAGCTGCAGTGCTGATCTGCAAAAGGGAGCTAAAGGAAATCCAAAGGGTGTTACTCAAAATGCTGAGCCACATTTGGGTGTGCATCCAAAGGAATGGTTGAAACTGAACTCCGATGCTGCAGAGTGCCTGTATGGACCAGGCCTGGAAGGACAATGTCCCTCCAGTTATTGGAAGAGGATGGCAAGCCAGAATGATTTTCCCCATGAATCTCTGAGGGAATTTTTGTGCACCTTGGCATTAATGACCAATACAGCCTGTGGGAGGATGTGGTCATCATAAACTCTTGAACCACAGCGAGGTGATACCTGAGTTGGAGATGTGATCACTGCTACTGCCTCAAAGAGGAGCTTAATGGCACCCTGAGGTGGCACTGGCCTCGTCGTGTTGGCTTGAGAGGCAGCACCCAAATCTGTCTCCAGGGAGCATTATGGTACAGCAGTGTGGCTTTTGGGGGCACTGTTCTTGTCCCTCTCGACATCTCCGGGTCTCCCTCACCTCCGGCTCTGCAAATTGTGTGCCATCGGGAGCTGCTGGCCCAGCAGGATCTGCACGGAGGCTGAATTGTGACAGCTGGTATTGCCTCTTAATATAGAAATGAGGGAGGGGTATGGCTGCACAGGCAGCACGGTGGAGCGGTTCAGGAGCAGGCTGCATGCTGAGAAGAGTTGCACACTGCAAGGGCTTCTGGCTTTAACACTGAGCCTGAGCACCCCGTGAGTGCACCACAGGGACAGTGGCTTCTGAAGGGCTGTCAGGAGCAAGCCCAGCTCTTGCAGAGCAGCCAGAGCACCTGCTCGGAGCTGGGCTGTGGCAGGAGGTGGGAAGGGATGGGATGCAGGGATCCTCGGCTGCCTGGAGCCCTGCTTGCCCAGGTATTGGGAAGCCCAGAGCTGTGGCAGCATGGAATGTTTGTGTGGGCTGAAAAGTGATCCTGCAAACCATTCTGGAGCTCCATGCTGGCTCTGCTCTGCTGACTGAAGCTTGCTCCTTCAAACCCAGCACAGGGTGAGCTCTGTCATGTAGATATGCCCTGTGTGTCCTCTTAGAAACCCTAGGAGCTTTCCCATCCCTCCTGAAAGCTGTTTTGAAAGGATTTCTCAACAGTTAACCCTGCAAATGAATAAATCATAATTATGATTCAAATAATACCGGGAATGAATAATTAATTGTAATAATTGAAAAAGAAATTTCAGCAAGAAGCATTTTACTATTACAAAGGCAAACACTGATTATTTTTAATTTTTTTTCCAAATAATAGGTATATTCTCCGGCAAAGTCTTTTTTGTATGGCTGCCATACCCCAATTATGTTTAATATGAAACAAAAATACACTTCCTTGTGTGACAGCCATCTCCCCATAAATGAAAAAATATGCTTTCTTTTGCTACAGTCATCTTCAATGCTAATGAGCAAGAAAGGAAAGGGGATTAAGTGATGTTTAATTCATATTCACCTCCTTCCTGAGAACAGAGACTTAGAAAGCAGCCACAGTCAGCTGGTCAAAATGTCCAGAGCCTGAACCAGGAATTGCCAGCTAGTTAGGAGGGACTGGGAGGAGGGAAGCATAAAAAGAGGAATGTTTTCCTCTAGATCCATGCTGCTAAGAGATGGTGTAGGTTAAGCACAGGGCTTGCAGCCAGCAAAGGCATCAGATGCTGCGATGATAAAAGCCTGGTTAATAACATTTAGCACCGACAAAGGATTTTCAAGGGACTGACTTTTGTCCTGGGAAGGATGGAACCAGAGTCACCTGTTAACCCATTTTCTCTCTTTCAGGAGAAAGTACAGTATCGTGAGTTTCTCTTCACTTTCAAATGCCAAGTGTGACAGGGACGGGGCAAACCACAGGTTTCTAAAGACAAAAAGAGCTGGTGCTCTGATTACTTGTGAAATGCAGATTCTGATTTTGGGAAGACTTAATGCTGGCTGTGTGGTAATGGACCAAAAAAAAAAAAAAAAAGAAAAAAAAAAAGATGACAAAGGAGGAGAAAAACTGCATTTACCCGTATCTTTCCCCGGTTGCACTGTTCACCGTGACAGGTTGTCTCCATCTGCAGATGGTCCGATGCCACCGTCATGCTTGCATCATGGCAATGACATTTATAAATGGAGGTCCACGGGCCACAGACATGGAGCAACTGGCTCAAGGTCATCTCCAGCCTGCGGCGGGGACGGGAACAACACCGAGGTCAGCCCGGTCCCACGACTGAGCTCTGAGCCCTGCCGGGAGTCGGCGGTGTGGGACAGCCCCCGGCAGGGGTTTGCCTGAGAGGACTAGGGCGCAGGACTCCAAGGGGGAGAGGTGGGCGAAAGAAGGGCGGCGGCGCCGCCCTTTGGACCAGCCGCTGCGAAGCTCCTGGCCGGAGAGCTGAACCCCCAGCGGCTTCCCCTCGGGGGTCTCCCTCGAAAAGCCGGCGCCCCTGGGCTGGGTCTGCCGCGTCCTCCGCGGCGGGGGGAGAGGTGGGGCGAGCATCCCCCGTTGGCGGGTGCGCGCATCCGTCTGTAGCTGATCGTGTCGGCGCTGGCGCGGCGTGCGTGTCTGTGTCTGTCTCCGTGCGGGTGCCTGCCTGTGTCTGCGTGTGCCCCTCTCCCCGCATGTGACACCGTGCGTGTGTGCTCGCACACCTCCCTCTCCTGTTCTCTCTCCAGCGTGTCTCTGTGTGTCCCTGTGTGTGCGCGGGGAGCGCAGCGCGGAGCCGGGCGCGGCAGCAGCGGCAGCAGCAGCAGCGGCGCGGTGCCCCGAGCTCCGCGGCCGGAGGAGGAGCCGCGCCGGGAGCCCCGCGAAGCCACCGGGCGAGCGCGGCCGCACCGAGGCGCAACAGGCGGATGGCGGCGGGCGGCGGGCGCTGAAGGCGAGCGGGGCGAGGCGGAGGGGCAGGGAAGGGTAGGCAAGGAAGCGTAGCGCCGGGCAGAGCGGGCGGGATGCGGGCGGAGGAGCCGCTGGCGCTGGCGGCCCCGAGGGCGGGCGGCGAGGCGGAGGCGGAGGCGCCAGGCGAGGAGCGGACCGGCGGCAGCTGCTGCAGCAGCGAGCGCCTGGTGATCAACATCTCGGGGCTGCGCTTCGAGACGCAGCTGAGGACCCTGTCTATCTTCCCCGACACGCTGCTGGGCGACCCCAGCCGACGGGTGCGCTACTTCGACCCGCTACGCAACGAGTACTTCTTCGACCGCAACCGACCCAGCTTCGACGCCATCCTCTACTACTACCAGTCCGGGGGGCGGCTCCGCCGGCCGGTCCATGTGCCCCTCGACATCTTCCTGGAGGAGATCCGCTTCTACCAGCTGGGCCAGGAGGCTATCGAGACATTCCGGGAGGACGAGGGCTTCATCCCAGAGGAGGAGAAGCCCCTGCCCCAGCACCACTTCCAACGCCAGGTCTGGCTGCTCTTTGAGTACCCCGAGAGCTCCGGACCAGCCCGGGCCATCGCCATCGTCTCCGTGCTGGTCATCCTCATTTCCATCGTCATCTTCTGCCTGGAGACCCTGCCTGAGTTCCGCCAGGAGCCCAAGGGACCCCAGCCTGGCTTCAGGGAGGCTGCACCTCTCGGGGATGAGGCACTGCTGCTGCTGCCGCTGCCACTGCCAAGTGGGACCACCCCATCCCTACGCCCTGCCGCCGGCTCCGGCCCGTTCTTCACAGACCCCTTCTTCCTCATTGAGACCCTGTGCATCATCTGGTTCTCCTTTGAGCTCCTCGTGCGCTTCTTCGCCTGCCCCAGCAAGCCTGAGTTCTCCCGCAACATCATGAACATCATCGACATCGTGGCCATCATCCCCTACTTCATCACCCTGGGAACCGAGCTGGCCCAGCAGCAGCAACAGAAGCAACAGCCCGGGAGCAGCAGCAACAATGGGGGCCAGCAGCAAGCCATGTCCCTGGCCATCCTCAGAGTCATCCGCCTGGTCAGGGTCTTCAGGATTTTCAAGCTCTCCAGGCACTCCAAGGGGCTGCAGATCTTAGGGAAGACTCTCCAGGCCAGCATGAGGGAGCTGGGCCTCCTCATCTTCTTCCTCTTCATCGGGGTGATCCTATTCTCCAGCGCCGTCTACTTTGCAGAGACTGATGACCCTGACTCGCTGTTCACCAGCATCCCTGATGCTTTCTGGTGGGCAGTGGTGTCCATGACCACTGTGGGCTATGGTGATATGTATCCCATGACCATTGGTGGCAAGATTGTGGGCTCCTTGTGTGCCATCGCTGGTGTGCTCACCATTGCCCTCCCCGTCCCTGTCATCGTATCCAACTTCAACTACTTCTACCACCGAGAGACTGACCATGAGGAGCAGTGCCAGTACACCCATGTCACCTGTGGCCAGCAACAGTCACCCTTCTCAGAGCCCAAGAAAGGGGACAGTAATCAGTCCCTCAGCAAATCTGAATTCCTGGGAGCAGAAGACCTGGAGTCCATGAAATATTCCAACTTCATTCCTCCCAATAACCAGGGATATAAAGAGAAGAAAATGCTGACAGAAGTGTGATGGATTTTGTTGTCCTTGGTCCAGACACGGAGCTGCAAGCTGCTGTTAAATTGTCTTCCTACAAGCAGCTGGATCTATTCAGCATTTACATGCCAGACTGTGAATTGTGATACTGTAAACAAAATGATACTGTAAACAGAATGATTGTGATAATGGGCTCTTCTGGCCTGATTTGCTGTTTCTCATTACTGTGTGCAAGAAATGTTCTTGCTTTATTCTGGGGAGTGCTAGCTGTCATCCCCACTCCCTTATGCATTTCTTTCTCTGCTTTTGATGACTGCTTTAATCCAACATTTGCTCCAAGACCAAGTCTTGTAACTCCACTAGCAGAGAAGTCCTTGCCACTACTTCAGCAGAAGCATTCAGCAGAGTAAACAGTGAAAGGGGCTACAAACATCTGGCTTGAGCCGTGCTCTTAGTCCCTGTGCCAGCATGGTGCCCTTGGCTATGGAATCAGTCATGCCTGCCATGCCATTGCCTTTGAATAATGGAAACACTGCAGCCAGGATCACAGGGAGCTCTGCAGCTGTAGGGGAAAGCCAGCAAGCAGATGCCTGCCTTCTTTGCAACACTTGGCATGCTAAAAGATCCTCCTAGCTTGTGTTTAAAAAAAAAAAGAAAAAAAGATGCAAAAATCTAAAAGCTCTTTGCTACTTGTGACCATACATCATGTATCAAAAACAGGCTTAAAGCAGTCAACAGGCTTGGTGAAGATTCTCTGTGTTTTGAGCTTATCTCAGCCTTATTTATGCCAGTGCCCTGATGTTAATTGGCTTTTATGGTATCAACCTAATCTTCATAGTGGTAAGTGCCTTCTGATACAAGGCATGTTTGATTAAATTCATTTGTTATCTGCAGAATTCATCTTCACACAATAGTGTTTAATGAGATGTGCTTTGTGCTTCAGATACCCAGCTCTGTATTCGGGCATGTGAGAGCAGTTGACTCCACTGCTTTTTTCAATTGAGCATTTGTGTAGCTGAGGGAAGTTTGCATGTTGGTGTTTTGTTGATGTGGCAGGAAAATCCCGATCACAGAGAGCTCTGCACCTGTGCTGTGCAAGGATCACGCTGGTTTAGCAAGTCACAGGCATAAAATGTTCCAGGGTGAGTGTGTCAACATTTGAAACTGAGACTGGCATGGATACAAACTTCCCTAAGCTGTCTGCACAAAGCCAGCAACATCCTTCAGACCCTTTGAATGAGGGGAGAAACAGTGAGCCCTGAAGAGATGCTCTTGCTGTATTGCTGGCCTAGCCAGTTCCTAGTATTTCAAGGATAGGAGCAACAGCAGTGTTTTTGTACTTGCTTTTAGGAGAGCAGTTTGTGCCAGCCATCCAAAATATGCGTAGCTTGGCCTGCAGTTCCAGGTTTGCCAAGGGACCAGAGATTTCTATCTTCAAATACACGTTTTACTTCCCAGATCATTTCATTACTTTCAGTCAGCTCTGCCTTACACCTAATTTTAAAAGTGTTTCAAGCTCTGCCAGCAGGTGAGAAAGGGAAATATATGCTTTCAGATTTCATTAGCAGATTTTCCTGCAAGGAAATATCCTTCTTGTTTGAATTCTAAGTGTTTATTCTGCATTCACACATCTGCATGTGTATGAAAGCAAAGGCAGCCATTAATACCTTGCTTCACACTGTATGAAATGCATATTGGAATGTACTACACATTGCATGGGACACGTGTAATACATAAACCAGGCATCATGCCAAGGTGCAAAAATAGAGAATAGATTTTGTATATGTACTGTGCTTTTCAGCCATAAGACTAAGAATGCTAAAGGCATATCATAGAATCATAGAATGACCTGGGTTGGAAGGGACCTTAGAGGTCATCTCTTTCCAAAGAGGGACACCTTCCACTAGACCAGGTTGCTCAGAGCCCTATCCTTTAATATAGTCAAAACTGGCTATAGAACTGGTTGTAAGATGGGATCTGTTTGCATCTTCATTACTCTACCTGTTTTCAGTTGTCTTGAGATATGGCTCCATGCCTAGAGTGCTTTTATTGTGGCCTCTCTCCATCCTGGCCCTGCTCATATGGTAGAAGTTGTTTGTGCAAATGCTCCACTCCATTTCTCCAGAGTGCTGTTGCCTTCTCAAATGTTTTTAGTGTGCAGGGATCTCCCTTGGGGTCAGCACACAACCATTATATTAAAACCTCTGCTTTCTCTCTCTCTTGCTGAAATCAGTAGGAAAATGATACTTCTCTCAGCCTGGGAGACACGAGTTTGATGTGTGTGGAGATTCTCAGTTCAGTTGAAGAAAGAACAGAGATAATTTCTTTCAGACTGAGCCTAGGAATCTTAGAGGAAAGAATTAACACAGTTATTATCTCTCTTTCTGTAACCATCATTTATAGTTATGAGTTTCCACAGGGTGCTATTCATAGTGCACCTATAATGTGAGATGTTTCTACTTTAAAACCAATTAAGTATCACCTTAAGAAATCACATTATAAACTTTCATTAAAATTAACCTTCTAATCTGCCTGAAAACTAAAATCTTTCTTTCCATCCCTAAGTCAACAACATCAGATGTGGTGAGGGCTCATAGCTCAGAAGGGTTTGCCTGAATAAAGCCTAATTTCTCATTGCTTCATGGGACTGAGGCAAAAGTTTGTGAAGGTCTGAGCTTTGGGGACCATTCTGCATCCCTTGACACCTGTAATCAGCTGGTGGGTAAATTGTCCTGGTGAATGAGTGGGACTGAGGGGCATGGTGGCATCTCTGTTGATTTTGTGTAAAAGTTGTCCAGTTCTTAGTGTGTCTTAGTCTTGGTGGTGTTCTTAGTTGTGTTTCGGGGTTACCTTAATGAAATCTTTACAGTGAGGCCAAGAGAGGGACTGTTCTTCAAATTTTGTATTGCTAGAAACTAGCAAAAGAAGCTGCTATTTAAGAAGGATGTTTTGAGGCTGCTGCCCTCTCCCAGCAGAATGCCCATGTTTGGGCATATTTTATGCCTGAGTCTATCAGCTGATAAAAGTTTCCTCAAAGTAAGATATAAAAAAACTCAGGTTAAACACAAGTTCAGGAGGAGTCATGAGACACGCTGAGCCTACATCAGAAAATTCCTGAGCTTGTTTCTCCCCCTGGGCTTGGCCCCATTGGCCCTGCCAGGCGGGAGCCCTCCCTGCCCAGAAGAGGTTGTTTTCCTGACCAGCACGACAGACAGCTGGACATGGAGACTCTAGCAAGAAAAAAAGATCAGTGGTAGCACAATCCCAGCATGTCTTACATAGATCCTCTTGGAAAGAGGTGTCCTGCCCATGGGTGGGATTCAGCAGTGAGTTTCCAGGTGGAATCCAGCAATGAGTTTCTAGTGGGTATTGGATTCTCCCACCGGCAGATTGCACCCAAGATGTGAAGAAATTTTGTGGTGAGCAAGGCAGCTCTGTACAGTTTTTGTGAGCCACATTTGTCAGTTCTGAAAAGGCATGTAAAGATGTGTAAAGCAGGAGTGATGATTGCTCCCTGGGTTTTCTGTGTTGGCTCTAAGAGAAATACAGACCACCAACAGAAACATGGAAACTGTAACCTTGGGACTCATTTGGGGCATGTAAATCCTTCTCAAAGCACCTCCTGAAAAGCAGTGAAGTCCCAGAGTAATCAGTAATGCTATGTGTTACAGAACTTGTGGAATCTGACCTTTTTTAAGGAGCCTTCAGATTTTTTTTTCACGTGACTGAAATGACACAGCGGCACCCATTGACATTAGCAGAGGTCTTGTGCCACTGAATCACAGAAATGCTTTCAAAAACCTTACCTCAAGTTCTCAGCCCTTAGCACTCCCCCCGGCTGCTCAAAATGCAAATCCGTTTCCTTCTGAAGATAGAGCACATCCCTGTGAAGCCAAGTAGGCGCCTCCAAGGACTTGTTTCCATAACAACCTCCCTAACTGTTTCTCTCCGGGCTGTGATTGTGGCTACAAGCAAGAGCACTCGTTGGATATTTTGTGTTCAGATATCAGCACCGTATCTTTTCAGATGTTTTCTTTGCCTACTGGAGCTGATCCCATCACCTTATATTGTGTACAGCTGCCCTGTCCAGCTTCAGGTGGGCAGTTTCCAGCCTTTGAAAGCAGAGAGTGCAAACTGGGAGATGGGAAGAGATTTTATTTGTCCATCCTTGCACACAGAGAGCTGGAGAGTGTGTGAAGGACAATCTGAACACAGCCAAGGAGCTGAGGGGCAATTGGTCTGATGTAGAGTCATCTGGGTGCCTGGTGACAAGGAATACAGGCTAAAGCATTGCATTAAAGATCCAGAAATGCCTCTTGCAGCAATCTCACTGGGAAACAATTTTGCAGTGGAAGAGACTATTGCTCCTTCCAGATCCCCTGGCTGGTTGTGACAGTTGGTTCCCCTGATCATTTTCCCATAGGATGTTTTTCACCAAAAGCAGGACAGGGCAGAAATCATCTCCTTGGAGGTGGGGAAGGAGGGAAGGAAAGGAAGAATTTTACTGAGGACACCATTTTTTTATCCACACAAAGGTCTGGAAGTTTGAAAGGCATGAAGACCTGTTCTGTGGTGCTTTATTGTTGGACTCCTGCTCTTACTTCCAAGATGAAATTCCGTTCAGCTCCTTCTTGGAAAACATTGGAATTCGTGATTTTTGAGTAATTTTCTGTTTGGGCCTTTTGATCCAGCTTTTGTGGATAAAAATTCACTGCTACAGCAGCTGTGGGGGTGAAGGTAACTGAACTTGGTCTTCTCTCCTGGGTTCTTTCATTGAGAGGTCCCTATGGGATAAAGAAGAGTGAGTGTAAAGAAAATTCAGGGCAGCAAGAGACAGGGTAAGGACTGAAGTGTCTTCCACATGGTGATGGAAAGAGCAGCATCAACCCTAAAAGCAAAGGAACGAATAGCTCCAGCATCTGCTGCTATTGCAGAAATAGGTAAGGTCTCTTTCTGTTCTGGGAAATTAACAACCAAGTGTTTCTTGAAATTATTAAGGAAGGATTTCCTAATTAAGATTTGCAACCTAAAGGGAGAATCTGGTTCTAGGTGAAGAAAGAAAGATAATTATAAACTACAGAAATGTAGTATGAGCCAGATCCTCGCCATCTGCTGATTCAAGCTGGCAAAACTCCTTTTAGTACAACTGCCTTGGATTATATTGGGCTCCAGTTTCAGTCTTCTGCATCAAATCCAAGCACATGTACTGTTTGTTAAACTGCTTCTTTTTGTTTGTTCTTTTCTTGAAGTCCAGTTTACATCAGGGGAAGACCTGCAGATTACAACAGGAGTCAACCACAGCTTTCCCAAAAGCTCCCACCTGACTCGAGTCCAAGTAAGTCCTACCAAACTCAGCAGAGCTAAGTTAAGTTTAAGTTTATATTTACAGAAATTAGGAGCAGCAGCCTTTTATGCATTTTTTTCCTCACTGGTGGAAAGATGTGGACAGATTCATGGGGAATAGGAAGATACTGCCCCCCATGGCAGCCCTGTGAACACAAGATATCTCTGTTGGTGCTGCTGTCACCAAGACCACAGCCTTGAGCCCTTCATCATTGCTCTTTGAAGCTTGCACTAGAGGCGTTTCCCTTCTGAAGAGATTTGCAGCCATGTTATCAGCCGGTTTGCAGGAGAATGCCTGAATGCAGGCACCTGCTTTAGGCATAAGAAGGGGAGCAGGTGTTGGCAGGATGAAAAGACTTAATCCCCTGGTGAAAGGAACCAGGGGATGTGGTGTGTCCTTAGCTGCCACCAAAGACAGTTCCTGAGGAAACTGCCTGCCAGTTTCAAGGAGCTCTTCTCGTTCAGGCTGGGGTCCTACAACACCCTACCCAGGGAGATAAATCCAGAAAAATGTTTTTGGGGAAAGCAGACAGGGACTGTGGTAATTAACAGTGCAGCATATGCTGTTAGTACATGTTAATTCGACGTTAATTTCACTCTTTGGGTGGGTTTTCCCTTGCTCCAGGGAAGTCTGTCTGGGGCTTGTTGGCTGGCACAAGGAGTTTGAATGTCATAACATGGCTTTAAATTTTGGGAAACTCATAGCTGAGGTCAGTGTGGGTTGTACTATCCTACAACATTCACTGATGAACCCTCACCACTGGACACATCTAGGTTGTCTGTAGTGCTAATTAATAAGAGGGGGCCCAAGAAATAATTGAGCTTTGCTATGTAAAAGTTCTTCTTAGTGAAAGGAAAGAAAGGATTTTCAGGAGGGAAAGTGCTCATCCATTTCTGTCGTCACCATAAATACTGAAGCTGTGTTGACTACTCATTGGAGATGACAATAAGGGGAAACTTTTGTCTTCACACAAAGAAAATTCAGCAAGTCCTTCTTTGGCTTCATTTTCACTAAATTAATATGAAGATATTTATTCAGTGGTATAAAATTTTGCAACACAATTAGTCCAAAAGTGGATAAGTCATAAATTTATCAATTTAATTACCAAATCTAGTCATTGTCTGTTTAACAAAATGAGGGCCCTCAATTCTGCTCTCTTCCCAAGGTTAGATAAACATTTCCATAGGATTGTGGATGCTGTGACTCCTGATTTAAATGAATATGAGAGAAGAATCAGGCTCAAAGAAGAGGGCTGTAAGTGCACATGACTAGGCTGGATTTCTTTAGGGTGCTGTAGGTACACATTGGTCCATTCACCTAAAAGGTTAAATACAATTTTACACCAACAAAATGTCTAGTTTTTAGAGTACATATTGGTTTATTCTCTTACATTCTCTGGAGGGAAATTAAATGGTATTTTACAAGAAACTGCAACATTACCATCCCTTCTTGCTGTTCTTTGATGCATCTGTTGTTTTCAATTAGCTTGATGGCATCCATTTTCAGAAAGCAGATGCTGCCCTCTTTTACCGTGGTGCAATTCTGGAATGACTGCCCTGACGTCAGTGAAGTGACTCCAAATTTATCCCAGGCAAAAACAGAATTGGACCACAGTCTCTTTGTCTGCCTCTTTGCTCTGGAGCTCTGGGGAAGGTGTGTCACTGCCACAACATAAGGTGACATTAGGTGGGGGCTAGTGCCTGTCTGCTGTGCTGTGCTTGGCATTTTTGTGTCCTTGACACCCCCACTCACGTGTCTGGCTGGAGCAGGAGCCAGGCTGGGCTGGGGCATGCATGGCGACCAAATTCCTGGTGCTGAATGTAGCACTTTCTGACTCTGGATTCCTGACCACTCTCTGTCTTAGCTTCCTCTTGCCTGGATATGTTTCCCAAGGAGACAGAGCTTCTTAAGATGAAGAAATGTAGTTGCAATTCTTAAGTAATAGAACAACAGAAGGGTGGCAGAGGGAGATGTGGAGACAAGTTCTGTGCCCTGTACATTTTTTTGCTGATAGAGCTGTGTGAAAATCATTGCAGTCCTGGTAGGTTGGCTTTACATCTGCTGGTTTCAAAGTCTCCATTTACAGGGAGTACTAGGTTGGAAAAAATGGGACTTACCTGCTCTAAGTCTTCTGATGTCAGTCCTGCCTTCCCTGAAACTGGACAAAAAGCTTTGTGTAAAATCACCAGTTTGCTGTAAGGGAAAATACCACTGGAGATGGGACAGATGAGGGTGAGTAGAAGGAATAGTTGTGGAATCATGGAATGGTGAGGGTTAGAAGGGATCTTAAAGACCATCTCATTCCAACCCCCTGCCATGGGCAGGGACACCTTGATTGCTCAGAGCCCCATCCAGTCTGGTCTTGAATATCTCCAGGGACGGGCAGTTACCGCTGCTCTGGGAAATCTGTTCCAAGGCCTTGCCACCCTCATAGGGAAGAATTTCTTCCCAATATCCAATCTAAATCTCCTCTGTCAGTGTGACGCCATTCCCCCTTATCCTGTCACCCCAGGCCCCTGTCAAGAGTCTCTCTGTGGGCGCCCTTCAGACACTGGAAGGCCACAATGAGATCACCCCAAAGCCTTCTCTTCTCCAGGCTGAACAATTCCCAATTCTCTCAGCCTTTCCTCCCAGCAGAGCTGCTCCATCCCTCTGATCCCCTTGGTGTCCCTGCTCTGGCACTGACTCCAGCAGCTCCCTGTCCTTCACTCAGCCAGAGCGCCAGTGTCACTAACTGAGCCACCAGAGTGGCTCAATTAAAAAACAAAAATCGATGTGCAAGTCTTGGAAAATCTCAGGACAAGCATGTTCAGTAACACCTGGAAAATGTTAATTCTGCAAGGCCTCATCTGGAATGCTGTGTGCATTGTTGGTGACCTAAATTTGGTCAGGCAGGATGCACAGAAGAACAGCAAGAATAATCAGGTAGATGGAATGTGCTTTGCTAGTGGAAGCTGGAAAAACCTGACTTTTCTATGCCAGCAAAAGACTGACAAGACCTGTAGTTAGGAAAGTAGTAGGGGCAAAATAACCAAAAAAGAGGAAAAATATGATAAATTGTAAGATCTTCCCACATTTCTTGTCTCCATATCATTTGCCATACTGCATGTTTACCTACAAAACACCAAATCCTGGTGATTTTACTACTAAATACTTGGTGTTTGTGGGTAGGAGGGAGAGCTAGGAGAGGAACTGTGAGTCTTGGGAGGTTTTTTCCTCTGTGGGACTGAGGAGAGAGAAGGAAGTCCTAGGAGTGTGGTAGAATGGCACAGAGGATACCATATGCCTCCAGGAGCTGGTCTGGAGGCAGAGAGCAAATTCACACCCTTTAAAAAACCCCACCAAACTCTGTTCACTGCTCTTCCCCTCAACCTGGAATGGCTGGTCACCTTGTCCAGTCCTTTCTCTCTATCCAGAGCTCTCTAGTTCTTTGCTGACCTTCCTTCTTCCTGGAATCTTTCCTCACTTCCTGGTCATTCCTCACTCCCTTGAGCTCCCTGGAATCATTGGAATGGTACATTGCATCTAATGTTGAGGAAAGCCTTGAACCAGCTCTGCTGGTCTGATTTGAGCAACCTGCCCTGGTGGAAGGTGTTCCTGCCCCTCTGGCAGGAGTATTGGAATGAGGTGATCTTTAAGGTCCTTTCCAACCCAAATCAGTCTGTGATTCTGTGGCTTGCCACAGAAACAAGCAGTGATGCATGGTCTTCAACAACTGCTGCTCACAGAATCAATGAGGTAGGAAAATACCTCCAAGATCATCAAGTCTAGCCTTCAGTGGAATATCACAATGCCCAGAAAACCATATAATGAAGTGCTTTGTCTACTCATTCTTTGAATAGTTCCAGGGCTGGTGACTCCAGCACTTCCTTGGGCAGTCTGTTCTAATTATTAACTGCTCTTTCAGCAAAAAAATTTTTCCTAATCCAGTCCTGTCCCTTGTTCCCCTGGAGAAGAGGCTGACCCCCACCTGGCCACACCCTCCTGTCAGGCAGTTGTGGAGAGCAGCATTGTTGGGTAGGAGGTCAGAGTAGTTGATCCCAATGGCCACTCTGGCCTGAAGAGATGAGTAGAATAATTTCCTATTACACACACTGTTCTGACACAGAACAAAATTTCACGTTACCACTCTTACCTCTCTCACCTCTCTCAAATCACAGAATTCACAGAACCAGTAGGTTGGAAGAGACCTTAAAGAGCATCAAGTCCAACCCATGCCATCTCAAGTAAACCATGGCACAGAGTGCCATAGCCAGTCTTTTTTTAAACTCATCCAGGGATTGTGACTCCACCACCTTCCTGGGGAGACAATTCCAGAACTTTATGACTCTTTCGGTGAAAAACTTTTTCCTAATATCCAACCTATATTTCCCTTGGCGCAGCCTAAGACTGTCCTCTGGTTCTGTCAGTTGCTGCCTGGTGAAAGAGACCAACCCCCACCTGACTACAACCACATTTCAGGGAGTTGTAGAGACTGATAAGGTCACCCCTGAGTCTCCTTTTCTCCAGGCTAAACAACCCCAGCTCCCTCAGTCGTTCCTCATAGGGCTTGTGTTCTAAGCCCCTAACCAACCTAGTTGCTCTCCTCTGGGCGTATGCAAGTGTCTCAACGTCCCTCCTAAACTGAGGGGCCCAGAATTGTTTCCCCTTGTGGAGGTAAAGATCCTCTTAACCTCAGGAGGCAGACAAAATATTGACTGAGGTGGGAGCTTCATCCATTCAGCCAGCTCTGTGTCACAGAAGTGCCAGGAAGGAGCTGTCCTAAGACTTTGTCCTTGAGCTTTCCTGCTTGTTGATGCTCTTTGTTCACTTCAGTGAGGAAACCATTGTCTTGTGATTTCCATCTCTGTTTTGGCCAAGCAGTTCTGCTCTTTAGCTTTTCTCCTGTAAGTAGCAAGATGGTGAAGGGCCTGGAGGGGAAGCCACGCAAGGAGCAGCTGAGGGCACTTGGTCTTTTCAGCTGGAGAAGAGCAGACTGAGGTGAGAGCTCACAGCAGTTCTACAGCTTCCTCACAAGGGGAAGAGGAGGGACAGGCCCCGATCTCTGCTCTGTGTGACCAGGGACAGGACCTGAGGAAACGGCTGGTGCTGTATCAGGGAAGGGTTAGGTTGTTTAGGAAATTTTCTTCCCCCAGAGGGTGATGGGGCACTGAACAGGCTCCCCAGGGAATGGTCACGGCTCCAAAGCTGCCGGAGCTCCAGGCACAGGGTGGGATTGTTGGGGTGTCCTGGGCAGGACCAGGAGTTGGACTTGATGATCCTTGTAGGTCCCTTCCAACTCAGGCTGTTCTGTGATTCTATGATTCAATGAGAAAAAAAAGGCAATAAAAATGTTATGAATATCCATGCACATCACAAAAGCCTGTGAATGTGGACACCACTTGTGCTTTATCTGTGGCATTGGCAGGATGATGCACACAAATCTGGTGGCCCTTAAGATGTCTTAAGAACCTGTCCCAAGCAGTTGGCATCATTTGTTCATGATTTGAACCATGAACACAGTTGTGCGTTTAGTTCTGATCTCAGTTTACTCACAGAATTATGGAATAGCCCAAGCTGGAAGGAGCCCTTAAAAGTGTATAGTTCTCAGGTTCTGAATTATTCTCATATTTTAGCATGTCAGAAATAGCACTGTCTGGCACATTCCTTTGAGAACTGTAGACTTTTGCCTTTCATGCTTATGACAAAGCAATTGATCTTTGTAGCCTGTCCTTGGAAGTGACTTTCAGAAATGTTTTGGAGAGTATTCACCACTGCATTAGTCTGGTATTTGATGATCTTTTAGTTTTCAGCAGTGGACTGCAAACACTTCTCTTGGATGTATTTTCAAAAGGCGCCTCTTCCTCAAAATCAGCAATATTTGTGTGACAAGTTTCATTTCAGCTTATTTTGGTACCCTTTACAAAAGGCATGTTTGGAAAATTTTGTAACGTGCATGATCTCTTTCTTAATATTGTAAATATTTTTTGCCTTTTTTTTTTAAAGAAAATGCATGTAAATAAGATAAAATACAAAATTTGGCCCTGTTTTGGTTTTTGTTTGGTTGGTTTTTGTTTGGTTGGTTTGGTTTGGAGATTTTTCTTTGTTTCTTTGGGGTTTTTTGTTTGTTTTTTTCTAACTTTGATCTGGAATGAAATATATAACATGCGTTTGTGTTTTGTGGCTTTTTTTTTGGTTTTTTTTTTTTTTTTTTTTTGGAAGAGAGGGGATTATCCTTGGTTTAGGGGAGTTTCTTTTTAATAAACTCTTTTTTTAAGCAGTGTAGTGATAGGCGTTGGTTGTTCCCGTTAATTACCAGTGTGGCTCCAGTGTCAGCTCCAATATTTCCTTGAATTCAGCTAGGTGATACTCAAATGCTCCAGAAGAGATGGAATGACAGCCCAAAGCTCATTGGTAATTACAGCATGTACTCCTGGTGACAGAAGGGATGTTCCAGTGCTTTGGCTATGGCTGAGCCAAGCCAGTTATTCTTTTCTGCAGCTGCAACACCTGCCCAGTTGAGAAAGATTTTTGATGAGACCAAACTGCTCTAGTGCAGTCTGACTTGTTAGAACATGTCATTCTGAATTGTGAGCTCTTCCTGTTCCCACTCAGCTGGTCAGCTTTTAGGATCTTTTTACTCCGAGATTATGTGATAAGAAAAAAAAATTAAAATCTACAAAAAGCTTGTTATTAAAATTTTCTGGGTGAATTGAGAATGGAAGGAAAAGGTGCTATCTGCAGAGAACTATGACTGCTCCCTTACTTTTTTCTTGGCTCTTAAAAAACAAAACCTGTGCATATTTGTGAGCTGCCACTAACACTTAGCTAAGGGGATTTCAGAGGAGATGAGTTGGGAGCTCCTTGCACAGTAACCACTAATCAGCATCCCTATAGAAAATGTCTGAATACATATTGATCGAGCCAGCTGCAGCAGAGAGGGGTTCTGGAGGCTGATGCAGCTTTCCTCCCCATCCTCCATCCCCAGTCATGGAAACTGTGTAGAAAAACCACGCACTGGTACTTCTGGCCCTGGCATTTCTGCTTGTTGTAATTGCACTAAAAGGTTGTGTAGGTTTTTTGATAGTTAAGAGACTGCTTAGGAAGGAAGATGATTTAAATATTAGGCTTGGAATCAAGGGGACAGTCCCCAGTTCTGTCACAGGGCCTTTGGATGTCCCTCACATCTCAGTGCCTCAGCAATAAGATGGGACAGTATAAAGCCATTGGTTTCCTTCTTTTCACTAAACCTTTTAGACAGGGAGATCTGTCTGAGTATTCCTCATCTCCTCCCTGACACCTGGATAATGTCAGGCATGGCTGGGGACCTCTCCTCTCTCAGGATATGGTGTTGTGCTGCTGTCACAACAGCGGTGACAAACAGATGGGCAGTGAGGATGAAAAAAAACATAGAAAAATGTTTTTCCCTGTGCATGGGACTCATGGAATACCCAAATGCTGACAAGTCCTGCTGTTACCTGGCTCTGTGTTGAACTTGGCTGATCTGATCCCTGTTTTCTAGGCTCAGGCACAAAACACTCAGAGCAGGCCCCTCATTTGTGACTCTCCCTTCCCTTGCAGGTTGCCTGACAATTAAAAGTGTGCAAAAATATTTCTGTCTGACAAAGCTCAAGGCTGACTTAACTGCAAGGTAAATTGAAAGCTCCTGGAATGCTTGCTGCATGAAAATAAGAGGCTGACATCACTTTTCACAGCTAGTTCAGAAGAAGGGAATTGAAACAAGTTCTTCTCTTCTACCCCCTGAGTTCCCCTCAGGGACCAAGATGTTAAAACAGGAGAAGAACAATATGCTGGAGGTGGAAGGAGTTCACTATCTCTTTCAGAGATTTGTGTCAGCTCTCCAAGCATGAAGGACTGGCACTGAGCAGTCAAATCTGCATTTTGAATCTGGCAAGACTGGGGGTTTTTTGCAGATATTCACTGGCATTGTTAGGAACTAATCCTCCTAATCGATTTGTTTTGTGTTTTTTTTTCCTTTATGGTATTTCAGAGGGATATGAGGATAGCTCTTCATGCTTTATATTTAGTCATATATTGGTGATTCAGAAACAAGCATTTGTAAAAAAGGCCCAGATGAATCCTCTTGCAAATTCCTTCCTGTCCTACAGCACATTTAGGTGCTGGAGACTTACAAGGAATGCATGAATCTTACAAAAACCTTATGTTTTTGGAGAGGGAGTCATGCCATATCATTGTGTCCACCATGATGCATGAAGAAATTTTTTTGATGGCTGAAATGTTTTAACAGCCCTGCTGATACAGAGACTTAGTTTCAGGCAAATGGAACCAAATTCTCAGCTGGTGTTCATACATCAGCACATTTTTCTTCTGATGCCAACTAGGCAGCATGGTACAGGGTGCTTTAGAATCCTTTTTTATCATTTAGTGGTTTTTTGGGTCTATTTACTGTATCATTGGGGAGCAATACCTGTTTATCTTGAAAATTCAATGTTTTGAAGTGTAACTAAAATTCCCATTTGAATGTTCTTTGACTGTCAGATGTGCCACAGCACCATGCTGGTCTGTGGACAGACTGATGCTCACAGGCACATTCTGGGTCAGGATCTGGGATGGATCTAACATTTAATTTTTCCCATACCTCAATTCCTCTTACTCTGGAAGAAAAATAACATTTTTCTCTCCTCAGCCTGCAGTTGGGTGTTTATCAGTGGTAAAGTTCTAGGTACACTCATTTATCTTCAGATAATGTAAATGGCCATTTTTTTCCTGCAGGGAATCACAAGTAGATGGTGCAAGACAGACCTGGGAAATTAGAATCATAGAATTACAGAATGGCTTGGGTTGGAAGGGACCTTAAAGATGATCTCATTCCAGTGCCCCTGCCATGGTCAGAGACACCTTCCACTAGACCAGGATGTTCAGAGCCCCATTTAGCCTGGCCTTGGACACTTCCAGGGATGGGGATTGAACCTAGATGTGCAGCTGGGGCAGCTGCTAACTCTGAGATCTTCAAGGAGCTTCTCTGATCTGTTCCTGATTTCACATGGTTGTAATTTCTGTAAAGGATATTGTTGTTTTCACAGCTGGAAACAGGATAAATGGGATGTTGACCCGCTTTACTTGCTTCAGTAATGTTGCTGCCATTGATAATTTTATTTTAGGAAGGAATTCTTTCCTGTGAGTGTAGTGAGGCCCTGGCACAGGTTGCTCAGAGCAGCTGTAGCTACCCTATCCCTGGCAGTGTCCATGGCCATGTTGGATGGGGCTCTGAGTAACCTGGAATGGTGGAAGGTGTCCCTGCCCATGGCAGGGTTTGGAATCAAATGATCTTTAGGATCCCTTCCAATGCAGGCCACTCTGTGATTCTTTGACTATTTCTCTGTGCCCCTATATCCATTTCCATGCTTTCTGTCAATAATTGGAATACTGTGTCTTCAGGCAACTATAGTGGGAGTATAAATACTTAACTAAGCAGCCAGGCACTCAGGAGATACCATAAATTCACACTTCTAGAACTTTGATAGAAGGTGGCATTTAAAAAAAAGCCTAAACACACTATGGCCATTGTGAATTTTTTCTATTGACTTAAGTGAAACAGAATTGGAGCAACAGCAAGTGCATTTGAAAATCCTGCCTCTTGCTCCAAGCAGCAGGTCAGGAGTGATCCTGCCCCTCTGCCCAGCCCTGTGTGACACATCTGCAGTGCTGTGTCCGGCTCTGGGCTCCTCAGGACAGGACGGCCATGGAGCTCCTGGAGTGGGGCCAGCAGAGTCTGTAGAGATGATTTAGGGCCTGGAGCATCTCTGACAGGGAAAGGGTGAGGGAGCTGGGGCTGTCCAGCCTTGAGAGGGGCCCCAGGTGAGAGGGGTCCTCAGCCCTGGGTGTCCCCATCTGCGGGGAGGGCTCTGAGCAGGGCCCAGGCTCTGCTCCAGGTCCCCCAGCAATGGCACCAGAGGAACGGGCAGGGACTGAGCCCAGGAGGTTCCACCTGGACATGAGGCAGAATTTCTTCCCTGGGCAGACTGAGTCTCCTGCACAGGGGCCACGAACTTGCTGCTTGTATTCCCATTGCTGGTTTTGATCACAGGGTAACCCTGGAGACCCTTGGGACAAGGGGAGAGGTATGGAGTGGAGATAGCTATGGCCACTGCCACAATCATGGCAGACATTTCCTTGTCCCTAAGCCCCTTTCCCACACTTCTCAGCAGCAGCTGCCATCCTGGCCTCCCAGGGCTGGGCTGGCAGCAGGACCATGGCTGGTCTGCTGTCCCCAGCAGGCTGTCCTTAGCAATGCCATTGCCTCTGCTGCAGAGGGATATTCCAGACCTTGTGGCTCAGTATACAGAGTTGGGGAAGAAGAAGGAAGAGAAAGGTATGTTCAGGGTTTGTTTTGGTGGGATTTTGTGTATTGGTTCCCTTGAGATATTTCAAAAAGGCATTTAAAATAGCTGTGAAGAGAAGAGAGATAAGGATTTAATGAGGGCTAGCAATGAGGTTAAAGCTGATAAGGAAGGTTGGATTCAAGTTGAGTAGAACTCTGGTTGCTTCATCTTCTCAGCCACTTTAAGCTGAAAACGTTTACCTTTGTGGTCCTTTCCATAAATTTTAATAAGGGCAAGCATATCTTTTTGAATTTTAATTTGAAGTCATTAACTCTGCATTTCTCCCAAAATATTGCTCTTGAAGGGATACTTTGTGAGCCAAGGGAAAAGTCTAAGTGTCATAGGCTCCTCTGCATAGATGAGAAGACTTTGAAATCTGCGCAGCCCAAATTTTAATGTCTGTGGTTTGGCTGCATCTTTGACCCATAAATGGGAAAGGACTGGGAAACTGTGTGGGTGCTGTACCAGTTGAACAGGAGCTCATGTGCCAGGTGTGTCTGTGCTTGTGAAGGTGTGGTGGATGTCAGTGCTGGAAAGCTGTAGGCTCCCCAAACTGCAAGGTTTTTGCAGTGATCTGATGTAAAATGCAAATGGTGGTGTGGTAAATAGCAAGATTGTGGAGAAGTGAATTTGGTTTTATACAGTACTTTGAAGTGTATTGGAAGCAATAGCTGGTCACAGAATCAGAGAGTAATTGAGGTTGGGAAAGAACCCCAAGATCATCAAGTCCAGCTGTGTGATCCTCACCTTGTCCCCAGACCATGGCACTGAGTGTCATGTCCAGCCATTCCCTGGACACCTTCAGGGATGGAGACTCCACCCCCTCCCTGGACAGCCCCTTCCAATGCCTGATCACCCCTTCCATGAAGAAATTCCTTCTAATCTCCATCGTCAACCTCTCCTGGAATAGCTTGAGGCCATTTCTTCTCATCTTGTCCCTTGTTCCCTGGGAGAAAGGGAAGAGCCTGACTCCCCCCAGCTGACCCCTCCCGTCAGGAAGTTATGTGGAGCCAGAAGGTCCCCCCTGAGCCTCCTTTTCTCCAGGCTGAGCCACTCCAGCTCCCTCAGGTGCTCCTCACAGGACTGGCTCTCCAGACCCTTCCTTGTTATTAATTAATCTCAGGATTTACTCAATACAGTTTCTCAGCAGCAAAAAACCATAGTTTTTCTGGCAGGTTGGTATGTAGTTTCCAATGGAGCCTTTTCTGGGGGGAAGATCATTGATGTTTATTGCAGCAAAATGCCCACAGAAAGAGAGATGACTTTTCTGGGCAAAGGCATAGGAGATTCTGTGTAATTCTACTGAATTCCGAAAAGCCTGAAAATTCAAAGGAAATTTGAATTGCAGTGGGAAAAAGTCTGACTTAGGGAAAAATACTGACTGTTGCTGTGAGGAAGCGGCCCCGAGAGCCCGGGAGGAGTTTGTGGAGCGTCGCAGTGCCATCCTGTGGGCCAGGGAGGTATGAGACAAGGGACACCTGCGCGGGTGCCCGGGGGATGCTCCCTCACCACCCACCAGCAGGATACGGGAGAGAATGGCAAGGGTAAAACCTGGAAAACCCCTGGTTTGGAACAACGGCAGTTTTGTAGGAAAAGGAAGAGCAGTGCACACAAGCAAAGCAAGGAATTAATTCCCTGCTTGCCATGGGCAGGCAGGTGCTTGGCCATCCCCAGGAGAGCAGGGCCCCATCACACTTAAGAGTGACATGGGAAGACAAACGCCATCACCATGAACATCCATCCCTTTCCATCCTCTTCCCCCATGTTATACACTGATGATGATGATGCCATAAGGTCTGGAACATCAGTTGGGGTCACCTGTCCCAGCTGTGTCTCCTGCCACACAGTCCCAGCCCCCTTGACAGCGTGGCAGTAGGAAAACCAGTTGGATCTGTGTCAGCACTACCAAAACCATCCCTGTATTATCAACCCCAGTACAAACCCAAAACGTAGCCCTTGGGAAGGAAATTAACTGTATCCCAGCCAAAACCAGCCCAGCCAGGAAGGCTCCACTTGCATGAGCAGCACTGTCTGCCTCAGCATTTATTAATCCATTTCCTTTTATGTAGAGAAATTCAAGATTTTCTGTGTTTTTTGTCTCCAGAGTTAGGTTTGAAGGAGCTCCTTTGGTGGCAGCTGAGGACAAGCACTTAGGCTTAGGTCAGATTTAGGGAATGGATGTGGGACTTGCCACATGGTGCATTTTCTGGAACAAGTCAGTGTAGTCTTTGCACAATGTCATTAAACCAAACAATGTGATTTTAATGTCAGAATTAAACACAACATATTCTGGAAAGTCAGGATTCCTCAAGGGAGACCCAGATGGCTCCCAGGGAGAGAAGTGTGAGCTGCATATGGCCAGCACTGTGTGGGGTTAAACTGAGGGTTTATTTTGAGGAAGGATTTTGCAGTGTTGGGAATTTCCTTGAATATTTTGATTTGCTCAGTCAAGCTAAAACAAGCAATCTCACATGAGGCTGTGCTGGATCTTTCCACTTAGTTATGCCAGCTGATTTTATGTGTCCTTTGCAACAGAGAAACACTGAAAGGAGTTCATCCTGTCGTTAGGAACAGAGCTGCTTACTTCACAATCCTGCTGCTCTTTTTTGCTTCTCTGCTTTAAGATGGGCACTATAAATACATTGGATCTGGTCTGTTTAATGACCTCTCCCTTATCTCTGCACAGTGGGATAGCCTGGCTGCCACAGGGGTCTGTCCTAATGAAAGTGAGTAAAATTTGCTTCAGTGGAGTTACATCGACTTGAAGTAACTTTCTCTACATTTTTGCCATACCCAGGGACATTCAAAGCCTGAAATTATTCTCAGTTAACTCATTAGAAGTTGCTTCTGTATGTAGATCTTCTTCCTTGCTGAATGTACAGTCTGAGTGGGATTGCATCTCTCACCACTGAGGGGGATTCCAAGACCTTGCATGGTAGCAGGAGGCAGCAGTTTGGTTTTAAATATGAGTGTTATTCCATGTTTTCGATTCATAAATGTAGAAGGTGTCTGAAATGGGGTTGAAAAGTTGCCCAGGTGAGTTTAGATCCCATTCCAGAGCATAGTCCAATTTTTCACGCCTCTGGTCTCAGAAAACTTCACTGAGGTATGTTGAGCAATTTATTATGAATTGAAGCATCAGTATCAGGCTCTCAAAATTAAGGACAATAAAGGATAGAGAAATGGGTGCCCAAAATTAACCCCCTGCAACCCTCTACACATAAATAAGGTCCACCTTGTAAAAAAATGACAGCAGTTTAGGAGGGGTTTTTTGTGTACAAGACCTGCATTCTGCTTTCTGGAACTCAGCCCCTTTAGACTTCAAGCTGAGCATCCAATACCATTCTCCACATGGGAAATTCGTGGTTTAGTTTTGTACTTTAAATAGTATTTAAATGTAACTAAGCAATAACTGAGTAATGAGTAAGTCATAGGCAAGGAATACTTTGGTATTTTGTTTCTCTTATGTTTCACATTTGCCTTCAGGCCCATTCCTTTTAGGTGCTTTGTTACTTTTGTATTTATAGAGTTATAAAGATAGAAAAATCTTCTTTGGTCCACCTGCCACTCTTCTGGCCCAGTCAAAACCTTTCCTGTTGCTTGCTCTGTATGAGTGAAAATAATAATTATTTTGATGGTGCTTTCCAGCACTGACATAAATTTGGATAGGATGATTTCATGCCAGTCTCTGTTGTGCTGTGCTGGCTAAACCCTGGCTTAGTGGACAGATTTAGAATGTGAGGTTTGCTGGCCACAGCTGGTTGGGTTTTTCCCAATATTTGTAGTGTCGAACTATTGTTTGTTCTGCTGTAACTGAATATAACAGCTCAGTTATACTTTCTAAGCTGTTTGCAGAGATCGGCTTAAGGCTGCAGTTTTTGATCCCTGCAGATGCTTTGTTTCTAGAACCAAATGAAAGTTTGGCCAGAAAAATTTAGACTTTGGCTTTTTGATTTACAGGTAATTCAAGAAAATTTTTCATACTAAACTCAAAAATCTGTTTATAAAATTCATTACCTTTTTATTTACTGGTACCACGGTTCTTTTGCACAACCCTTGCTTTGAACCCTTGCTTACTAACCTTAAACATGCAGCACTTCCAGTTCAAGAGGAGTCATGTTTTCTGCCAGAGAGTTTTCCCAAATGAATTTACAAACCATAAAGGAGCAGGAATCATCTCCCTGCAGGTCAGAAACAAACTGTAAGAGAGTATATTTTACAATTTCTAAGCATTTTTTGATTTTTAATATACACAATGGATAAAAGGAGATCCTAGACATCAAATATTGACTATTTTGAGTTTCATCCTCTCCTCTTTCCCAGTGTAACTTCTCTACTACCTTTGGGGAAGATCCATGTCATTCACATAAGCGTAAAACTAGACCAAGAATCAGACCAAACCACCACTGTTATTGCTAACACTGCTGCGAAATCCAGGCATTTGTCAGAGGTTCAATTCATGCAGCTGCCACAGACATATCTTTCTGCCTCTGGATTGTCGGATTGGGTCTCTGCTTTACCAAACTCCAGACAATCACTGGGATTCAATTATTGCTGCTCTGAATCTCTTGAAAACTGTGAGCTGGCCTCAGCATCTCAATTTTTTCATCCTCTGTAATCCCTGGAGTGAACACTCTATTCTCCAACATATAAATCCACAGGAAAAAAATTGACATGAAAGAAAAACTCACTGAGGGAATTTTGCTTTGAAGATCAGCACATATTTAGCCTGGAAAGCAGATTGCTCACAATTGTGGTGAACCCAAAGCAAGCAAGTTGTGCATTTTGTAGGTAGACCTGGCTTTTCTTTGTCTTAGAAAACTTTGAAGAGCAGATGCAAATGTGTTGGTGTATATTTATATTTATGTAAGGATGCATACTTATATATATATATTTTTTGTGCTCCTGACATTTTCTTCTTTCAGACCTAGGCAGAACTCCTGACAAATATTGTTCACTTTGTAGGCTTCTCCCATCTCTGATGTTTCTCCCACTTCTTTCTCCTCCTTTGGGCTTTGGCAATGTGACAAACAACCTTCTGGCCCAGAGCTTTCTCACTGCCACACTTTTTACAGCCTGTTCTTCTTTTTCTGGCTACTTGAGTCATTGCCAAGCAGTAGCAAGAGCTGTGGGAGCTCAGGACTGGAAAGTGTATGCTTTTCATCGTGGAAAAAGCTGCTTTCAAACCCCTGCACTGAGTGGGAAAGGGAATTGTGGTGGAAAATGCTGTGTACAAACATAAACAGTGCAGACTCCTTGCAGTGCAAAGCTTGAGCTGCTCAGCATTTTGTCAGGCACAAGCTGAACTTCTTTAAGCTCATTAGTAGCCCTGCTCACACAATTAAGTCTGGACCTCAGAGTTTTGTTTAGCACTCAAGAGTCCTGAAATGGTGAATTTAAGATCATATCCTATCCATGTAGCTATGGTGGGTTAACCCTGTCTGAATGCCAGGTGCCCCCCAAAGCCACTCTGTCACTCTCCATCCTCAGCTCCACAGGGGACAGAAAATATCATCACAGGCTCCTCACACTCTTTCTCTGGTCCAGTGGGAGGTCCCTCCCATGGAAGTGAGCCCCCCAGGAACTTCTCCAGCGTGAGCCTTACACATGGGCTGCAGTTCTTCATGATCTTCTCCAATGTGGATACCTTCCACAGGGTGCAGTCCTTCATTTATTCCAGTAATTTTTTTCTTTCTCCTTCTTTTGTTGTGGAAGGCTGCTGCTACTATTAAAAACTTATTAATAGCCCTTTAGGTTTTATGATGAGTCACCAGCACAGATGGA
Organism: Motacilla alba alba; assembly: GCF_015832195.1. NCBI lineage: Eukaryota > Metazoa > Chordata > Aves > Passeriformes > Motacillidae > Motacilla > Motacilla alba. The sequence continues at coordinate 54,808,347 of NC_052031.1, read as the reverse complement.
GCTGGAATGGACTGCACAAAAGTGTGACAATGGAGAAATCCCTAAAGGAAGAAAAGTTATTGCAGACCCAACTTTTTTTGTTCTGCTATCTCATAAATTGTTTCAGATCTAATTTTAAAAAAAATGAAATAAAAATTTTAAATTCCTTTATCTGCTTTGATAGACTTTCCTGCCCCTGGCACAGAGGGAGGGGCTATAAGCCAAATTGTCATTACAGATCTATCTTAAAAGGACCTAAAATTAGATGCCGTGAAAATGGCTCTAGGAATTCCCAAAATCCCAGTTACAGTAAGAATCAGACCTTGTGCCTCTGTCTTTGAAGAGCACAGCACTGCAATGCATCCTAACAAATTTTGCAACCTTCTAATAAATATATTTCGTCTCATGCAAGAAGACAGGTGTGTAATTCCCAGGAGCTGCAAGGAAAAATTGGCCCTAAAGCCAATCCCAGTAGGCATCCAGGTAAGCAAAGAAAGGTAGCACTTTCCATTTTAGCCAGCTGCAGCTGATAACAGATTTCAAATTCAGCCCCTTCAAACATTCTCATGAAGAAATGAACCCTTAGGTTGTTGTGGCTTTACTGTAAAATAACAACTTTTTCTTGGGCATTTTTTTAACACAACACTTTTTTTATTTTTCCTTGCTAGGCTGGATTTTGTATGCTGCAAGGCTGTCATGTCAGGATGCTGCAAAAGAGTTTGTTGCTTCATCTTCCTATAAAGTTGGTGGAGTTTCTCTCTATGCAGGGGGTACAACCTTTATGGCCAGGAAACTGATTTCCTTGCTCTGTGGTTTTCTTGCTGCTGCTGCTGCTGCTTTTAAAGGGGTCAACACTCTTAGTTCCAGGAAACTGAAACTAAATATGAGTAGGGACTGGAGGAAAGAAGCAGGGAGAATCCCCTACAAGATTCCAATGCGTCTTATTTCTGGGAAAACTAAATAAAGTGGGATTCAACTGCCAGTGGCTAAATAGCAGCAATTTATGAGCTGTTCCTCAAAAGCCCCAGACAAGCACCAAGTCCTGTGGGAAGCTAGAGATTGACCCAGGACACCTCCAGAACAGTCTGCTGTTGAAACTTCCTTTAAGCCTTTTTTTCAAGTGGAGCATCCAGACCTGGCAAATGCCCTTAAAAGAGGTCAGCCCTTAAAAGAGCAAAGAGCTCTCTCTAAGAAAACCAAATGAGTGGCCAAAGTCTGTCCATTTGTCTGCCTATCTTTTTGGCCTTAGATTACTGTGCTTTTCAAAGCTGTGCCTTCATAACTTGGATAAAAAGGTAGATGTTTCACATAGCTCTACAAGTAGTAATCATCCTGTTCATGCAAAATATCTGCTGCCTGAGGGATGGGCCCAAACCAGAGGTGTTTCTCATTTACCTACAAAGTGTCTGGCTTTAGCATCTGTAGTCAGTTTTTGTGAACATGTGAGTCCATTGCCTGCTCTAACAGAGTTATTGACTTATTTTAAGTGGTTGTAGAGTTTCACTGAAATAGCTCTGTTTATAGTCCACTGTGTGACTGAGGAGACACAATAGCCAGACAATTCTGCAATTGTAATATAACTGTACATGGCATTCCCAGAAAATGCTCTGAAGTCCTCCTGTTACACCATGGTGGTAAAAACTTCTGCTGCTTTTCAAGGTCCATGAGTCCATGCTGTGCCATGCTGAAAGTGATAGAAAACCCAATTAGCTCTGAAAAGTGAAGGGCAGAGAGGGGTGCTCTGGCCTGGAGTTCCCTCCCTTTGGCAGCAGCAAAGTTAAGCCATGCAGCCAAATTTCTGTGACCACGTGTGGATCCAGCTTGTTTGTGTTGCCAGCTCTCTGCACAGGGAAGTGGGAGGTGGAGTAGGAAGAATTGATTCTGGAAGAGGAAAGCCTGAGGGGAAGAGTGGAGTTAAATGTGACAGCTGAGATTTCCAGAAGGTAGTTTGCTGGACATCCAGCTTCCCTACAACTCATTATCAGTAACACCCTCTATATCTCCCTGAGTGATTTTTAGCCTGTCTGGCACTTTTCAGCATCATTGTGTGAGGGAAAAGAAGTAGGAGGCAGCCCTCTCTGCTTTGGCAGCTCTAGGACTTCAATACATCTTTGTGCTGCTGGCTGAGGGTCTGGATCTCTGAGGAGCTTCCTGACTACCTGTGGCTCCCGCAGGCTTGTAGGACTGGGCTTAGAGAAACCCTGAGCTGCCAGAAGAAGGCTGCTCCTGGTGCAGCTCTGCTGAGTAGTCCTGGGTGTGGAAGTGAGCCTGCAGTCCTTGGGAGGCAAAATGCACTCCATTATCACAAGGGACCTGCTCTATCTCTCAGTGCAGGCCAGCTATGGGAATCCTCCAAGTCTCTTTATCCTCATCTGTGTGTCAAGGCCATGTGGCTGACCATGAGTGACCAGAGCTGCCATGGACTCTTCTTGCAAGGGCAATGGTCTTCAGAGTCAGCATAGGTGCACGTTACCTTTGAAAAAGTGTGAATATCCTGGGGAAATCCATGGGGCAGAAACCTTGGGCCATACTGGGTGCCCACACCATCAGCAGACATGATATTGACAGGTGTGCTTTGCTTTTCATGTGAAACCTTGCTCTGATGCATCATTCTGAGAAAAACAGCTGGAATTTGCAGGCCAGGTCATGTGGTGAGATAAATAATTCCAGCTCCCTTACTGGACCTGATTTATACAGGTCAGGTCCAATATTTCTGAGGAATTGTTGATGGTGGAGGCTTTTTTGTTTGTTTTGCTGAAAACTCAAATCCTTTCAAATAAAGAACAAATGAGGTATAGGGAATTTTTTGTGCTTCAGGATGTTTGCTGCATTCAGGCTTTGAGAACACAAATTCTCTGCAGACAACCCCAAACACAGTGGGAAATGAAATTATTTGGCTTGGAAGTGCACCAAGGAGATGGGACTTGAGTGAGCTTTGAACAGCAATCATTAGTCATTAGTGGTGGTGCCATTAATATGTGCTTGACTCAAATCCAGAATTGTACAGGTGAGAACCTGGTGAAACATTGTAACGTTATATTTGTTATTGTTCATGCCAGTGTGATCCACTGTCTAGCCCACTGTATAAGCTAGACATGAATAAAATCAGTATTTTTTAAAGCGTTGTGTGGGGTTTTTATGTCAAAAAGGCTGCTTGACCTCTTGGACTTTACTGTGTTCTGTTCATATTAAATGTTTGATGTGGAGTTGATACGGGTCTGCAGCTTTTTTAGGACAGTCCATGTCCCCTTGCAGAATTTCACCTTCTTCAGAGGTGGGTGCTGCAGTGCTGCACTGAACTCCTCCCACAGGGAAAGATGTGAAGATAATTTGGCATGTTCCCCTGCTGGTCCTGCAGGATTGGTCCCTCTGTGCTGTGACAGCTCTGCCTGCCATCAGGTTGGAGTGACCTCCTGGCTGGAGATCAGTGTAGTGCTGGTGAGGGATGCGTCTGACTCCAATTCAGCCCTTGCTCAAGGAAAGATAAAGTTGGGGAAGATGCTTTTGCATCTTCCACATCCTGTTATCTGGTTGGATACCAAGACTAAACAGACCCAACTTGAGCACTCTGCAGTGTGTTACCACCTTCCGCAAGACCTGTCCTGCTCCATCATGGGCACTGCATGTGGAAATGCTCAGTGGCAATCTCCAAATTACTCCTCACTCAGCTTTTCCTTGCTTCTGGACACAGGAGCCACAAAGGCAAGCCCATGTACGAGGCATTTATCCATGTGTCTGCCTCACAGTCACGCCGGAAGAGAGCAAGGAGACAATAGTCAAGGAAAAAGCCTTCTTTTCCCACTGGATGCAGGAGTCTGTGTCTTGCTGAAGGGCAATGGTTCCAACACAGATTTGTTTTCTTTTTTCTTCTCTGCCACCACTGTAGCAGCACTGTTACTGATGCGTACATGTGCTTGTCTGCTCCCTGTCCCTCACCCAAAGCCCTCACTGCTTCGGACACATTTGCACATTTGAGTTAATCCATGTATTTTCCTTGGTTTAGAAAGTGTTTTGCTCTCTCAGCTGTCACATTTCAAACTACACTTGCTCACTTTACTTCATCTCTTTCCCTTCTTCATCCAGCCCAGATGATTCTTCACTCCCCTCTGAACAAAAGTTGCTGTCCTGCTGCACTGTGTATGTCTGCTCCCGGCTGGGGAGCAGGATCGACGGCGGCTAGCTCCGACACAGCCAGCACCGGGGGGCACTCTCCGGAGGCACTGCGGTGTCCAGAGAGCGCCTAGCTGGGATATTTAGAGGCAGCTGCGGCAAAGTGAAGAAAAGAGGGTCTCCGTCCGGGGGTAGAAATCCGGTTTTATTGAACACCAGGGGAACCAGCCGACCGGGGACCCCGGGCAGCCGGCTACACAGGGTTATAAAGGGGGCGGAGAACAGGGGTGGAACTGGACCCAGGTCCAATCGGAAAACAGGGGGGTAGGGGGCTACAAAGGAGTGACAGTTGGGGTGACAAATACATTTGAACTGGGGGCGGGACCTCGGCTCCTAATCCAATCACTCGACGGGAACAGCAGAAGATTCTGGAACAACGGGAGGGGACGCTGAGTGATGGATAGGGGTCTGGGGAGGGGTTACAGTACTGAATTATTACAAATAAGGACAATTGGGGTGGAGATAAGGGGATTGGCATGAACTGATGGGGAGGGGAGAACCAGGGCAGAACCATGTAACAGGAGTGAACAGGGGTGAACAGAACATACCAACTTTACATCATCTGCAATAAAAATGACAGACCACAACACTGTCCCAAACCCCACTGCACTGAAGTGAAAGGCACAAACGCCACCAAGGAGCTGTATTTTGGATCCCATCATTACAGACCCCATCACTGCCAGCCTGCACCAGCAGTGCTCTAAACCTGCAGGAACGTGTGTAGAATTGAGATTTCTCAGAACTACAGGTAGATGTATAATGTCCAGGCAATATCATATAAATAATCTTTTCACCCAAAAAAAATCAATCAGATTTGGGTTACAATGATGTGAACTCCTTTATCTCCCTACCACCACCACCTCTCCCCCTTTTGTATTTATTAAGTAAAACTCAAAATGCTTCTATTATTTTTTTTTCCCTATGAAAATTTTTTTTTCGTCTAGCAGGTAGCAAAGATCTGAAGGGAGGAGTGGTCATCTCACCTGCCTCAGGCTGCTGCAGGTGGTCACTCATCAGAACTGTAAATGGATGATGGAGATAAAGGTGTTTCTGGTCAGGCTGCAAGCACAGCCTGACCTCCACTCTTGTAAATACTCATTTCATGGCTTCTTTCTGAAATCTGGGATTTAGGGAGCCCCAGCAAAAGGTGAGACTACTCCAGGGCTGTGTCTGTTAGCCCCAGGAACCTGTCCTCCTACATTTTTTCAGTTGTGGTGTTAAATTTTGTGACACCCTCTTCAGTCTGACTTACTGCAGATGAGATAAAGAGGGTTTTTTAAACCTATCCAGCTCAGGGTAAGTTTGGGAGAAGGTTTTTAGAGGGTGAATTAGGAAGGCATAAGCTGTATAAGGCTGACCAGTTGACCTGCATCTGCCATAAGGGCCCATAAAGGAAATGTCAGGAAGAAAGAGCAGCAGGGAGGAGTATAAATGTATTAATTTTGAGTACAGCATTTGTATTTGCTGTCATAATTGGTCTGTTAAAATTATTTTCCTAGAAGTGAATTAGCGATCCCAGTAGAGAATACAATTTGGGGAGTCATTGAATTAGAAGAAATGAAATCAAAGACAGAGTAGCATTTCTTTTATTAAATAACTGTGGCAGAAACTGTGTTGCAGACAGAATGAATGCTGATAGATCATCAGAACTGAGTGATATTCACTTATGACTTTCAAGGGAATTTGTGGTATCATACAGCACTTCATTCACTTAATCCTCCATTGTTGCCTGAAGTCTGCAGAATAAAAAAGGTGGTGACTTTCTTTAAAACAGTTTCCATAGCTGAATCTAAGTTACTGTAGCCTGGTAAATTTAACTTCTGCAGGAGGATAATTAATTGTATAACAAGGAATTGAATCAATGAATGCCTGACAAATACAAAAAATATTCTTCATAAAAGTCACCATAATTTCTGTTATGGAAGGTTTTGCTTTAGGATACTGATTTCTTTGGAGACATAAAAAGCACAGAGGTAATGGTGAGTCTCCTTGGTTAGGTCAGAAGGTTTTAGAGGGAAATGTCCAGTCATGAGATCAAAAGAGAAGATCCTCGAATGGTTAAAAATGGGAAACAGTGAGCTTCTAGACCACCTAAATGTGGTCTGCTTGTAGTCATTCTTCAGACTTTAATATTCACGCAGAAGTTTGGCAGAAACAGGAAACATGTCTAGTTCAAAATCAGTTCAATTTCTACAGTTAATGGTATTAACTGGTGTTATATAGCTTTGACCCTTTGGAGAGATCTAGATCTGACTTTTCCCAAGCTTTGATAGAGTAAAATAACTGCTTCCCAGTCTTTTATTTGCAGATACTCAAAATATTGTTGCTGGGGATAAGAATATCAGCACAGTAAATATCAGCTTGCTAACAACCAATTATTTTTTCTTAGTAACCTTTATGGGCTCCTTAAAACTTGTCCACAGACTCTTAAAAAGTCTTGAACCACAGCTCGATGGACATTGGCTGTACTGTGTAGAGTTCATCCCTAATTTTCAAATTCATTGCAGGCAGCAGACATCCATTCCTGGAAAAGGAGCAAGTAGTCACATGAGTGAGAGTCTGAAGCTCATGAATAAGGAAGAGGTGAAGTTCTCACCAGAGAAATATGACAACCCTGTGTCTATTTCTCTTTGTGACCTGGTCAAATCTGTGTGAAATGTTGAGGTTCTTGGTGAAACCATCAGGTCTGCACAGCACTCTCTCTTTCCAAAGGGGGAAATTACATTCCATACACCAAACCAATCCAAGCCAGTGTGGCTGCTGTGTTTTCCTTTGAGTAGAGCAGACAAACTATCTCGGTATCGATTTTGTGCACATTAACAGCTCCCCATAGCCCAGGCCATTTGCTGAGTGGCAATTTGCATACTCATAGAGGAATAATTTCCTTGTTTATTACTGGAAAAATTCACCCTTTCCAGTAGGTTTTGATATTGTATTTCAGGAAGTCACTTCCTATCCTAAACTTGTTATATAGGGATGTGTAGCTGTAGCTCCTTCCAAATTAACCTGGTGCTGTTTGCCTCCTGCAGCTGCTCACTTTGTGACTTCTGATTGCTCTGCACACCCCATACAGTCCTGCCATTCCTTTATATGCCCACATAGGAATCAAACCCTTAGCATCACAGAAGGAGGGAAGAAAGCTCCCAGGGCTTTTCATCCACCCACACTCCTGGCCAAGCTGCAGTTCTAGACTGGAGACAGACCCAGGTGTCAGAGGTACAAATACACTGTGCTGTAAAGGGCTGAGTCTCAGTAATACCTTTGTCCTGTGCATCCCCAGAAGTGGGTATGGCCATTCCAGCATCTGCTGATCTGCCCCTCCTCTGAGTATCCCTGAAGCCAGAAGCCTGGAGAAGTTCACAAGGATAGCTTGCCTTATGTCTGTTGCACAGTGTTGTTGTTGGGACATCAGAGGACATCATGGAACTTCCTGGGAAAGTGGCTGCAGTGAGTTGAGCAGCACAGTTTGAGGTGGAACCCTCCCCAGAGATTGTTGAGGCAGTGCCCTTCATCCGTATCACTGATTTCACCTGTGCTTGCAGAAAAGATTGGCACTGTTCTCAGGCATGCCAGAGATTTCTGATGATGTTTTCGTAAACCTGACATTCCAAATTCCCCTCTGCAGTGTCCAAATTTTGGGCTCTGGGCTTTGCTGTGAAGTGAGCTGAGACAGCCCCAAATCCCTTTGTCCATCCATCCCCCTCTGGGTACCCTGTAAGGAGCAAGTTCCCCCCTCATCACCTATTGTGTAGTGCTTCCTTTTTCCCTCATGAATAGCCTTTACATTGCATTATATTATATCCCTTGAGCTCTCTCTCTCCCTAACTGGCTGCTCCCTGTTTCCCTGTTTCCAGCTCTGACTCTTCCATGGCACGACTGTATTCTGTTCTCTCCTCCTTGACTGGGCTGGGATGAGCACAGTGCTCCAGCAGAGGGCGCGGGATCCACTCAGGAATAAGCTGTTCCAATGCCTGATTATCTTTTTTTTTTTTTCTTCTGCAGTGCTGTTTTAGGTGTGTGAATACTTGCCCCTAGCCCCTACACACTGCTCTAGGACAGTCTCTAGATTTTTCTCTCTTCCTTTGTTGATGGAAGTGTGGGGCGTTAGCTTGCTGAGGTTATTCCATTAGGGTACCTTAGAATCATAGAATAATTGAATAACAGAATCATTCAAGTTGGAAAAAACCTTTAGGATCATCGAGTCCAACCTGTGACCAAACACCACCTGGTCACCCAGCCCAGAGCACTAAGTGCCATGTCCAGTCATTTCTTGAACACCTCCAGCAATGGGGACTCCCTGTCCTCCCTGGGCAGCCCATTCCAGTGTCTAACAGCTGTTTAAGTGAAAAAATTATTTCTGATGTCCAGCCTGAAACTCCCCTGGTGCAGCTTGAGGCCATTTTCTCTTGTCCTGTTCCTTGTTCCCTGGCAGCAGAGTCTGACCCCTCCAGCTGCCCCCTCCTGTCAGGGAGTTGTGCAGAGCCAGAAGGTCCCCTGAGCCTCCTTTTCTCCAGGTTGAGCCCCCTCAGTTCTCTCAGCCCCTCCTGGTGCTCCAGACCCTTCCCCAGCTCCATTCCCTTCTCTGGACATGCTCCAGCCCCTCAAGGTCTTTCTTGTCCTGAGGTTCCCAAAAGTGCCCCAAGATCTGAGGTGTGGCCCCAGCAGTGCCAGCACAGGGGACAGTCACTGCCCTGGCTCTGCTGCCACACCATGGCTGGCACAGCCCAGGTCCCATTGGCCTCTTGCCCCGCCTGGGCACACTTGACTCCTGTCCAGCCACTGTCCCCAGCACCCCCAGGCCTTTCCCATCTTTCCAGCCCCTCTGCCCCAGCCTGGAGCTGCAGGGGGTTGGTGTGACCCAAGGCAGGACCAGGCCTTTGGCTATGTTGACCCTCAGACCACTGGCCTGGGCCCATGGATCCAGCCTATCCAGATCCCTCTGCAGAACCTTCCTGCCGTCCAGCAGATCCACACTGCCACCCAGTTGGGTGTCATCTGAGAAATGACTGAGGGTGCACTCAATCCCCTTGTCCAGGTTGTCATTTAGAGAGAACTGGCCCCAGAACTGAGCCGTGGGGGCACCTCTGGATGTACTGGCAACCACTTGGATATAAATCCATTCACCACCACTCCCTGGGCCTGGCCATCCAGCTGGTTTTAACACAGTGAAGAGTGGATTTTAACTTTAGGATACTAACTTGCACATTTAGAGGACAGGGAAGGTGCAAGGCTGACCCTGGGAGAATTACTAGCTGCCTTGCAAAACTTCTCTGCCAGTAGCTTGAGATTCCACTGCTCCCTTTTCCAAGTACAATACATGATCATAGCAATCTTTTCTGGCTTTAAAATTGATGGCAGATGTACTCCCCAGATAATGAGTCTCATAAAAAAACTGTATGAAATCTCCTGTTGAATTCAATAGCAGAGGTGCTGTTCCAATTTAAAGGTTACAGGATGACACAAAAAAAGAGCTAAAGAAATGTTCTCCTTTTCCACTCAGCCTCTGGAACCTGAGTTGTTACAGAGATGACTTTGCCGTCACTAATGCAGATGCTTTTGGATGACTGAAAGCTCTCTGTGGACAAGAAAATGCAGGAATGTTCCCCATGTGTGGAGTGCACAGAATTGCAGAGGGTCAAGACCTGTTCCACCATGTTTTGTCACCAAGCTTCTTATGGCAGTGCCACCTAAAGTTTCTCTGAAAGGAAACTAAAAAATTCTTATTTTTTTCGAAATTGGAAGTATTCTATCACATGGCATCATAGAATTTTAAAATTACTGTTAATCTTGGTGGTATGTATTGAAATAAAATAAAATAATGGAAGTACTGTTACACTGTCAACTCTTTTTCATTATTAGGTATGATGCCATCCTATATACAGGTAGCTTAGAGATTTGGCAGCAGGTTCTCTTCTGCTTCTTTTCACCAAAGTCTTCGCTCCTCTTATGAGTGAAGGATGGAATGACTCCATGGTGTTTAAAAAAGGCTGGGTGTGGCACTTGTGGCATGGTTTACTTGATAAGGTGATGTTAGGTCATAGGTTGGAGATTATGATCTCCAAGGTCCTTTCTAACTTGGCTGATTCTGTGATTCTCTAAATCTGTGACCAAAGCCCTGCTCTGACATTGGTGCCACGGTAGAGCTGTCTCTTTTCCCCAGGGCAGTGGCAGCAGCAGCAGCAGATGCCTTTGTTATGATGTGTGACAAGTCTTTGGTCCCATGCTCACACAGCTGTTTGAACACAAACATTCTTGTTAAAAGTCTCAAACACAACCGTGGCCGAGGTTTCTATAGAGCAAGAGAGCAGAGTGCCTTCGTGTCTTTGTGTTGAAAGGCTCTTTTTTTCTTTTCTTGTGGCTACCACAGCTGAAGTTATCCCAAATTTGGGATTGTGGGGGATGCTAGGGAGTACAGCAAAGCAGATTCAGGGGAGGGAGGACATTTGCTGGCATGGGAAGGGTGGGAGATCTTACAGACATCCAGGGTTTAGAGACTGAAATCCCATTTGGTGTCACTAGAGGATACTCAAACTGTGTCCAGCTTGTAAGAAATCGCTCCTTAATCTCTTCTGGAAATCAATTGCTAGGAGAAAGAAATATCCTTGAGAGGAATAAAGGGAGTCAATGTTTAGGTACATTTAAAATCTTTCTTTTAGGTTTCAGTGGGAAGTCAGTGAATAGAATCACGTGCACAAAAATTGAAGCAGTGAGTGACAGCAAACAGAGCTGATGAGCTGCCTGTATGTCAAAGTTGCAGCTTTCTCTGCATCAGAAAGTGGCTGGTTCATAGGAGGTAGAACTGATGAAGCAGCCACATCCTGTCATGAGAGAGGCTGGAAAAGCTGGTGTGGGATAGAGAGGCTTAGAGAAGGTGCTGGTGGGACATGTCTAGCTTTTGTTCTGGTTGGATAGCTGGGACCTGGTGCAAGCCAGAGACATTTTCTTGATTCCAGTTAACATTGTAGAGTCAAAGGGAGCAGAGCACTCAACATTCACTGCAGGACTCATTGATGAGGTGAATGGTAATGGGTGCCTTACATGGGGATCCAGGTGTGGTTTAATTCCTCTGGAAAAATCAAACCATTTCAGACAGGGCAGAGCCCAATGCTGTGATGATCTTCTCAAGGAACTAACAAGAAACCACTACTTTCTGACTCCAAAAGTCAGGCCAAGCGGGGCTTAAAGCATTTTCTTACCCTGGCCAAGCTTGGCTCCATCAAACACACCAGCTGCTGAGTCTGACAGTGTCACCACAAATCCTCCTATTGGGGTAGATGCAGGGAAAAAATTCCTCTCTGACCTCTAGTAACATTCCTTGCTCAGCAGGGTCTCAGTTGTAGAGGACTGTGATGGGGATGGTTATCCTGTTACAGTCTGATTTGCTTCTTTTGGGGATGGTTAAACTGACAAAGGTGCTTAATCTGGCAATTAGAGCAACACAGACTTCTTTGCTGCTAAACAAAGAGTTTGTACTCCTCTTGGCAGATCCATGGCAGAGTTCTGTCATGCTAAAGTCACTCTCCAGCATTCCTGTCCAACATAGGCAGGACTAATGTCCAGGATACTTTCTGGGCCTGTCTTTCCAGTCTTCCTCTTAAAGGCTACAGTAGTGAGAATGGGATACATACCAGGAAAAAATGTCACCAAACAATTCCCTCCAGAGACTGGAGATAACTTTTTTCACATGGGGTGGTCAGGAATGCAGCAAAAGGATGCCAGGCCAAAAGGCTGTGCTCTGGGATGGAGCTGCTGGAGTCAGTGCCAGAGCAGGGACACCAAGGGGATCAGAGTGGAGCAGCTCTGCTGGGAGGAAAGGCTGGGAGAATTGGGATTGTTCAGCCTGGAGAAGAGAAGGCTTTGAGGTGACCTCATTGGGGCTTTCCAGTGCCTGAAGGGAACCTACAGTAAAGATGGAGAGAGACTCTTGACAAGGGTTTGGAGTGTCAGGACAAGGGGGAATGGCTTCACACTGATAGAGAGCAGGTTTAGATGGGATATTGGGAAGAAATTGTTCCATGTGAGGATGGTGAGGCCCTGGCACAGTTTGCCCAGAGAAGCTGTGGCTGCCCCAAGCCTGGAAGCATCCAAGGCCAGGTTGGATGGGGCTCTGAGCAACCTGGGATAGTGGAAGATGTCCCTGCCCATGGCAGGGGAGGGTGGAACTGGATGATCTTTAAGATTCCTTTCCAAGTCAAACCATTCTGTGATTCTGAGATTATAAATAAACGTGACCCTCCTTGCTAACTGAGATCGGACAGACACTCAGTTTTTCCCTTGGTCCTGGTGACAAGGATTTTCTGACTGTCTGTTTCTTAGTGTTGTTGTACCTGCCTACCCAGATATCATCTGTATACTGCTGGCATGAGGACCTATCTCTACTCTTCTGAGGGCTGTATATCAGTGTTGAATAATGCAGCCAGAAGTCTCTAGAGCTCGTGTCCTGCAAGTCATTAAGCTGTATTGACTGGCTCCATGCATGGTAAACAAGCTGTAAAACACTGATTTATTGTCTCAGTTGCAGTAAATTCTGCTGTATAAAACCAGAGTATCTCCAGTTTGCATAGAGACAGTTTGTTTTAAGGTATTTAAAGACACATTATTGCTCTCTTCATTAAATTCTGGTCATTTCTCCTCCCTGTCATCTTGATCTCAAAGCAGTATATAACACATCTGAACATTTTTTTCTATGCCATTGGGGTGCTTTTTCACCCAAAGGAAGTTTCTCCAGCTGTACCTCTGTAATCTTTCAAAATTTCTTTCACAGTTCCTTCTTCTTCCTCACCTGTTTGATCTTCTTTTGTCTTATGAACCCTGCCAAATGCTTCCTTGAGTTCTTCCAAATGCAGACACTCCTTTCATTCTGTTGATGGATTCTGGCAGAGTGAAAGTTATATTTTTTTTTCTTTTGTGGTATCCCTTCCAGAGTAGAAGTGATAATTTTAAAGCCATTTGTGGATAGGGCTGCTGAGGGAAAAAAATCCTTACTTTTGCTCACTGATGTCTGAGGATTGAGATACCTGTGGTGGAAAAGAAGAAAAGAATGGACAAATGAATTTTCTTACTAATCTTCTTCTGGCTTTTGGGTTTTCATCTGTAGAAAGCCATACCAGGCTTATGACTCTGCAGAACTGCATTTCTAGAGGTTTTCCCATTATTTTCCATTGTTTCCCCCATTTTAAGTATATTGAAGTTTCTGGAGAATAATTCAGCTCATACTTCTTATGTCCTGGGTTGTTTTTTTTTTAATGGCATCTCTGTATACAGCTTGATTTTAAAGGTCCATGAGAGAATATTTAACATGGGCTAAAAGGTTAATCTTCTCCCTGACATCAAAAAGTGCCAGCCCACTGTGCCAGCTGGGAATATCATCCTGGTGTCAGGAAGCTCTGTGGAATGAAGCAGTCCTTTACTGTCAGCATCTATGAGTGGGCAGGGAAATGGGACTGGAACCTTATGGGGAAAATTTGCTCCACACTTGGTAAAGTTTCCTGTTCCTCTGGAGGGTTTGTCCCAGGAGCAAAGAGAGCTGGGGCAGGGTTGAGGTTTACACAGCCTGTGAGGGAAGACTCTGCCATGGCATTCCTCAGCTGGAGAAACCCAGATCAGCCTGGATCTGCTGCTGAGTTTACCCACCCTGTGAGGAGGCCACTGACAATCAGGAGACTGCATGGCACTTCCATGACTCTAGAGGTAACTCAATTTCCTTGTGGTTTTGAGGGAAAAAAAAAAATCAAAACTGGGGTAATCAAAGTTAAAGGAAGGAAACCCTTGATAAGAAAACCTGCTTTCTTTTGCAACAGAGAGCACCTGGCAAGGAGGGTCATAGGAATAGGATAATCCCAAAAGAAAGTGCTGTCACACCTTCAGGATCCACCATTAGGAGATCCTGAGACTCTGAATGACACACACACACAAGGCTCAGCTTCTGCTGAATCCACTCCTTGGTAAATAACACAGAACTGGAGAAAGAAGAGGCGCATTTAGGCAACTGACCAAGGAAATAAAACATCTACACCGAGCAGTTGTTTGTAAGGCAGCTGCCTGTAGCACAGGCACAACTTCCTTTGCCTGAATTTGGTGCCTACCTTACAGGGAAAGAATTCCTTGGAGGTTCACAGCTGTCCTCCAAGGTGGCAGAGTAGCATTTCTGGAGTGCCTGACCTGTGGCTGAGTCCATGGTTTGCCTTTCCATTGCACTCCTGTCCAAAACTCAGGCTAGCCCCTTCCTCCCCTGCCACTTTTTAAGAGAAATCAAGTTTTTCCTAACAGGTGTCCATGGCCATTTTAACTGGCTCCCTGTTTTCATTGGTGTCTTCTCCACTAGTGATGCCAGGATTTTCACCCCTGGGATCCCACAGTCCTCACGTGTGTCTGTCCCAGTACATCCCACTGACTGCAGCTGTCCAGCCCTTCCCAAACCAGTTGTTGGCTGGTGCCAAGTTAAAGTAGGGCAGCTAACTTGGAGTCCATCTCTGGTTAGCCTCCACAAGGTTACTGGTGTGCTTTTGGCCACTGGAGGGCTCTGGTTTTATTTCATAAAATATATCATATTTTCTCATTCTATGAGAGAATGATACTAAAAATTACCGGTGTCATGGGCCAAAAGGAGGGTCTAAGCTCCTGCAGAAGCCTCATGCCTTATCCTGATACTTGGGCATGAAAGTTGAAAATGGGATGTCCAGATTCCTGCATCACGAATAACCAAGAATCTGGGATGCTTACTTGCAATTATTTGGGTGATTATAATGATTTTATCAGCCTCCTGAGGTCTGTCTCAGTGCCAGTGCAGCAAAGATGTGCTCACAAAATCTGTTTTTATGAGAAGGAACACTGGCACTGGAGAGCAGAGGCAGGGGTGTGTGTGGAGGGAGAAGCAAAGCGAGATCCACACCACTTCTGGGAGACATTTTTATCAAGGGCTGGTCAAGGGTAGGAAGGAGGGGAAACCCTAGGTTGTACCTACTTGGGTTTGCTAAAATTGTGCCTTTTCCCTCTTCCTCCCTCATTGAGAGACCAGTGTGGCACAGGAAAACCTCAGAGAGGGAGCTTTCATTCATTGCAGAGCACTGCAATGCATTCATTATGTGTCCTTGAAGGAACCTCACATTTTGGAGCTGACCCTGAGCTTTAGCATCAGGAAAGCTTTTTTTTTCTCTTTTTTTTTCTCTCTCTCTTTTTTTTTTCTTCCTCAGCTCTAGTCCTATTTTTAGAGCCTGTCGTTTTCTCAGGGGCTTCAGAGTCTATTTTTAAAAGGACTTTTCAGGCTGCTAAACCATTGTTATTTTCTCTAGGGCGATGTCAACACAGTGTCTATAGTAAACATGCCTGGCATTTACCATAGGTGATGCTTTAGATCAATAAACATTAATGTTGAGGGTGAAAAATGTTTTTGCAAGCAGAGCCCTGCTGTGAAGTGTTTAATTTCCACAGAGCATCCTTTTGCTTGCCTCATGGCTTTCCCCTTTTCTGAAACACGGTTGGTCTGACCGTCAAATTGCTCACTGCTGCATGAACCTGATCTGTACATTATTAGATCATCTAGAGTGACTGTAAATCATGTTTGCCCCAAGTTTTTCAGCATGTTTAATGTTTTTACAAAGTTTTTTTGTTTTTTTTTTCTCCTTGCCTTTTATATTGGGAATAAATTTAACAGCCCAGCTCTGAAAGAAACATGGGGAAAAGTTTAAAGGGCTTAAAGTATGAACAGCAGCAAATACTGGTAATAATCATCATGGTGTCATCAATTTTGGTGGAATTTCTCAAATGAATCCAGCATAATTACAGGTTCTTTTCACCTGTGAGGAGGGGGAAAAAAACAGGGGGGAAAATTCAGGAACAGTTATGTAAAGATGTGGGAGCAGATGTACTGCTGGTGTAAGATGGCACTGCTCCACTCATGTCAGTCAAAGTAGTTGATGTGGGGGAACATTTGTCTACAATGGAAGCAGGATTTATCACTGAGCTCTATTGGCTCCATAGAAATCACAGAATGGCCTGGCTTGGAAGGGACATCCAGGATCATGTGACTCAACCCCCCTGCCATGGGCCCCTCCACTATGCCAGGTTGCTCAGAGCCCCATCCAACCTGGCCTGGAACACTTCCAGGGATGGGGCAGCCACAGCTTCTCTGGGCAAACTGTGCCAGGGCCTCCCCACCCTCACAGAGGATGATCACACATCAGTTGAATGTAGTATTTGCCCATGTCATGCTCTGATCCCCTCACAAATGTGAGGGATGATGTCTGAATTTAATCTTTTCATGGATGCTTAAGCCAATGTCTCTTCTATACTTCCTGCTGTAGACTACACCGCCCAAGAGGACAATTTCTGCCCTTCAACCACATGGATTTGTTCCTTGGGCTGTACTAGCTCAGCTGTGCCTTTGAACATTGATTTTACACGGGCACATGAAGCACCTACTCCATCAGCCACTTGTGTGAATGTCATGAGAAGACTGAGCAAAACTCTCCATGGGAGGTGGTGAGCTACCCTTCTGCAGAATCACAAAGGCATAGAAACTTAAACTCCTGTGGTTCAGTAAAACTTGAGATTGTAAATACTTTTGCACCTTTGAACCCTGAGTGCTGGTCAAGGAACTGTTCTTGCTCTCAGTCCATTACCTGAACCCAGGAAACGTCCAGAAGCTTCACAAGTTGGTGGAATTTATTTCAAATATAAGCTTCCAAGGGATTTCTCTTCCATGAGTTTGACCAGCTGAATGCTTGTAAACAGCTACCATTCACAGCATCCTGCAGCAAGGAGTCCAAGGCCAGGTTGAATGGGGCTCTGAGCAACCTGGGACAGTGGAAGGTGACCCTGCCCATGGCAAGGGATTTGGAAATGGATGATCTTTTAGGTCCTTTCCCACTCAGCCACTCTATGATTTTATGATTCCTATCCCTCCTGTACCAGCCCTTCAGGTCCCATCAGATTTTCAGATTCCTACAAGCCGCTCCTTGGGGACAGCAGGGCTCCAAACTGCTGATACCCAGTTTGCAGTGGAAGAACAGTAGTGACCTGGAGCTGCTGCATTCAGCCCTCTCAAACAGAGTCACCACCTCTCAGATGAACCTGCCCCTTTGTTTGGTGCTTCTTCACTCATATCTTGATCTCAAAGGGTTGCTCAGGGCTCTAAATTTCCCAGCATCCAGTTCTGGTTCTCAAAAGGCCCATCTCAAGTTCACCAGGAGACTTTTGAATTTTTGTGAACCTAACTTGAGACTCACATTTGTAACCAAACCAGGAGGGTTTGGCCTAGGTTTGCATTTCATCGCAAGTAACTCACATTCTTCTTACATTTCATGCCACTGGACAAAGAGCAATCATTTGGAAGCCCCCAGGAAAACTGCCTGACTTTAAGTTCTTTTGGCAGCTCTGAGAAGGCACCAGTTCTGCTTTGTGCTGCTGGCAGCTGAGCTGGTTGGCTGCCTCTGAAGGTACAACTGCCATGGCAGATGGCTGGGAGGTTAGCAGGGAATTTATTCAGAACTCCGCATAAATGACGCTGCCTTTCCTTGGATGGAATGGCAGCCAAGAGCACGCTCACATCCCCCCCCGCTACACAGTGACATCCAGGATCTCTGTGGTGACCCAGGAATGGAGACCCAGCCTGTCTGTCACACACCAACCCCTCAGTGCTGCTCTAGCCCGCAGTCTGTGCCAGCTCAGAAGGGCTGTGGGCTCCATCTGCACTGCTGAGGAGCGGAGGTGTTCCAGCAAGACGTGAACCCACTCTGTTCATGGGAGAATGGAGCAGAGTCTCTATCTCAGGGACATCCTTTCAGACACCCTTTATGATCTGTGCCCAGTCAGCAGCTCCAGGTCACTGCTGTTCTTCCACTGCAAACTGGGTATCAGCAGTTTGGAGCCCTGCTGTCCCCAAGGAGCGGCTTGTAGGAATCTGAAAATCTGATGGGAGTTGAAGGGTTGGAACAGGAGGGATAGTAATCATAAAATCATAGAATGGCTGAGTGGGAAAGGACCTAAAAGATCATCCATTTCCAAATCCCCTGTCTTGGGCAGGGTCACCTTCCACTAGACCAGAGCCCCATTCAACCTGGCCTTGGACACTGCCAGGCTTGGGGCAGCCACAGCTTCTCCAGGCAACCTGTTCCAGGGCCTCATCATCCTCACAGGGAAGAATTTTTTCTTACTGTCTAATCTAAACCTATTCTCTCTCATTTTGAAGCCATTCCCCTTGGTCCTGTCACTCCAGGCCCTTGTCAAGAGTCTCTCTCCATCTTTCCTGCAGGCTATCTTTAGGTCCTGGAAGGCCACAATGAGGTCACCCCAAAGCCCTCTCTCCTCCAGGCTGAACATTCCCAATTCTCTCAGCCTTTACTCCCAGCAGAATGTGCTCCATCCCTCTGATCCCCTTGGTGTCCCTGCTCTGGCCCGGCTCCCTGTTCTTCCTGTACTGGCCCGGCTCCCTGTTCTTCCTGTACTGGCCCCAGGGCTTAAGGCAGGTCTGCAGGTGAGGTCTCACCTGAGCGGGGCAGAGGGGCAGAATCCCCTGCCCTCCCCTGCTGCCCATGCTGTGGGCTCAGCCCAGCACAGGGTGGTTCTGAGTCCCAGCACACACAGCTGGGACAGGGCCAGTTCTCACCCACCAGCACCCCCAAGTCCTTTCTGGCAAAGATTCCTTCTATTTTCTTGGGAATAAGGAAATGTTAGATGCTGGTGTTGCAGTGAAGATGGCTGAATAGAAGGAAAGCTGCAAACCCTCAAGAGGTTTCCCCTTTAGTGCCTGTTTTTAAGGGTTAGGCATCTGCACCATGAGCTGAAGCAGATGTGAAAGGCCCTTGGTCAGAGGCTGTGAGTGCTTGCAAAGATACCCACAGGTAATGGGATTTGAGCTGCCAGTTCCTTGACTTCTCCCTCTGCCCCTAGAGTAGTTGTATTAATTTTTATCTTTAAACATTGCTGCTATGCAAAAAAATCCCCACTGATGTTACCACCTCTGAGTCATGCCAGGATATTTGTGTGCTGGTATATTTTAGGAGCAAAGCTGCTGGAGTTCAATAAGTATAAAGCAGGACTTGATAAGCAAGGTAGTGGTAGTAGCAGGCTATGTAGATAAGGGAAAGGAGGTGTAATGCACTTTCAGTAAGTACTTAGGACCTTGCAGTATTGATCCCAAATGAGTTTGGCCCAGGCTGTCTCTCAGTCCCTGGATTTCCTGCAGGTTAAATTGCTTTCCTCAAGTTTGGAGGACATATCAGTGTTATCAGCCTGACAGATCACAGAATATAAAATTGTAGAACCTCCTGGTTCTGGAAGGGACCCACAAAGCTCACTGAGGCCAGCCCTTAGCCCTGCACAGCACAGCCCCAAGAAGGTATGCTGTCCTTTGCTTCACATCTGTTCTTATCACTACAGGCACTTGAAGACCTTATCTGCTAAGTTGCTAAGTGATAAGAATAATGATTCACATCTGTCTTCTCTTCTCCCTTCAGGCTGTTGCACAACTAATGATCACTGATATGGGATTAAAGCAGTGTTGGATCATCCAGCAGGACCACTGGAAAGAAGGTGTGGATGTTCCTCACATTTCTGCTGCACTATTGACAGCAGATGTGGGAGCTGCTCACCACAGCTGCAGGAAGAACAGCACCTGCTCTGCTAGAAGGCCTGGTGGGACAGAGTTATTCTTGTACATTTTAGGCTGCATTTGAATGGACACTTTATGTGCTTTTGTTCTGTGTCTGTGCCATATTTGCTTTAGCAACAGAAGTCCTCAAAGGAATTCGCAGTGTCCCTTCATGGGGTGTAGACTCTAGCTGTGTCCTGTGCCTGTGCCTGTACCCTAGTGCGTGTGTCACCATGATCTGAAGTGTGGGTGGAAACCTGTGAGGCATCCTTGGACCTGTAGTGCCCTGGAGTTGTGCTGGACCATGCAAACATATCTTCCCAACTCCCTAGCTGCTTTATTCCAAAGAAATGAGCATCACAGAACCATGAGTGGTCTGGGTTGGATAGGCTTCGAAGTTCATCTCGTTCCACCCCCCTCCATGGACAGAAACACCTCCCACTAGCCCAGAGTGCTCAGAGCCCCATCCACCCTGGCCTTGATCCCAGTGATCAGATCAGTGCTCTGCCTTTTCAGTCCTGTTCCAGAAACTCACCTGCTCCCCTGAAATAGAGGAGAGAAGCCCTTCATTCAGTCTCCATCCCTGAAATACAGGAGAGAAGCCCTTCATTCAGCCTCCATCCCTGAAATGCAGGAGAGCAGGCTTTTCATTCAGTCTTTACCCGAGCTCCTTGCTCAGATCTGTGTGCAGACAAGCCCTGCTTGTCAGGCTGTGGTTTCTGGGTTGCTGCTCTGCAGAGCCCTTGCTGCTGTTCCAGGGGAATTGGCTGGCTTCAAGGTGACAGGTTACCTCTTTGCTTCCAGCTGCTAGAGAGCATGGCAAGAAGCTAAAAATACCTCGGAGTCAACACCTAATGTCACTTCTCCTCACGAGGGGTTTCTGCAGTTGCCACAGGGATCTTAAGCAATTGCACAGGGGAGGGGATAAATCTCTATTTTTGTGAATAGAGGGGGAGGTGCCCAGGAGAAAAATCCCGCTATGAAAAAGCTGTGCAGCTGCATGCTTTGATGTCTGGGTTGAAAAAGCTAAATGTCCATGGATTTAGACCAGCCAATGGTGTGTGACTGCTATATTTGGAAAGCACAGTGCAAAATTGTGGCACATGCATTGCATATGAATTGGAAAAGAGCAAGCTATTTTTGGAGCCTGTTTGCATATGTGCTGAGTCAAGGTTTGCACTCAGAGCAAGGCTGCACCTAGCATCTCTTAAATCTGCTTTAGCAAGGTTATTAGTTTTCAAGCAAGCTCTGGGTCCCATAAAAATCCTTTCTGCCTCTGATTTTATTAGTATCTCAGCATTGCAGGGAAATTAATATGAAAAGCCAAAAATTAAGTGCAAAAGGGGAGGCACAAGGAAAGGGGAATCAATTTAAAGTTGAAGGGGATGGGTTCTGTAAAGGTATTACCTAGGTAAGTACAGAAAGATCAGAACAGAATAAAAAAATATGGAAATGGCAGGAGGGGCTCATAAAGAAGGCGGGAAATGTACACCTTGTGCTATTATTGCTGAAGGAAACCTATTTACAGGAATAAACCTATTTACCCCTGGGGAAAACAGGAATTAGGGAAAGAAATTGGAGTAGCATTGCATGAATTATAGCCAGCCCTTGTGCTAGTTTGAAAACAAACCAATGGGAGATCCCAAGTCAGAACTGACAGCCTGTTGATCACGGTGGTAGTAGCAGTCCTATTAAATGGTGTCTGCAGTCCTCTTGAAGTGATAGATGTTGTTCTGTTGAAGCAGTGATCCTGTAGAAGGGTCGGGTCTTCCTCTGAAGGTCTGGTGGTGGTTATGTAGCTTTTGTCCTCTGGGAATGCAGTGGATAAGGCTGCCTGTGGCGTTCCAAACCTCAGATTACATCCTGGTAGGAATGTTTGGCTCCTGCCCCTGGGCAGAGCATCTCACAATAAAATGATGTAGTTTTTATCAGTCATGCAGTGAGACTCGATGGCCCATTAACAGTAGATAGCCCCTGGAGTTACCAGAGATGAGTCATGAAGGAGATAAGGAACACTGCCCCACCTGCTTTAACAGCTTCTGAAGATGGTGGCAGAATACATACTTTTGGTTACGTCTTACACTGTAACCTAAAACAGCCCTGGATTTGGGGCCAGGGAGGAAAAGCCCCTAGCTTGCATTGCAGAGGGATGCCAGCTAAGGATAACACAAAACTGACTGGCTGGGGATGGGGAAACTCTGTTCCCAGAGGACACAGCCTTTTGCAGTGCCTTCCAGAGCAGTGCTGACTGTCCTCAAAGATGATGGACACTCAGACAGAGTTCCCTGTACGGCCAGAGGTGTTGCCTTAGCAAGGGATCTTTCTTATCAACTGTTTCCAGGAGGCAAAAGTCTCAAAGATGGGAGACAATTAGACTGCTGTGGTCATTGGGAAGAACTTGAGGTTCAACCAGGCCAAGTTCTGGGTCCTACACTTTGGCCTCAACAGCTTCCTGCAGTGCTCCAGTCTGGGGCAAAATGGCTGGAAAGGGCCTGGAGGTGCTGGTGACAGTGGCTGAACGTGAAGCAACATGTGGGCAAGAAGGCAAATGGCACCCAGCTGGAATCAGCAATGGTGTGGCCAGCAGGATCAGAGCAGTGATTGTCCCTCTGTACTGGGCACTGGGGAGGCCACATCTCAAATCCCGTGTCCAGTTCTTCACCTGTCACTGCAAGATGGGCATTGAGGGGCTGGAGCATGTCCAGAGAAGGGAATGGGGAGCTGGGGAAGGGTCTGGAGCACAAGTCCTATGAGGGGCAGATGAGGACGCTGGGAAAGGGTCTCAGCCTGTAAAAAAGGAAGCTCAGGGGGGACCTGGCTCTGCACACCTTCCTGACAGGAGGGGGCAGCCAGGTGCTCCCAGAGAACAAGGGTGAGGATGAGAGGAAACAGCCTCAAGCTGCACCAGGGGAGGTTCAGATTGGACATTAGGAAGAATTTCTTAACTGAAAGGGTGATTAAATATTGGAAGGGGCTGTCCAGGGTGATGATGGACTCCTCATCCTCAGAAGTGTTTAAGGAAAGACTGGACATGGCACTGGGTGTCATGGTGTGGTGTTTGGTCACAGGTTGGACTTCATGATCTCAGAGGTCTTTTCCAACTTGAATGATTCTGTGATTCTGTGATTCAGGTGTTCTCCTGTGCCACAGTTTGCCTTCTGCTGGTGGGAAGCACCAGCCCAAATCTGCAGAGTGGGTGGGAGTGGGGCAGATGGGAGGCTCTGTCCATTCAGGTGTGGCACTAGAGAATTTTCTTGGTCTGGTGTGTACAGAAATAGGGTTGCAGGCACAGGGAACACAGTGCTGGCACAGCAGCACGCCCACCAAGCAGACAGGAAGGGAGCAGGAAGGTGCCTGGGAGCTCTGGGAGAATGGAAAGTGTTTTTAAACTACATGAGATGAGAAACAGAGCAAGAGCAGCCTGAGCACTGGCTTGTTGGTGGAGGTCCAGATGAGGTCCAGAGCAGAAACATTCTGTATTGTTCACACAAAGGGCAGTATTGCAGAGTTTGTAGGGATATTTTAAAGCCCTTAAAGTCCTGGTGAGGTTGGC
This sequence comes from Motacilla alba alba, assembly GCF_015832195.1. Lineage (NCBI taxonomy): Eukaryota > Metazoa > Chordata > Aves > Passeriformes > Motacillidae > Motacilla > Motacilla alba. The sequence goes on along the minus strand of NC_052031.1, from coordinate 54,785,056 downwards.
TGTAGAGATTGACCCTAGGTGAAAGAGGAAAAGGGAGCAGCAGTACCTAGACACAGATGAACATCCCTGTAATGTTGATAATACCATGGAGCAGGACAGGACACAGGGAAGAGGTGGGATACATGCTGATCTCTCTAGGGGGATTGTCTTGACTCAATTTATGATTTCAGTTCCTAGAGACACAGATAGCAACATCAGACTTGACACACACCTATAAACAGGGTAATAAGCAATGAGAAGCAGTTGACAGCACTTGGTCTGTTCAGTTGGAGAAGAGGAGACTGAGGTCTCCCCTGAGCACTCCTCCTATGTTTGTCCTCTTGGAGGCTTTAATCCTGATAAAACCAGACCTACATGGTCCTTTCTGGGCCCTTATCTGCCTAAGTACATGTGGTTCAGAAGAGTTTGATAAAATGGTACCTGTTCTATTTGTCCTCTTTCAATCAGAGAAAATAAAAACTGAAATCAACTCCAGTGAAGAAAAAAAAATTTGAAATACACTTGGGGTTTCAAGTCCTTGTCTTGAAGGTGAGCCTGAGAATGGGTTAAAACAAGAATAAAAATGCAAATGCTGATGTAATTTCCCAATTTGGAAAGCAGACACAAGCCAAAAAAAATGCCAGCATAATAATGCCCACAAAACAAACCAAATCAGAATTTCCCTCCAGTTTCCAGCTTGAACAAGGATCCAAAATCTGAGGAGAGGCAGAGGAAAATTGTGCAGGACCCCACTTTTAAGCAGCTCTATTATATATATATATATATATTTTTTTTTTTTTTTTTTGTTTTGATACCATTTTATTCTTCATATAACCGGATAATAGAAAGCAGCACTTTTCTAGATCTTAGTTTGGAGTGATTTCCAGCTAAAACTACTTAAGTTCATCACCTTCCTCCCTGCAACTGTAGATCCCCAGCCTGAGACCTGAGCTTGAGTCTAAACATGACCTGGATGGACCTGCTGGAAATCTGAGCGCTCATTTCACTCAATACTCAGATCCCATCCTAGAACTTTGATGAACCCAACCTGAGATTCATGCTGGTAATCAAACCTAAGCAGAGATCAGTTTTGCCTGGGTTTTAGTTTCAAGTAAGAAGGTGCCCACCTTCCTACCTGTCTTCACCTTGACCAGGCCGTGGGATGGACGGCTGTCTCCTTGCATATCATCATTAGCTTTTTGGGATATATGATCAGCCCCCGTGTTCTGCAGTTTGTGACCCACCCATTTGTGCTTTGTTGCCATAAAATCAGCTTATTCCTGGTTAGTGTTCCCTGCAGTTGACACAGCCACGGAATCACAGGATATCCTGAGTTGGAAAGGACCCACAAGGATCATCCAGCCCAACTCCTGGCCCTGCACAGGACACCCCAACAACCCCACTCTGTCCCCAAGAGCGTTGTCCAAACATTCCTTGAGCTCTAGCAGCCTTGGCGCCGTGACCATTCCTGGGGAGCCTGTTCAGTGCCCCATCACCCTCTGGGGGAAGAACCTTTTCCTGATATCCAACCTAACCCTCCCCTGACACAGCTCCAGCCATTCCCTCAGGTCCTGTTCCTGGTCACACAGAGCAGAGATCAGGGCCTGCCCCGTCTTCCCCTGTGAGGAAGCTGCAGAACTGCTGTGAGCTCTGGCCTCAGTCTGCTCTTCTCCAGCTGAACACACCAAGTGCCCTCAGCTGCTTCTCATGTGGCTTCCCCTCCAGGTCCTTCCTCATCCTGGTGGTCCTCCTTTGGACACTCTCTATCAACTTCAGATCTTTCTTATGTTGTGGCACCCAAACCTGCCCCGGCACTCGAGGTGTGGCTGCCCCAGCCTAGAGCAGATTGGGACAATCCCCTCCCTGGCCTGGCTAGCTGTGCTGGGTCTGGTGCCTCCAGGACAGGGATGTCCCTTCTGGCTCCAGGTCACTGCTGGCCCATGTCCAGCTGGCCATCGACCAGCACCCCCAGATCTCTTTCCATGGCACTGCTCCCCAACATCTCCTCCCGCAGTCTGTCCATTCAGCCAGGCTGGCTCTGCTCTGGGAATGACTCTGCCCAGATGGTAATGAGCCTGACAAGGGCTCTCTCCACAGCTGTGTACAAATGATGCCATCATGGATGGATCAGAATCAACAGCATCATGATTGCCAGCCCACGCAACCACCTCTGCACAGCAGCATTCTAGCACTGTGTGGAAAATGGAATGCCTGCCTGGCCCACACAAGTCTGCTGCGCCAACAACGCTTACCAGCTGTGAACAGAATCAGAGACAACACATCAGCAGCTGAACTCACACAGCATTTCTTGTTTGTGGCAGCAGAGTGGCCATTTTCCACTGGAGAAACTGAGCTGCAACAAATCAAATATTCTTTGCTGAGGTCAGTCCTACACCTAGGAATAGTGACTGCACTGTTGTACAAAAGCAATGATCTTGTTATTTTGGTGTTTTCTATATTGCTTTGCAAAAGTCACATGAAAAAATCATTGTGTTTGCATCCTCTCTGCTCTCAGATTGTCTTAACTATCTGATCCCTTGTGTCTGAAGAAATATGCCACAATCTCAGGGGTTACATAGTGCTCACAAACAGGTGTCTATCAATAAATTATTACTTAAAACCCCAGTTACATTAGCCTGCATAGATCAGGTAAATAAATTGCAGTCTATTCTGTTTCTGGATATCTGAATGTCTCAGATGTTTGGTGGTCTGGCAGAAATAGTCTCATCAATACCTTTAAAATGGACTTCCTTTGGTTGTTTTGAATAACTGACTTTGAATATTTTGTTTCTTTCAACTGTCTGACCACTAGGTTTTATTTTTTATAATAGAGTATTTAATTCACAAGGTTTAAAACTGTAGCTTGACTAATAACTCATATAAGCAATGGGGCTCTTGGTACAGGATTTTTGGTTTCAAAGCAAACACAACTCTTACTTGTGTCAATGTCAGTGGTAAATGTGTCCCACTAGGCCCCTCTCTCTTGAGGGGACAGAGCAAAAACCTCTGATCCTTGAAACCTCCAACTCTTCTAGAGCAACATGGTCTTAAATAAAAAAGCAGTGAGATTCCTAGGGTATCCCAGAAGTGCTTGGGGAATTACAGCATGGAGTGTGGCACTCTTCTGCAGCAGGAACTGAAAGAGCAGGGACATCCATGTCAGCCTCAAATGGCATCAGATGTCCATGATTAAGCAACTGCTCTGAATCATGGAGATCCCAGCGATGGTCAACAGAGCCAAGAGAGATCTTCTGCTTGTCTGAAACAGTGTTGACTAGCAATCAGCTGTGTCACTGGGCTGCAGGAGCCAGCACTGCCTGGATTTCCTGCGTCTGCAGACCCAACCCAAACAGCCAGCCTGCAATATAGGCACTGCCACAGGCCTGATTGGCATCTTGAGCTCAGCCTCTCCCCAGATGAGATGGCAAATGAGGTTGGGTAAATATAATGGTGTCCATGCTTTCACCAGTCAGAGATGGAAGAATGGATAGAAGAAAGAAAGAGCTACACAGGCAGTGTGAGAAAGATGTTTCAGAACATATCTAGTAGGCATTCCATAAAGATTGAAAATACTTGTTGGTACTTTGGTCAGATGTGCACCTGGAATTTCACATATATAATAATGCCAGCTATAGCAGACCCCTTCCAAGACTAGGGCTAAAATAGACTCTGCACTGTGAATTTCTCTTGGCAAAATGTGTAAATAATACACCGACAATAACTAAGCTTTCGGGAGGAGGCACAACTCTGTGATGCTGGTCTTAATATTTTGAGTGGAAGTAGCCCTGCTGAAACCGGTGAAAAAACAGTACTCTTTGAACCTGGCCTAAAACATGCCCTCATTTCCCTATGGATGACAGGAATGGTGACCACTTCCATTGTGTGGCACCTGCACCATTAAACACCTCCACAGTTAAGGGCAGCAGAGCTGTTTTATGGGCATGGATCCAGCAAAGAGTGCTTGAAACACATCAGGAGCTTTGCTGACTTCATTAAGATTCTGCATGTTTAAACAGCTGCTTGAGAGCCCTGGTGGATGAAGCTTTACATATCTAATAAAGAGCCCTGAAGGTCGAGGTTTGCCTCTGAAAGTAACTTTATTTGGTTTAAGTCACCTATCACATTGAAATAATGTTGTTGTTGCATAGGAGACATGGCTATTTTTATGGTTGTGTGTAATATTTTCCAAAGTGCCTTTCTAAGTGATAAATGTGTAGATTTCCTTCTTCCCTGGGCCCGAAGGAGCAGAGGAGGGATGGTGGGATGTGGTACCTTCTCCCTGTTTTTACAAGCAGTGCTGGTGGAAGGGGGGAAGCGCCCAGGCTGGAAACTGGCAGTGCTCAGGCTGCACGTGCCCTTTGGCAGGAGGCACATCAGCAGGCTGATGCAGAACAGGAATTTCTTGTTTACACAGCTCACCGTCTGCATGGAATTGGCTCCATCTTCCCATCTGTGTGTAGAAATGGGAATGCTGCACCTGCTTAACTCATTGTAGCCTTTGGAGAAACCAATGTCTTCTTGCTGTTCTGACAAGGAAGAGTCTTGCCTGGAAGAGCTGCTGTAATCTGGGCCTGCATGACACAGTGGTAACCACTTAGTGCTAGAAAGATCAAGGGAATTAGGCTATAAGGGAATTAGGCTATAAATGGATATGGAGGACTGATTCTATGTTGTAACTTGCTGAAGATTCACTGGGAGAAGTTTCATAGAATCGCAGAATGTCCTGAACTGAAAAGGAACCACAAGGATCATCCAGTCCTACTCCTGGCCCTGCACAGGACAGCCCAAGAATTACCATGTGCCCGAGAGCATTGTCCAAACAATTCTTGAGCTCTGTCTGGCTTTGTGCTGTGAGCACTGCCTGGGGGAGCCTGTTCAGTGTCCAGCCACCCTCTGGGGGAAGAATCTCTTCCTGAAATTCAACCCAACTCTCTCCTGACCCAGCTCTGTAATAGCTTTAGATCTTGCTACTATTGTGGCACCCAAAGCTGCCCCAGCCCAGAGCGGAGTGGGACATTTCCCACCCTGGGCCTGGCTGGCCATGCTGGGCCTGGTGCGCCCGGGACAGGGATGTCCCTCCTGGCTGCCAGGGTGCAGCCAGGTGCCATATTAAACACGCCTCGTCCCTCCCTGAGGATACAAAAATGACCATTAAAATGGTTTCAGTGATTATATCATCCTCAGGTCACATGCTAATGCTGCAGTTTTCCTAGCAAAACCCCATGCAATCCTCTGATGGCTTCACAAGGAAATTTAATCCACAGGATGGAAAGGACCGTGGAGCACAGGCTCCAGGTGAAGCCACACTTTGCCTAGCTACTGTTTTTTCCAAGTCAGCAGTGACAGAGGGAACTGTAAAGTGTAAATGCATAGTGCCTCCTCTGTTAGCGGAAGTGGAACTTCTTCAGTTTGGTCTCAAATCTTTGTGTGCAAGGTGGAAGTTATGAAATTTGCCCACTCTTAAACCAGTAGAAACAGCTCAGTTGTTTATCCCCCTCAAACAGGGACAGTTCTAAAACACCTGCACACATCTACTCTGAGGCAAACATGGTGGCACCTGAGAGTTCCCTCAGCAAAACTCTTCCCACTGCCTGCATCTAGGTGACATAGGAAGGCAGAGGAGACAAGTAATTATTCTGGACTCCACATCTAGATGAAACAAACTTTCCTTTCTTTTCCTTAGACCTGTATTTCAAGACCCAAAACACTGTCACAGCTCCCCAGTGTTCCCACAGTGCTCCCACAGTGTTCCCCAGTGTCCTGAAATGCAAGAAAGGTATTTTCTTAAACAGTTTCTACCCTTTCTGCTCCTCTCTGACAAATGAAAGTGTCTTTCCCCCTCCAAAGAAGCAGTTCCTATTCTTTATACTGGCGAGTGGATTTATGTCAGGATTGCTCCCCGAGAAGAAGACTGGCAAAGTCTTTGGGAGCGTGGCCCTACGTTCTGTTTCTGGAGTTTACATGCCCTTTTAGAAGCAGTGATTTTATGTATCTTGCCTTTAGCTTGACTGTTGGAGAAAGCAAGGCCCTGGCTCCATGGAGTGCCTTTGTCAGCACCCATTGTGCCAGCCCTTCACAAAGTAATGGCTGATTCTCTCTTGTGAGACTTCTGCTGCCACACGGGTCTGAGGAGCTCATGTAGATGACTCCCAAGCCCACATTTAACACTACAAAGACCATCATTAGAAGTAGAGTGGAGACACTCTGAGTGGGGGGGATTCTGCCCCTCTGCCCTGCTCTGCTCATCCCCACTTGCAGGGCTGCATCCAGCCCTGGGCCCAGCACAGGAAGGACAGGGAGCTGCTGGAGTCAGGCCAGAGCAGGGACACCAAGGGGATCAGAGGGATGGAGCAGCTCTGCTGGGAGGAAAGGCTGAGGGAATTGAGATTGTTCAGCCTGGAGAAGAGAAGGCTTTGAGGTGACCTCACTGGGGCCTTTCCATTGTGGCTCCTTAAGGGACCCTCCAAAAAAGATGGAGAGAGACCCTTGACAAGGACCTGGAGTGACGGGACAAGGGAGAATGGCTTCACACGGACAGAGAGAATAGGTTTAGATTGGATATTGGGAAGAAATTGTTCCGTGTGAGGATGGTGAGGCCCTGGCACAGGTTGCCTGGAGAAGCTGTGGCTGCCCCAAGCCTGGCAGTGTCCAAGGCCAGGCTGGATGGGGCTCAGAGCAACCTGGGGTAGTGGAAGATGTCCCTGCCCATGGCAGGGGAGGGTGGAACTGGATGATCTTTAAGATCCCTTCCAACCCAAACCTTTCTGTGATTTTCTGATTTTATGAAGTGCAGAGTAGCAGTGATACAACAATCATGTGGTGCAGGTGGTGTTTCTGTGCATGCCTTTGCCAAATCCTTTAGCCCTGCTCAGCATCAGCCTGAGCTGTCTGTGTATCAAAGGACCTTCTTGGAGTTATGAAAGAATCTTTGTCCCTTGTTTTCTTCTCCAGCTGCAAGGCAAATGAACTTTTTTACGGCAACAGTTTCTTTACCACTTTTTGGAATATGTGTAGACCTTGAGGCACTGAGCTTTCTCTCAGGTCATTTCATGTTCTTATTCCCTCTGAGCACTTACACTACACAGAAATGCCCTGAAGAACAGGAGGCAAACGAAAGTGTGTCCTGCTTGCATTGGATCCAAGGGCTCCCAGTATTTGAGTTGTTGAAAACACACAGGGTCTTGTAGATTTTGGTTTTGCTTAGTGGTGGGGGCATGTATTGTACTTTATTGCATGTTACTGTTTGAAGAAATACATGATTTTAAGCCATGGAAATTTTCAGTGGAAAACTTGGATTAAAATCTCAGTTGAGTTCACATGTTTAACTGCCTTACTCTCGGTGGTTGGAAATTAATCAAAGAAACAATGGAATTTGGTTCACCCTATGGATATGCCTCTGTACCCACCAAATCTCACAGATACCAAAACATGATCCCATGTAATTCTCCATTCAGTTTTGCAGGGGCACATCCTTTGCATCTCACAAAGGATGAGCTCAACTCAGAGCAAATACTGGTGAAAAAAAAAATGTTTCTCTTTGAAGAGAGTAAAAGGGATATTTTGCAATATATTTGTGCAAACATATGGGAAGCCAGGCTAAGTCCTGTGAATAGTGAGAGCAAGTCACAAAATCCTCATGCACATACAGCTTAACAAGCCAGCACAATCTTTGTGAACTTTTCCTCAGCTTAAAAAAACCTGCTCGAGGTTTCTTACACTGGCAGAGTTTTTTTACCCATAGTGGGAGTTTGTTTACTTTTACACATTTGAAGAAGGTGTGAAAGAGTTTTATGGAAGAGATGCTGGTATTGAAATAATTCCAGGCAGAGTGGGAACGTGACAGTCCTGCTGTGCCTGCTGTCAGCCCTGGATTCACGGCTGCACGGCGCCTGGGCTTCCCACACCAAACGCCTCCTGTCCCTAATCCTTCTGCTCCCCCACCCCTCAGACTCACTCCTGACCATATCCCAATTTCCCAAGCAGAATAAGAAATGGCAAGCACAGCTTGGGATTCCTGCAGCTGCTCTCCTGTGCTCATCACTCTTTCCCTTCCAGCCAGAGAAAAAGGACAGTCCCGCACCCCTGCTCCTGTCACAGCCCCCAGCTGCAGAGATTTGGGGTTCATTTTACTTTGGTGGGTGCCATCATACTGTCTGCCACACCTTGCAGTGGAATTTGAAGGACTTGGGGGTTGATATGAGCGATAATACTCCCTGATAATGCTGGAGAACAGCAAGCAATGGGCCCAGCTTGACTGAGGGGATGTTTGGCTGCAGGGGACTGGCCACACTCTGCTGTTGTGGTCTGAGAGTCTGATCTTCTCTGCTTGCAATGGGAAGGCAGTTTGTGTGTGCTATTTATTTCCCCTTCATGCTCTAGCAGACCAGAAAACTTTTGGAAGTGCACCAAGAGTGTGTGTGTGTACTAGAGGACCAACCCAGCTGTGGAACTAAATATTCCACAGGCAGCACCTTGGGTGAAAGGCAAGAGACAAGGTCCTTTGCTGCAGGTTCTAAGGCTAACTGGGAGCTAGGATGGGAACCTAAGTAAAGCTCTTCTCCTTTGTTCCCTGAATTGTTTCCTGATTTTAGGTAGTCATGCCTGTACCTCACCAGTCTTTGCCAGCTGTTTGAGACTGAGCTGATGGATGCAGGGTAAGGAAAATATTCCTTTGTGTACCCAATGATGAATGAACGAATGAACGAATGAATGAATGCAAAGAAATGAATGAATGAATGAATGAATGAATGTCAGTTTTTGATCCATTCTATGACACCAACTCACCTTGTAACTCAGAACTGCTGTCAGCTGAATCCAAACAGTTCTGGAACTGTGGGTCTATCCCTTACCACCCTGCATGAACATCCTCCTGTTGGAATCTCAAATTTTGGCCTTGGTCAGTGAAATTCAGTAACTCTAGATAATTTTCCTGTTTGGTCTTCTGAGCTTGCATGGAAATGGTTTTACTGTTTCCCCATTATTTCCTGGAAATTTAGTAGTACTATTATTCTATCCCCATAGCATTAAACTCCTCTTCTGCTCTTTGGATAATTATTTTACCCTAGCCATATTCCTTATTCCATATTCTGCCAAAATCCAGAAACTTCCTATAAAAAGAAGGCACAGTTTTAGTTTCTTTTTTTTTAAATTTCTAGTTTGTACTGGGGGTAAGACCATGGAGAAAGGGAAGTGCCAGTGGTTGAATTCATGGCTTTGTTTTGACAGTCATCATCCTGAAAGAAGATGTACACAGGAGCTTGTGGTGGAAATGAATCCATGCAGGTGTTAGAAGCCAGACACTGAGACCAAAGCAAGCTTCTGAACAAAGTGTGAGGTACAAAGCTCGTTCTCTCAAAAACTGAGACACCCTTTCTCTATCCTACTGAGATTCCACTGCCAGAAATGTAATGAATATGCTCTTCCACCTGAGGAGGTCCCATGGATTTTTTTTCCCCAGTAAGAAGAATCTTTGTGCTCCTTATTCCTAGTCATATGGTTAAATTAATGTGTATGTCTTTTTCTGCTTCACACTAAACTCTACTTTCTAAAATTTGCTTTGCAAAGGAGTTGTTTTTACATCAACTTTTCATTCTGTTGTCCCGTGTCTGCTGCACAGCAGCCTTTCTTTGACTCTAATGTGTTTTAAGTGGGTCTTTGATAAGCTAGAATAGCAGCTGTGAAGGGATTTATGTGTTTTCTTCTCCAGCATGAACCAGAAGGCAGAGAAGCAGCCCAAAGGAGAACATTTGTGCTCAGTGCAGTAACAAAAAAACCTCAACAAACAAATAGAAAAATAAGTGGCAGCTCAAGAATTTCAGCCAACTTTCACTGCTCTCCAGGGTGGTCACAAATCAACTGGAAAAATTCTGCCAAACATTGTCATCCCCATTGGTGACAGATATGCTGAGCACGGGTAATTTACAAATCTTCCTTTGTTTGTACAACTTAGGGGCATTTGCTGAATTGATTTTAATTTCTTCTTTTTCTTTTTTCTCTGTAAATACCTACTGGCAGTAATTCACTAATAGCTTTAGATCCAGGCAGCAGTAAGAGAAGGTAATTTATCACTTTTTTAAACTAACACCATGCTTAGACTGATGGTATTGAGGAGTGCATGGAGAACTAGTGGTTTTCATTAAGCCAGATGATAAAATTGTAAAACACAGGCAAGCTCTGTGTCACACAGTCCCCTCATCACACCGAGTGCTCAGTTTATTTTCGTGTTCCTCCCATATAATAACACTTCAAATCTGCAGAAATCAATAGACTTGCATTAGCATAAAATTAGGGAGCCCCAGCAGTAAATCACGCCATGAGTTGTTGTTGATGAGCTCCAAAGCAGAGGTTTATTTCCTGCAAAGGTCAGGGTGATGGATTGTGCAACAAATTTTACCTCCTCTTCTACATGTTTAATGCTAAATGGCCTTTCACAAAGCAGCAAAATAGGACATATCTTACCTTTCCCCACAAGCTGGAGGTTTTCTGAATTCAGTAAGATAAAAGCGAGGTCCTTCATCCTACTGGGTTTGGTAACAAGGCTGTGTCTGTTGTGTTAAACCTGTGTGTGTCTGGGAGCATCCCTGGGAGCTGGAAGGTCACTGCCTGTGCTAGGAAAGAACTGGCATGGAACTGACCTTTCCTAACTAGTCCTAACTCCAGTCTGCAGGCAGTCACCTCCTGTTTAGGAGCAGTCTATGAGATCTGGGCCCTTCTTTAGCTCCTTTGAGCACAGAGCTGCCCTAGTCACTGACCAGATGGGAAGTTTGGGTGCTTATGTCACTTATGTCCTTTCTCTGCCTCAAAGCGGAGCTATCCCTGTCTGCCAAGAGATCCATCCCTGCCTGATGGATAGCGACACCTTCAGTTTTACACTCCTTGCTAAGTTAAAGATGATTTCAGCAAGCTGGCAGATGAAGAAGCAGTGATATGAATATGCACAACCCATTTGCTCTATGAAGAATTTTATGGTTTTGAAGGCATTTAGCTGGTGGAAGCTTTGAAGAGAACCAATGTTTACTGAAGTCAGCAGCCAGGGACCACTACCACCTGTATTTGTGGGGATGAGCAGAAAAGTGAGATCTGACAGTCTTGAAGTCACACTGAAGACTACAGTGGCCAAGCAAAAACTACCTGGGATGACTGGGTGAACATAAGTAAGGATGAAGCTTTGAGATTTCACATCATAAATTCATAAATTCTCTGACCTGGAGCAAACAGCAAGCATAAAAAGGGGGTGTCAAGCTGAAGGAGAGTAGAGGATTGGGAAGAAAGTCCAGAGACACCATGAAACTCAAAAGTTCACCCCACCTGCCACAAAATGTCCACTACTTCCTCTGCATGTGAACTTCTTGTGGAACAGTGAGCCCAAGCTCCTGGACTCCTTGAGGAGTGCCTGTAGTTGATAAACCAATGCCTCTGTGGTGAAGCTGAGAGCATAATATTCATGTTTCTTTAGAGTGGGTGTTTTATTTTTACAACCTCCTTTCCTGATCCTAAAGAACTTTATAAGACACAGCTTGGGAGGGTTAGTCTGTGGAAATTGCTCCTGTAAGCTAAGCCTGACCTCAAGCATTATGACTGTCCAAACCAAACATAAACCCCATTAATTTTATTTTTTTAAATTATTTTTTCCTCAGCCACAGGAGTACTCAGAAGCCCAGACCTGTAGGCCCTGGAATCCAGGCTGAAAATACAACAAACCATTCAGACTGCTTCCTTGAGAGGTCACAGGGAAGACAGAAATCTTTTAATTTGCATTTTAAATATTTGTACAGGGTAAAAGAACATTTACACTGAAAACCAGAGGACTGGAAAGCTGAAAAATGCCAGAACTGGAGTAATTTGTACTACACAGAAGTTTTACAACTTTTTCAGTGGGACAGGGGCAAGCTCTGAAAGTTTCGTCTGAGGTAACAGAGCAAGTGAGCCGGCCATGGCTGGGACAGTCACCAGGAATGTGGGATAGTTGGGGATGAGATCTTGCTCTGCCCTCTCCAACATGCCCTATAAGTGCCCCAACTCCAGAGGCATTACTGTGTCTTACTCCTCCCTACTGCATCTGATCCTCTTTTCATAAATAATTCAATATTCATTGAGGCAGGGACCTGAACCTCAGTTTCCCACATCCTGTGTGAATGCCTGAACAACAGCACAGTCAAACCAATCTCTTGCAAAACGCTCTCCTCTCTCAGCAAGTGTTTAAGTATTTATGCAGCTTAGATACACTCCAGCAGGGAAAACTATGAAACACCTGCTCTGGGCTAGAAAGATCCCTTTGGATGTGGCTTTGCTGGAGTAAAGGAGGGACAGGAGACTCAGGATGAAGTTTCCTGCCTAATCCAGGTGTTGAGAGGTAAACCCAAGGAAAATAGACTCACCCTTTCACACTGCTTTTTATCAGGGTTTTCCTCCTGGACCCAGGATTCTGCATCCTCAGAGTTTTCACTGAATGAAAACATTGCAATGAAAGGTTTCTTTTTGCCATGGTGATATTTTATAGCAGAAATTTTGCTGAAAATTCCTTAACAAACAACACAAACTAGGACTTACTGCAGCCTGGACCTGCTGGTTAACTGAATATCAAGCAGCATACACAGACCAACCACCTTCTGCACAAACCTTCTGCAGGGAATAGAAATTCTTCCTTTATTGGGGAAGGTACAGGAAGAGGATCCCAGCTTTTATCTGCTGGATTTTATATCTGTGCTGGGAAGAAGATCAGGGCTTAAGAGCTAAAGCTGTGTTTGCAGACAGAGTGACCAAACCCAGACTGGGTGTCTCCTGAGAAACAAACCACTGGGAGTCAGCCCAATCCTATCAGCAATTGGGTTAAATTTCCAGCTTTGACTGTAATGACCTCATTTGCAAAGCTGGATGCTGCTTCCCTGACCCTTTCATAGAGTCATGCAATGGTTTAGGTTGGAAGGGACCTTAAAGATCAGCCAGCTTCAACGGCCTGCCAGAGTCCCTCCATTATCCCAGCTTGCTCAGAGCCCCATCCAAGCTGGGCAGCCACAGCTTCTCTGGGCAACCTGTCCCAGGGCCTCACAGGAAGAATTTCTTTCTCATATCCAATGTAAACCTGTTTTCTGTCAGTGTGAAGCTATTCCCATACAGCTCTGCCATTGCCAAAGGGTTTGTAAATTGGCTGGGAGGAAGAAAGGGAAGTGAGGAAATGAAAAGGATGTATTAGTGAGAGAAGATATTAGTGAAAGACATACTAGTAACACAGAGGGATGACAGAAAAGAACATAAATCTTTTAGCAAAGAGAGTAATTCTTTTATAGCTTTTTCCTTAGAAGACAGTGAAAGTTAAACCCACTTTGTGCAGCAGCACAGAGCATGTTGCAATATCTTGGCCATGTCTCAGATGAATCCCACACCTGGACTCCTCGCTGCAAATCGAGGAGACCCTGATGACACTAAGCAGACACTGCAAGAAAAATGCAGGATTACCCTTGTTGTGGGTTGATAGCAAAGCTTGAAGGTGCTTGTCTGAGAGCAGGATTGCCCTCTACTCCAGGCTGGAGTCTCCAGTTTTTATAGGAGCAAAAAAGAGCCCAGACCCCGAGGTACCAGACATACCCTTGGAGAGAGCTCAGTTCATACAGCACTGCCTTGGGTTTCCTGCTTGGAGATTCAAAGCCCTCACAGGGATGCTTTGCACAGCCTGATGTTTGACATGCCTGGAGATGGCAGGGGGGCACCTGTTAGATAACAGATATTGGTGTGGGAAAACTTAAAGGTCATGGCAAAGGGGGTACAAGGCATACCAAGTGTAACTCTGAGAAGGAGGAAGGAAGGGATGCTGAGAGTGCAAGCCAAGCTGATGGAAACAGAAAGGGGGAGCTAGGAGACAGTGAAGGAGGTATGGAGAAAAGTGAATTTGGGCGAATAAAAACACTGTGAAGTGGAAGAGAAGGGCTGAGGTTGAGAACAGATTGAGAGAGAAGGGAGCAGATAAGAGAGGGACCATGCAGAGCCTCCCTTTGTATGCTTAAATGAAGAGCCTGGGACTCAGAGAAAGACCTCAAAGAGAAATCCAGGGTGTGTAAAGGAAAGATGGCAAAGTTGAAGCATGTGAGGCAGGGGGGTTGCAGGGATGGGGTGGATGCTACTGTGTCGATCACAGCACTTTTATTTCCATGAGAGTGTAAAAATCCTAAGAGACAGGAGCTCTGTCAGTTCCCTGATGTGGGGAAATGCCTTTGAAACCTCCTGCTTGGCATATTCACCAGGCAGGCATTGGTGCTAGGAGATTAATACCTTCAGGCTGCCTTGTTCCCAGGGAGAGGATGTTCAGGGGTGGGTACAGGAGGAGTGATTCAGTACAAATAAATTAGACCCTGCTTCAATTTAACCACTGGAGAATATGCTCCCCATGTGGGGAAGCAGCATCCTAGTATAACACAGTGCTACAAATACCCCCCTCCCTGCTGTAACACAATCCATCCCATACTCACTGGGTTATGTGTTACAGCTTCTTGTTAGTGGTGGTTAGTCCTTTTATTGGCATGAACTGCCCTGTGTAAACAAGACATACAAACCAGAGGCAAGAACAAAAGACTTCCTAACCCAGCCTCTGAATGTAAAACTGCTGCACGACCTCTTGTTCCCACTGGTGCCAGTGATAACTTTCTTGCTGATTTTAGTGGCAGCAGACTCCAGGCTTACTAAAAGTAACCTCCAGAAACAGCATCTTCAGAGAACATTTTTCTCTTCTCCTCCCCACCCCCAAAGTTGTTGTTGTTCTTCAAGAACAAATACACAAAGTCATTAGGAAAAAATGCTGTGACAGTGTTTCAGAAGTTCAGTCTCCAGAAGGATGGGTAAAATACATTTCCTATGAGTCTCAGGCTACACATTACCTTTAGAGACAGCTGCAGGAGTAGGTACAGCTCTCCCAAAACCCAAGGTTTGTTGTTTATAATATTTGTTTTAACTCAAAGATGCCTTTGAGCCCCTGCTCTGAAATTCTCCTGCAGATGGGACAAACCTGGAACTTCAGCAGGTAGGAAGCACCTGGTTGAGTGTGGTCTACACCATAAAACCCCATGGCTTCAGGTAGGGGGACCTTGTGGCAGGAGATTCAGAGACTTTCTTCAAACAGGCTTCAAGGGATTGAGAGGGTAGCACTTCATTAATTCAGCACTGCAGCTTTCTGCACAGTTTTTTTTTTTTTTTAATACACTGCTAATAATCTGCTAACATTTTCAAATTTTACCTCAGAGGTTTTAATGCTGTCTGGCTCTACACCCACTTTTGCCAAAAGAAAAATTCATTGTAGCTTTTTATGTTGAACTTGCATCCTCAGAAAGCAATACAGTATATCCCCTTTCCCTCTGGAATATTCTGCCCTTCAAATCCAGTTTCTCTCTCACCAGCATGGTCAAAGGATGCACTGGATAAAGGTTGGACTCAATGACCTTGGAAGTCTTTTCCACCTAATTGATTCTGTGGCTTATGATATTTTCTGTGTGTTTAATGTCTAATAATCATGTCTGATGGTAGAAATTGTGGATATTTTGGCATTCAAAAAGGTTGCAAGGCAGATGGGCTCCTTGTATTTTTATGCAAAACGTGACTTGGGCTCCCTCATCATCCATGGTTTTTCATTTGGGGTTTTTTTTTTGGGACGTAACAACACACCTTTGGAGAATCAAGGCATTCAGGGCTGGAATAAGTGGAAGGGAAGCATTTCCACATGGCAGGCTGGCTAAAGCATGGCCAGAGTGGTGGCAGAGATACACCAAGTCATATTAGATCCTAATTCTTTATATTTCATACTGCACTTGAGAGGAGTATGGGGGGAGAAAGGGGATTCACTATTCCTCTCCCCTGTAACCCCACTACAAATCTACCCCTGCATGCAAAAGTTGCATCTTTTCATGAGGCACTGCAGGAAAGCCGAATATGACAGAAAAAGATTTTTGGTGAATGGGACAGAGCTCCCCTTAGGCAGTGTTAACTTCTCTTACTGACATTTAAATGGCCTAAATCAAGATGACAGAGATGTTAATGGCATAATGTGAAGAATTTTTCTGTAGAGGAATGCGTTGTTCTTTAGAACAATTTTTATTCAGCGCAGAGAATTAAGCATAAGTGGGTTTTACATGAGGCTCACATGTCATCATTTTCCAGCTCTTATTATCTGTGGCATGACTAATGCAGGATTACTCTTCATCTGTGCTCATGACTAACTTATCCCTGTCCTGTATCGGGCTGCAGAGCCTTGCTCCAAATTGCCCCTCAGAACCTTGACTGCTGCTTTATCTCCCACAGAAACAAAGTGCCCAGGAGTGTGTCCAGTCTCTCCTTTTTCATCTGGGACAGCGTTTGGGCATTTCCCAGAGAGGGAGAGACCACAGATTCCCTTACTGGAGAAATCCAGCTGAGGAGGAGCACTGCCTGCTGGCCTGCTCCTCTCTACCATTCTCTACCCTGTGAGGGAGGGGATTCTGCTCCTCTGCCCCTCTCTGCTGAGCCCCTCATGCAGAGCTGCGTCCAGCCCTGGGCCCAGCATAGGAAGGACAGGGAGCTGCTGGAGCCAGGCCAGAGCAGGGACACCAAGGGGATGGAGCAGCTCTGCTATGAGGAAGGGCTGAGGGAATTGGGGTTATTCAGCCTGGAGGAGGGAAGGTTTGGGCTGACCTCATTGGGGCCTTCCAGTGCCTGAAGGGAACATACAGGAAAGACTGAGACTCTTGACAAGGGCCTGGAGTGACAGAACAAGGGGGAATGGCTTCACACTGACAGAGAACAGGTTTAGATTGGATATTGGGAAGAAATTCTTCCCTGTGAGGGTGGTGAGGCCCTGGGATGGGTTGCCCAGAGCAGCTGTGGCTGCCCCTGGAAATGTTCCAGGCTGGATGGGGCTCCAAACAACCTGGTCCAGTGGAGGTGTCCCTGCCCATGGCAGGGGATTTGAACTGGATGATCTTTAACCATTTGTGATTCTGTGATCATTGTTGAAAAGCTTTAAAATTCCTCAGAGGAGTCTTGAGAACAGGCACATTTGCTCATGCATTTTATGTTGGAAAAGAAAACAGTTGGTGAGACTGCAATGAATCTACACAGTTGGAATGATTTGCTCAGCTGACTGTTTTCCTGCTGCTCCGGGTGTTAGCATCCCAGAAGATGCTGCAGAAATTGTTACTAGATAGACAGCAAATATGTTATTAAGTATGGTTTTTCACTGCTCCAGGACAGAAGTAGTGAATGAGTGCTGGACCATTTCTACACTGAATTTCATTATAAAAAAGATATTTGTACATTAAAAATTATCTTCAGTGTCAAGAGAACAGACTTAAAGTAAAGCTGGGAAAAATATATTCTGAAGAAATAATTAAATTTTTGCTTCCACTTACTTTTGGAGAACTTCTGGCCAACTCAGGCCATTTCACAGGGAAAATACTAGCATTTATTCCAACACACAAATTTTGCAAAAAGCCTGAATAAATCCCTGGGGAAAATTGGAGAAAAAATTAGAAACATTTCTTCTGGGAATCATATTTTGATTTGTGGTTTATTCAAATGCATATTATACAATTTTTTAACCTTCACCATTTGAGCAGATATTACATATATTCATTGAACTGCTCCACTAAAAATCAGGTATGTTCTAAATTCTTCTGGCTATCAGAATCCTGCATCAGTCACTAGTAAACATGTCTTCAGTGGGGTTAGCTAACGCCACCCAATTTCAGAATTTTTTTCCACAGAACAATTTGTTATCGCTATCACGTTTAGTGGAAAGGTCTCGTGATAGAGGATAATGTATTAATTGTTGTTTAATCCCACTACTTCTTGATTAAAGTAAAAGCAGAGCCTTTAAAATTCTATCTGAAACATCAGAAAGTATTTTTTTCTTGTTTCCTCCCACATGTACTAAAAGAGAGGCTTCCATTTGACCTGGAAAATCTAATTTTAAAGGGAGGAACAGGGAGCTGTTGTTCACATTTCCATTACCTTCTGGTTTCAAAGTAAAATGGCAAATAAATAAATTATTAATTAACAACATGATTTCAGGCAAACTTGAGTAGGAGTTCCCTCTTTCTGTTTGGCAATTAAATTAATTAGCCCCTTATCTTGCAAAGCTTAATTGTGTACCTGAGTCATGTGAGATGATATTTGTGCTGAAGGTTAGATTCACTTATCAGGGCTTGCAGTCCTGAGCTTTCTTGGGCAAAGGCAAGGCAGCAGACACAGAGGCATGGTTTAATGGGATGTTGGGAACGGCAGGATGATGAGAAGAGGTGAAAAATCACCAGCTGACAAGGACTGGGGAGTAGGTGGGTGGTTGAACTCAGCCTCCAAGTGAGCACAACTGGAAAGAAGGCTAATGCCTTTCATTTGTCTGCCACAGTGCCTGGGGAAGATGGCAAAAGGTATGACTAGAAGTTGTGCATTGTCCAATCTCCCTGGAAAGCAGACTAAGGCTCAGAGGACTCCAGAGACTGAGAGGAGAACTTCAGGTATAAGGAAAGTCATATTTTGTTTAAAAATTCTGTTCCTTAAACTTTCTTTATTTTTCCAGTTCGTTTCCAGACAACACTGCCTATTTTATATTTTTTATTTTGGACAGTTATTTTAAAAGAACTGCAGGATCTTAGCATTGGAACTTCTTTTGCCATGTGTGTAAGGAAGCCAGGATCAAATCCCACTTTTACCACAGCTGTTGTGCTGCTCCCAAGAAAAGCTGATGTGTCCAGCATTCAGGTGTGTATCCCATGTTGTGTGTGACCAATCCATATCTCTTTCTCCCATGAAACATCCTCTCTACCTTCTTGGACTATAGGATGTTTAGGCAGGGACTCATGTGGACTACCTGGTTGCTACCACAAACCAATATATTAAAAGTTCACTACCTTACAGCAGTGTTAGGAATCAACAGATCAATGATCTGCTTCCTTAACTTTATGGAAGTTTAAAAGTCAAGTAAAAACTGCCTTAGAGGAGATGATGTAGGTATAAATAACTAATAACTTTTTTTTTTTTTTTTTTGTGAGAGGAAAATTGGTACTTATTTCAAAGAGAACTCTAAAAAATATTACTTTCAAGAACTAAAAAAGTTATTCACAAAGCGGGGAATACAGTGAAGAACAATAAGAAAGCTATCAAACAGCAGTTACATCATCACATGCTCCCTGAGGACTTAGACTTCTTGAGGAATTTTCTGGTTACAAATTCCTGCTGTGATCCAAATCCTATAGCATGACTTATGGTCACAGAATCACAGAACTGTTTGGGTTGGCAGGGGCCTGTGGACATGATCCAGTCCAACCCTCCTGCCCAGGCAGGGCCACCCCCAAGAGTGCCCTCCTTCCACCAGACACACACACCTAAACAGAAATACTGTTTTTTCTGATTTAAAATTTAGATGGAATTATTTTAAGTCTGCAAGTCCTATGGGTACCTCCTATAAAATGGGGTTCTTAATTTCTGTCAAGCAAAAAAGCTTCTGGACAAAAATAAATTACACTTTTCTCTGCATTTCCTGACATGCTGCTTACTCTACTGTTTAACCTTCTCCTTGCCTTCAGCATCTCCCCTCCTCTGGTCAGAATCCATAGTTGTACAGGCACATTGCTGATTCCCTAAAATCCTTTTGTAGTTCCTCATAGAAGAGGTGATGGAGTACTACATTCTTTGTTTACTTGGTTGATTAAAAAATTTGGTAGGTAAAAGAAAAAAATCTACTCAGGCCAAAAAACTTACTTTAAATGAAAAAAAAAAAAAGGGGGAAGAAAAAAAAAGAGAGAGATTTCTCCAATCTGGAACAAAATGTTTCATTACAGCAACAATAGCGGTGTTTCTTTCAGAGTCACTCAGACTGAAATGGTTCACTCTGAAACTTTTGATCTCAGGAAGGGGGAATATAAGAAAATTTCCTCCATCTGATTTGTCTTAGAAGGATTTTGAAAATCCAAGTAAAAAACCTAATTTTGATGAGCAAGTGTTTAGCTTTGGGCCTAAAGGATAATTTGAAAGCAAATATATTCACCATACTTTTGTAATCCATTCTAGGGGTGTCCTCTGTTTTGAACTCCTCCCTCTGAAGAGGTTGTGCTGAGGACTTGATACCCATGCTCTGCACTGCAGCAGATGCATTAGAATCTCACAGCCTTCACACACACAGCAAATCCAGGAGCTCCACTGGCCTATAAACACTGGAAATTAATGACATGACAGCCTCAGGAAATAGTGCTTCAGATATGCAAGTGCCTCATGGGAGGAACTCATTACTGGAGTTACAGTAAATTGCCACTGAGTGAATGCTGGAGGAGCTTCCCACACTTCATAAGCTTGATCTTGTCTGATTTCAAGGGCTAAGTGAGTTTTGGCATGATTAAATACTAGGAACTGTGGCCATCTGAGAACACTGGTGGGGCTAGCAGAGCACAAGGTGCATTGTGGCAGCTTTCTCCAGGTTTTGGTTATTTGTTTGTGTTTAATAAAAGTCCAGCTTCTGAGCTAGACAAGTATATTCTACTGGAGACCCTGCTGCTCAGATTTTAGGCTGATTTTGTATATCTGTGAGCTGCTGGGATTCTGGGGATGTGGGGGTGCAGAAAGCCATACTACAGATATTTTATTTTTGGTGCCTTGGAGGCTCAGTGCATTTGACTAAATGTATATCAAGAAGGAAGCCAAGCCTGAACAGCTGCTTGCTTTGCTGGATAAGACTTATATTTTAATTTTAAAAGCTATTTTTTTGCCTGTCTTAATGTTAATAATAGCAAAGTTAACTATCCTGGAAACACCCTGCCCTGAGGTGTCATCTCAAAAAGCTTTTTCAAACTGAAATTAAATGAGTCAACCATTAAAGTGCCATAAGGACAAAAGGTGTCTCCTGTGTCACACCAGATTAGACAAAATGTTTTGTGCTGGCCACAACTTCCCTTTTCACCATTGCAGTGTTTGCCTCATTCATTATTGTGGTTGTCTTCAAAATCAAGCTCTCAGCTCTAGGTGTGAAAGTTCAGAACTGCAGCTGTCATCCAGAGAAGATGGCAAATTCCCCTTTCCTCTTTCCAATGGGCTGGTGAAGGAAAGATGAGCACTAATGCTGGGAACATGGGCAGTGTGTACCCTGTGCTGGCCTGTTCAGACACACATTTGATATGGATGCAGCAGTGATGGAAAACAAGGGGCTTCTACTCACTTTTACAAAGATTAGTGGTGTCCATCTGTGGTCTTACACTGCTTAACTGCCTGTTTTTAAAGATACTTGTAGCAGACAAATGAACTGTAAAAAAAATCAAATGCTGCCTTAGTAAAGTTTCAAGTGCTGGTGGGAAAACAATGGAAAAATGTATTAAACAGAACATTTCCCAGCCCAGAATTATATGGGCTGGCATACCCAGGATTAAACTTATGTTCAACTATTGCTAAATTGGCAAAATACTAACCTGCACTGTTCTAGTCCCTGACTTGCCATTTAATCTGAGTTGTTCTCAAGGCAAGATGAAGGTTTAATGCAAGAATTAGTGGACAGGATTCTCTGCCATAGGGATGTACCACTGCAAGGTCATGAGCTTTCTTTAAGGCTTAAAAGTGAAAACGCCACCCACAAATATTCAGGGATACCCAATTATTGGTATATTTGGTGTTCATTGTCCTGTTAACAAGTTTCTGCTGCTGACTGGATGACCCAAGCAATATTGTGTCCTTGAAAATATTTTTTTTCCTCCTCCTCTCTTTGCCATCAAGAAAACATGAGTTTTAGTCTGCACTGTCATATTTCAAATGCCTCTAAACCAGACCTCTGCAGGAAATGCTACATTTTGGCTCAGCATCTTAATGCCTAGTGCTTTAGCTCAGCAGAGGGAAGGAGGAGACAGATATGAGGGGGCCAAAATCCTTCCCAACTGGAGCTCACTGGGCTCTGAGTGAGAGCTTTTGTGTACATTCTTCACATTGTGAACCACTCTGCATTACACTAGGGACTTCAGAGGAATTTCTAACAGCATGGGCAGATGGTGGCTCTGATCCAGCTGCCTTTGTTTAGCCACAAAATTAAATTTCTGTTCTTAGAAAACTGAAAAATGTCACTTATTTACCTTTCTAATAAAGGTATTCAGGTGTGTATGTGACATAGACAAATGAGGGGTTTGCCTGCTGAAAGATACATCCTTTTCAAAATTTTCTCAAAATCCAAGGGCAGCAGGATTAAAGATGTTGAGGAAAGACTGTCCTTAACAGGATTGTATCTTCTGTACACTTGAATGGCTCAAAGCTTCTGCCTGTTGGATGTGACACCTCTCTGTGGAAGCAGTTTAAACTCATACTCAGCCCTGGGTGGGTCCACCCTGGCTGCAGTGTTTCTTAACTTGGGGACAACATCTAGATCTGATTAAAAATATGAGCAGAACTACATATCTTCTGCCTCAGCATCTGTTTTCCTTCTAATGTGCTCGTTGCTAACAATCCCTTTGGAATCAGATAAGATCTATTTCTGTTCTACTGTGAAAGGCTCAAGTAGAAAAACAACCAATTGTTGAGAAGGAAGTTTAGGTTCACATCTGCATTAAGAAAGGGTATGCAATTAGAAAGATCATTCATTGTTTTAGTCAGTTTGTATGATGGGGTAGACAAGGTAGAAATGGAAAAGGGAAAGACTTCCATCCTTTCATAAACTTTTTGGTTTGTTTTATTGACTTAATTTTGTTATGTTTGGTTTTGCTTGGGAAGGAAAGCTGGGAAGGAAAAGCTGGGAAGGAAAGGTTTGCAGTTGAAAAGTTCTTACCTAGAAATTTTTCTGGAAGATAACTCTGGTGAATCTGATCAGACAAAAATTTCTTATTGTTCTTTCCCTCTCACTTGAAGAGGGGGATTCTCCCATGCTGGAGTCCTATCGTGGGACTAGAGCAAGTCTGTAAGTCCATATTAACAGAGACCCCACCTGCAGAGCTGCCTCCAGGTCCAGCAAAGGAAGGACAGGGAGCT
This sequence comes from Motacilla alba alba, assembly GCF_015832195.1. Classification (NCBI taxonomy): domain Eukaryota; kingdom Metazoa; phylum Chordata; class Aves; order Passeriformes; family Motacillidae; genus Motacilla; species Motacilla alba. The sequence goes on along the minus strand of NC_052031.1, from coordinate 54,762,130 downwards.
GCTGGAGTCAGGCCAGAGCAGGGACACCAAGGGGATCAGAGGGATGGAGCAGCTCTGCTGGGAGGAAAGGCTGAGGGAACTGGAAATGTTCAGCCTGGAGAAGAGAAGGCTTTGGGGTGATCTCATTGTGGCCTTGCAGTGCCTGAAGGGAGCCTCCAAAAAAGATGGAGAGAGACCCTTGGCAAGGACCTGGAGTGACAGGACAAGGGGAAATGGCTTCACACGAACAGAGAGAATAGGTTTAGATTGGATATTGGGAAGAAATTGTTCCGTGTGAGGATGGTGAGGCCCTGGCACAGGTTGCCTGGAGAAGCTGTGGCTGCCCCAAGCCTGGCAGTGTCCAAGGCCAGGCTGGATGGGGCTCAGAGCAACCTGGGGTAGTGGAAGATGTCCCTGCCCATGGCAGGGGAGGGTGGAACTGGATGATCTTTAAGATTCCTTTCCAACCCAAAGTATTCTGTGATTCTGTGGCTCTTTGATCTCAGTTTGCCATATCTTCAATGGTTCAGGCTTTATCACCTTGGATGCAGCACCATGGCAGTTCCTGGTGTTTGAGGCAATTTAGTGCAGCTCTGACTCAGGTGTAATGAAATGGGGACAGCAGCCTTACCTGACTTTGGGAGGAGCAGGAAATTGATTCTTTTGAGATGTATGAATCCATATTTGAGCAGTTCCTCTGGTTGTCACCAACACAAAAGGCAATGGAATCACCCTAGGTCCATTTTTATAAGGTGCTGGCAAATGTGGGAGATGAAGCACATCCATTTCACTAGGCTGGGTGAAGGGGGTGCCCTGTGATGACTGTTAGTGGACACTGTGGTGTTGACGGCGTCACTTTCTCAGTGACACAAACCCATCTACTAATCACTCATGCTCTCTAACAGATCACTTACACTTTTCTCAAGTGTTGTAGGGCTATTAACCTTAGCTTACTGCTCAAATTCGGTATGGTAAATTATAGCCTAAGCATCTACACTTTCATCTTTCAATGGCAATGGGATATGGGGATCTGCACTCCTTCATACCCTGAAGTGGTGCACAGAGGTGTTGTGTGCAGCTAAACAGCTGCCATATCCTGCTCTGGGAGTTTTCCACAGAGGGAGAAGCTGGAATTTATAAAGATAGCTATTTTTCTGTGTGTATTCAGTGTCAGTGGCTGTAAGTAGGCATACCGAACAACAAATAAACATGGGCTGGAAGGTATAAAACATTTCAAAGGAGTCAAAACATAACCTTTTTTTTTTGTTTGTAAATGAGTCAGCAGGAATATTAAATAACCTCAATATCAAAATCTACATTTTTATATCCTCACTTATTAAGGCTTTGAATTGCAGTTTGCTGAGGAAACTAAGACTGCCCCTTTCAACTGATTTCCTCTTCAGTGGACATATCTTTGGCCTCTTTCATTTAGCCTCTCTCATATACACTTGCTGTTCCTAGTCAAGAACAGTGGTTGTTGTCTAAAGTCTTGTTGTGCCCTCCTCAGTGTCATGCAGAGCCAGAGCCTCAATTCCTACCAAGAGCTACAGTACTGATGCCATGTTTTATTTTTGCCCTTCAGAAGTGATTCTGCCCAGAACCAGAAGCTGTGTCTTGGTACAAAATGACCTGGGCATCCAATGGGCCTTGATTCTGGCCAGGAGTCTGGACAAACTTCAATGGAAAATAAGGAGGAAAAGGGATTGGCATGTCACTCCATCCTGTGACACACAGAACACGTGGGCTGCCATGGCCTTGGCAGGTTTCCACTGTTCTTGCCACAGACTGCTGGGCCTTACTCATCCTTTGTGAATCACTGTTTTCTGTATACAGAACTTCACAGCACTTACAGCAACCAAAATGGAGTGAATCACCTGGCTCTGATGTATTTGTTGATATCCAGATTCTGTAAGAGTCACTTACTGGATTCAGGAGAAGGATCTGATGAACCTTGCTTCACTCTACCCACCCATAGTATTCTAGAGATTTCATAGCCCCTGCAATGCTGCTGGTCCCCTGCAACCCTTCTTTACCCAGAGCATACTCCTCTCACGTGCAGTTGTATCAACCCTTCCCAGATTTTTTTCTTGACGATTGACTTTCTTTATTCTTGACTCACCATGTGCCAGGATCCCTTCCTTACCTTTCAGCCATTTGGAGTGCCAAATGTTAACTTTTCTTGTGTGTTTCCCTCCTCATCCTGGTCCTACTCTGCTGCTGCTGCTGCAGAATAGAAATATCTTGAGGCAGCAAAACTAAATGGTGCCTTTTGTGAGATGTGCTGGAAAGAAGGGCTCTGAGTAAGTTCTGAATCATGAGAAATTTGAGATTCAGAAGGCGTTTCCCTTAGAGGAAGTGTTTGAGCTCTGTGAGTTTAGGCCAGAAGAGGAACTAGTTTGTGTTTCCTAAACTTTACGATGAGCTGTGCAGGGAGCTGCACGATTTTCCTGGCCCAGATGGGATGGAGAAAGGGGGCAGGTAGGACTGATATAATTCTGAGGCAATGTCTGGCCAACACGCAGGTGGAGAGTGGGAGGTGCTACATCCCTGGTTTTGTTTCCACTGCCCCCCACCCTGGTTCTGATTTTGCTCTTGGTAGTGAAAACCTTGGGAATTTCCACTGGCGATGCTGGGCAATGGAATTTGGGCACAACTGTGTGTAGCAAACCAAGCTTTTGGCCCTTTTGCAAGTACAGCCTAAGAAATTGAGCTCATGTTTCAGGACATGGGTTAGCTAGTGACAAACCAAGTTTCCACAGCACTGGGTGTTCCAGAGCCCTCACAGCAGCAGAGGCATCATTCTCTGTCACTGAAAGAACACCAGAGCCTAAAACCAGGAACCTCTACATGTTTATTATTCTGCCACTGTTCTGAAAGTCAAAATTTGAAAACATAACCTCTTTCCAGGCTGAAATATCTCCTTTCCATTTCTGACAGTATTTCCTCCCTCTCCCTAAGTCTAATCAAGGGGTAAACCTCTAAAAGTACTCAGATGCAATACAGTCTAATCATCTGTCGTGGTTTGAGAGGAAGTGAGTTTTTGGGAGGAGGTGGTGGTCAAACCAATAGGTGCTCAGATGTGAATATTGGCACCTGGTTGGGCCATTGAGGATATGGATACGCCTCTGAGAACACAGGGGTTAAAAGCAAGGAACTCCCAGGAGAACTTTCTCTTGGTCCCGGTGGATGGAGAGGTCAGACCTCCCCTGCCCAGCTGCGGGCTGGGTGGGGGAGGAGAAGCCACGAGGCCGGAGGGAGGTAGGCCGGAGCCTTGGGCAGAGAAGGGAGGTGAAGACCCCTGGCCCCGGCAGGACAAGAGCGAGTTCCCCATAGATTATGGAAGGGTGGAAGAACTCTGAGAGGCATCGGGCAGCGCCCCTTTCCCAGGAGGGAGAGAGAGAGAGAGAGAGCTGCCAGTGCTACCTTGAAATTTGATAGCACTGGCCTGGCCGAGAAGGAGAAGGGGGGGGCAGTGAGAAGAGTGTCCGGCAGAGCCAGCATGGGAGTTCGGGACGAGTAGAGACTGTGATTTTAACCCTTCTGTGGGATGATGGAAACCTTGGAAATTCTGATCCTCCGGGAGCTGAAGGAGAAGAGAGACAGGGATAAAGTAAGAGGAAATGCGCAAGTGTGGTGTAAGCTGTGCAAGTGAAGAAGGACCGAGAGAAGTTGAGAAGAATCCTAGGTGGAGGAGATGATGGAGTGGCTTTTGGCTGGACTTTTCTTGTATGGCCATGGACAGAACCTTTCCTGTAATACAGAGACTGCATTTTAGGGGGAGGCGATGGCTTGGTGCCAGAGGAATGATGTGAGCGGAGACGATGGGTGATGAGGTGATGGTGCTCTCGAGACCCCTCGGCCCCAGGGGGTGAAATATTGGGTGGGACTAGTGTCCCAAAAAGGTGAGAGACTGTCGTTTTCTCCTGGAACTGGGCGAAGCATCCTTGAAAAGGGAACCCTAAAAGCAGCTCTGGTCCATGTGCAGTGGTGAGAGCACTGAACATGGAAGGAAGAAGTCACGAAGGTGGTTGCTGAGTGACGGGGAAACACAACTGGACTCAGCTGTGTTTCCAGGGGAAGCCTGTGGCACAAGAGGGACTCCTCTCTCCTTGATGAAATGAGACGTGATTATCGGAAGGGTGGAGATGGACTAAGAGTTGATTATTTGAAGGGTGATGGACTGGGTAAAGATCTAAGGTTTTGTTTTATGCTGTGGGAAATTGAGTGGGAGGAGGAGAAAATGTTTGAGAGGTTTCCATTTTGCTCTGTGTGTTCATTTTATTATAATTGTAAGGTAATAAAGTTTTTTTTTTCCCTTTATTCACAAGTAGAGGCCTGCTTTGCTCTGTTTCTGATCGCATCTCACAGCCGATACCAGGGAGAATATGTCTTCATGGGGGCACTGGCATTGCGCCAGCGCCAAACCATGACATCATCATTACTGTGTTAAAAAGTTGATGGCATAGAAGCCTCTGAGTAGCCAGCTTGGTAGTATTTATTGGGATTTAAGAGCTTACTATAATTATCATGTCCAGTAACTGCCTGGATTGATGTGTGAGGGGGAAAGAAAGGAAACTGGAAGCATGTCTTGTTAGGGTGTGCACAAGATCAATGGATGGACGGCCAGATATGAGTGGATAAATATGTATTCTTTCAGGCAATTTTATGTTTTCACAGCCAGCTCTCCCTGTTCTTCTGACATGCCTTGCAACAGATCTGGCAAAGGTTAAGCTGTGGATTGAGATCATGATGTGATTTTGTTCAGTTTTCATGACTATAATTTTTCAGTGCCTACAGACTTCCAGAAACCCAAGTTTTCCCTGAGATTGGTTTTGGTGGGTTTTTTTTGGGGTGGGTTTTTTTTTTGTTGTTTTTTTGTTTGTTTGTTTGTTTGTTTTTAAAGTAAGAAAATGCTGCCTTAACAGGTGAGTTCCTAGCATACAAATCAAAGTCACTGAATAATGCACATTTTACATGACTCTGGAAGCTTGTAGCCACAGAACAGTTACAGAAGATTTCCAGCAATACACTTTTCTCTCTTGGAAGTTCCTTGCCCAGGATCTCTTCCCATCTATCGCACTGAGCTGGTGAGCTGGATCTATCCTTTTGGTTCTTTGTATTGTACAAGTTTCTTTCTTGGTCTCTGTTGGAAGCCATAGGAAAACCTGAAAGTCCTAGGTTTTTGGGTCTTCATCACAGTCTAAGCCGGACATCCTCTCTAATAATTCTATTATTTCCAGCCAGGTGATTTTTTTCTTCTTTTTTTTTTTTTTTTTTTTTTCTGAGAGAAATAAAATTTTAAAAAAGTCTTGTTTTAATTAATCTTTTCTTAAGGTAACTTTGCTGCCTTGAGGTCGAGGACAAACTAATTTTCAGGATGATGTAGTCACATTATTTGGTGAATTTGCCACTACTAATGTAGCACTTCTGAATTGTAAAATAGATTTTAAACTCATGGAAAGTCCAGCAGGAAGTGTCCTGTATAGTTTTATGCCCACATTAGATTCTTCTGATACAGATCTACATTCCCTCAGTCTATGAAAGAAGAGAAATGGGATTTTGATATTTTTAGGTGCAAAGCAGCCTGAGACTAGACATGGGTTTTTTGGTGTTTTTTTGTTTTGTTTTGTTTTGTTTTGTTTTTTTAATCTGGGATTTTCATTGAGCTCTTGAATGTTTATTTCATATTCTTTATGATTTATGTCAGATTTCCCCATCTGCCCTTCCCTTATTCTGAGATACTCCCCATCTTCTGTCTCAAGGGAGCCTGGCTGCCACAGCAGTCTCTGATGAGATTAGTCACAATAATGCTGCAGAGCTAAGCTCCTTACACACAACCCTGGGAGAGCTGGTAATATTATCCAAAGAGTAAAAGGCTAAAGCAATGTTTGGCCTGTGTTGTTATATTCAAATTACGGCCTGAGGGCGTGATGAGCAGACATGGTTTTACCACCTGGAACCACTTTCTCAGAATCACAGAATGGTTGGAATTAACTTTAAATATCATCCAGTTCCAACCCCTTGCTCAGAGCCCCATCCAACCTGGCCTTGGACACTTCCAGGGACGAGGCAGCCACAGCTTCTCTGGGCAGCCTGTGCCAGGGCTTCAGCACTCTCACAGGGAACAATTTCTTCCCAATACCAATCTAAACATGCTCTCTGTCAGTGTGAAGCCACTCCCCTTTTCCTGTCACTCCAGGCCCTGGTAAATAGTCCCTCTTCATGTTCCCTCTCCTAGTAAACCAGTAGAAATTTTCTACAGTTACCATCTTCACCACTTTTGTGTCATCCCACAGCGGTGCTGTGAGTTGCCCTGTGAATTAAGGTGTGTTATTCAGGCTGTGACTGGATAAACATTATATGGCATATTTTGTAATCCTCTCTATAGTAGGATGCCCTGGCACAACTTCACTGTCTTCTCATTGACCAAGAGCAGGTTTAGATAGAAAATATGAAGAAATCCTGGCTAGCAAAATGTAACACTTTGAAGCAAATAAGTGTGTTTGGGATCATGTTTTGACATATAATATCTACTTGGAAAGTCACAGAAAGAAAATGTAACACAGCAAAATACTCCAAGCTACAATTTAAGTTTGCATCCCTGCTCTCTATGGACAATAAAGCTCAAATGAAGAGCCTATGTGAAAGGATTTTTCTAATTTCCACATCCATCTTTGCACATTTGCATCACACCAGCACTTCCCTAAAGGCCAGCTCTGCATTCAAAGAATGCACTTAGCACGAATTGCTTCTGGCAGGGAAGATATTCCTAGCTTTACCTTGAACAGGTAATATTCTAAAATCAGCTTCATTTAAGCCCAAAAAATACACAGAGGAGGTTTGAGAAAAATATACAACTTTTCACTGTGGTTATTTTCATTTTGGGGTGCATTGTGTTCACAGGGCACAGTTTTGGTAGCAGGGGTGACAAGCTTCTGGCAGCTCCCTCTGTGTCCAACAGAGCCAGTTCCAAACAGCTCCAGGATGGACCTGCCACTGGCCAAGGCTGAGCTCATCAGGGATAGTGGTAGCACCTCTGAGATAACGGATTTAAGAAGGGGGAAAACCCCACAACTGCACAATGGTAGCTGAAGACAGATGTTCAGTGTCTGAAAACCAATAAATATTTAGGAAAATACTTGTCTCCAAGGATCTAGGAGGTATCTGAACTGTGTCACTCTTTGATGCACTGAGTAAATAAATCTTTAGAATTAACCATCAGACGTCTGTCCAAAATTTCCTGTTTCACTGAGTCTTGTCTAAGACACCTTTACTGCAGCATGTCCTCCTGTAATTTGCGCTGCCTTTTTATCTGTATCCAGATGGACAATGTTTGTGTTCACCCATGCAGGGACTTCTGTGTCCAGCAGGTTCTTGCAGCTCAGGAAAATAAAATACCATTGGGCTCTGGAAGCTTTGGAGAGTTTAACTCCTGTGCTTTGAAGTGCACCTCCATCTGTCCACCTGAATATCTGCTCTTGCTTCACCCATAGTAAAAGCAGCACCGGAAACACCTCTCTTTCCATAACTTCTCAGGTTTGTGCTTCAAGATAATCAACTTAAACTTCTCACCTAGGTCAGTTTTTTCTAGGTACCCACTACTGCCTGTTATTTCTGTTGCACAGAGAAGCACAGGCACAAAAGTCCTGATTTACAGGAGTCAAAATTCCAGCACAGCTCAGCAAAAACACTGCCGAGCCTAAATGAATGTCACTGGGTTGGGAAAGGTAATTTTAACTGCAAGTGATTTGACTTTTCTGTGCATTTGGAAATACAAAATGATTTCTTGGACTTACCTGAAACAGTTTGCTGGGGGGGGGGGGGGGGGGGGGGGGTTGATTCTTTTTTGTTTTCAAGTAAAACCAAAGATTTCTTATGGATGTTTCACAAGTATGTAGCAGGATAGCACACTGCTGATCTGTAATAATTCAGAACCTGACACAAGAAGATGAAAGGCACATTTTAGCTATGATGTTTTCATATCCCTTTCTTTTTTCCTGTTGTTCATTTGTTTTGAATGTATAAACATTTTTTTTTGCAGGGGGAGATGTTGAAATGTTGGTATCCCTTGCCTAAACTGATTTACAACAGAGCATTGCATTTACTCTTTGTGGTATCAGAAATGCTGTTTTATTTGAAAACTTTGTCAAGCTCCTTGGAAAATGATGATGCTCTCTATCATTTAGTACTACTCACGTGCTGCTGGAGGCTGCTCCTTGAGGCTGTATCTGAACTTCCTGACCCTTTTTTCACTCTTCTGGCATCCTCAGTGAGGAGCAAATCATCAGAAGCCATAGCTTTGCAGTGCACCAAGAGCTTGAATCTGGCTTCACATCTCCCTTCTGCCAAAGCCCCAAAGCATAAGAGCAGGAAGAGGGATTTCTGTAAAATTCTTCAGATCTTGGAACCAGAACCATCATCTTGAATTTTCCATCCCTGTTTATTTTCTAAGAGAGATTCAGAGTTTCAGACAGAAAGGAAGACTGTGCTTGTATTTACAAAGCTTTGATTGTTATTTTGAAGACATTCAGTGGCCCATGGAAAATGCTACTTAGCTCCAAAAAATAGGAAGTTGGTTCATAAAAGACAAGTTTTAACTCACTGTGGCCTGAGCAAGTTGAAAGCTCTTGATTTGCCTTTATTGAAAAGATTAAAAGCACATAGAGGGAATGAGAAATAAAATGGATATTTTTAATTGAACAAAATCTACCCATGGATATCTTGTGCATTCCTTGCTGTGATACCTGGCTCCCCATTTGAAGGTTGCTTTTGTTTTTGTCACAACTAAAAGTTGATTGGACTAATCTGCTAAAACCCCAAGCTTTTAATTCCACAGCATCATGTGCCCAAAAGCCAGGCTAATGCTGAGACACGATGTGATGAAAGTGGGTGGAGAGAGCAGATACGAAAGGTACAATGCCAAGAAAATGTTCCATTTCAATGCTGCACCAAGGGGTGGGAAAAGCATCAGGAAAATCTGAGCTGTTTAGGGATCTGAGGTTGGAATTTTAGTTGGCTCTGTCTTCAGGTCCACCACGTCAGCAAGGGCCAGCTGTCTGGACTTCTCCGTTTGCTTATTCCTGAGTTATTTGAATCAATGTGCTCATATTGCTGAGAGCCTCACAACAGGAAATAACCTGCCACGGATCTGCTGCCAAGTGGGTTTTTTCCCCCTCTTTTTCTGCTGCTTCATAATAAGATGCAGATGATGGAAAAATGAACTGGCACATCTTGGCAGCGGGCAGTGCTGCATTGCCATCTGCTGCAAAGCCAAAGGTGTTCCAGCATAAAAGATGGAGTTATAGGAGAGAGTTTGTGAGGGGTTTTGAAGGAAAGGAGGGCTGCAGTGGAGCCAGAATGTTTTGGATGACCAGTTCTTGCTAAATATCCAGAGTAAATGCAATATTCCTCATGCCACAGGAGATCCCTCTGGTTTATAATTGCATCCAGGACACCTCTGCTGGCAGGGAGCACCATTTCCCCATTTCCCCCCAGTAGGGACAGAGAGCTGGGAGTTCCTGATGCAGCTGGGGAGCTCTCTAGGAGCAAAACAGAGCAGCACAACAGGAGAAGCAGTACGAAAGGACCTGGGAAAGCTTTCTTTTCTTTAGTGATCAAAGCTGGACAGAGCCAGAGGTCATGCTCCATCAGGAACAAACAGTACTGTTGCTCCCTCTCCAACTTCCCAGCTGTATTGCTGAGTGTCAAACTGGAAATTTTTACATTTTTCTACTGGCACAGTATCAGGGCCACCTGAATTACATATCATATGGACATGCAAACTCTTTCTCCTCAGAGACTACAGTCAACAAAGGAAAGGCAACATGAAAGATGGGAAGGGGAAGAAAAGTGTGTGGATCAAGCTAACACTGGTGCTACTGAGGATGACAAGTGAGAACCAGGGTTCTGGGACTAGAATCCAGCATCTACAACTTTATCTAGGTTTTAGGATTTATTCTGTGGATGAAAAAAAAAGATTACCCTTTAACCAGAGTTTGTCTCCAGTATCTTTTCAATACCAGTTTTTCTCTGCTTCTTGCAACATGTTTGAATTTCAGCGAGTCATAGAATGACTGGGCTTGGAAGAGACCCTAAAGATTATCCACTTCCAATCCCTGTCATGGGCAGGAACACCTTCCACTATACCAGGTTGCTTAGAGCCCCAACCAAGATGCTCTGGAACACTTACGGGATGGGGCAACCTCAGCTTCTCTGGCCAACCTGTGCCAAGGCCTCAGCACCCTCACAGAATTTTTTCCTCATATCCAGTCTAACTGTACTCTGTGTCAGTGTGAAGCCCCTTTCATCCTGTCACTCCAGGCCTTGTAAATAGTCTCTCTAAATTTTCTTTCTCCTTTTAAGAAAGGAGGTATGAAGGTATCAATCCCCCTACAAAATAGCTCTCAGAGCTCATGGCCCCAGCAAGTGGTGGGTGTACATGTTTATTTGCTTTTATTGAAAGATTTTTATACATCTAAGTGCCTCGGGCACAAAGAGGTATAAAAGCCAGAGCATAAATTCATCTTTTTAAGCTTACACAATATCTTAAGGAGTGTCATTTGACAGAACTATAGATCTGAATAATCTCCTTTCTGCTGTGTGCTGCAGAACAGAGCTGTGATAGATGCAGGAGCCACTGCCAAGGAACCTGCAGAAAAAAAATATACAAGAGGAACAAGAACAGACCACCAAAGACCCAAGCGAAAATAACTTCACACACACTGTGCAAAAGGTATCTGAAACCATCTTTCACAGTTTGGTTGTTACCTTCAAAAGCAGCAACATTTAGGCACCATCTTGCTGATTTCAGCCCATTTTCCAGCTGGATATATCCTCTGAAAACAAGCAGATATTTTTCTATCCTTTTTTTTTTTTTCTTTAGAAAACAGGAAGTTGGTCATGCTGGCTCAGATCAATAAACTGTCAGTCAGAAGAGACCTCCTGCCTTTATTCCTGGCTTGTGCTAGATGCAAAGCTCCTCCTTGACTTACTTTACTGATATGTAATGATGCTGGTAAGACACATACATTACTTGCAGAATCCTGTGGGGAATCAAGGCCCACCATAAACCATAAGTTTGGATTATCAGGATGTCAGATGTTAAAGCTACAGCTGCAAGTGAGACAGAGCCTCAGCCACACCTTCCTGAACACAACAGCAATATTCCATTGATGAGACCCACTGCAGAATTTCCCATGGCTCAGCTGTCTCTTTGGTTGGTAAAAATCATTCTTGTGCAGAGAACACACACAGGGTTTATGAATCACTTGAATGTTCTTTAAATCCTCAAAGCAGGGATTAAGTAGGACTTAAGAGGAACATATGACTTGTGCTTGTCCTCAATACAGTGGTGACTTTCATATTATGTGAGGAAATAACTCCTTTGATTGTTCTGTATTTATTCAGCACTAATGTCCCTGGATGTCTTTGTTGTTTCCCTGGCCAGAATGAAAGAGCAGCCTGGTCTGCTCCTACAGCTCTTCCACAAACAGGGTTCCACAGCAAATGGACCCTCCAACCCCTGCTGGGCTAGCACCTAACACTGCTCTGATTAATTTAATGCTTCAAGTCAAAATTCCCAGATCCTCCCTGCGGCTGGCTGAGTAGGTGCAGCTGTTTGCTTTGGTGGGCAGACTGGCAAAGTGAATCTTTGCACAAGTGAGTTTGATTTCTGTACCACTTCCTCCTTAATGGGGAGGACTCTCCTTTATCTCCTTCAGTTGATTGTTTCCTCGGATTTTGCAGCACAAAGGTCAGAGTTCTGCTCCACGCTCTGATTTTCCAGCTGGTAGCACTCCAATGAGATTTGCACAGTCACAGACGCCTGTGAGTTAGAAGGGTGATCATTCTTTTTACAAGATTAACTCTAAAAGTCCACAGCTGGGGATAACCTGAAACTACTCATGATTGTGATAAATTTAATAAATTGCAGAGACCAATTAAAGAAGGATTTCATTTATGTTGAAATACATTATTTCCACACATTTTCTTTTTTTTTTCCTATGCAATTCACCATCTTTAGCTGCTATATTTAATGCATTTTCAATCTCTGCCTTTTCCCCACAGTACAAGACACCCAAACACAGAAATAGTGTTACAGATGAAGATATCATCTGATATCACTTCTTAATGATTATATTTCTATCTCTTTTTATCAATCAAACAACACATCATAATTACTTTTCCAGTGCTTTGCTGTTGTAGGAAATTGGCTTCACTGAACCACACACAGTGACCTCAGGCAGGTCTAGGTAAAATTTTCACAAGGGAACCTGAAATCCATCCGTAGTTTGGCAACTCTAAATAAATCTACATTCATTCACAGGAGAAAAGGGATGAACTTGCCATGTGTAAAATATGCCAGGCCACTGGAGGCCTGGGTGGTTGGGTATTACCTGTCCTTGCAGCTAGGTGGGGATTCCTTTCACTTCACCCACGCCATGGCAATTTCCATAGGTAAAATTCTGGCTTGTGAGGACAGAGGCAAGCACCGCTTCTTGTTTTCAAATTGCAAAACACTTTATATTTTTAAGAACAACAACCAGGTTAGGTTTTTAAACTGTATCAGTGAGCATGAGGGAAATCAAAGATTATGATTAGGACAGGCTCTGAATCCAAATGATCAAACATGGATCACCTTGAGGTTTCAGGCAGACAGCAAACTTCCTTCCATGAGAGGGTTTTTTGGCTCCTGCCACACATCCCAGAGATCTATGCCAAGGGTTCTATTGCTTTGGGGATGTGGCTTTGACAGTGATTACCTATTCCAAAGCACATATCAGGATGTAGGAAAAGCAGATATTTGGTAAGACTAGGTGAGAACAGTGGTCTGATATTCTAGCTCAGATTTGGAGCATCCCAGTGCATGTCTTCACCTCTCACATGCACTGTTATTAGGAGAACATTTGGAAGTAGCTGCTGGCAAGGCCTTTTGCCCTGTGCTGTTATTTTTGCCTTGCAAATCCATCTTGCCATGCTCACTGCTGCCTGTCCCTTGTTGAAAGGCTCTTCCTGGCATGCCTCACACTATCAATGTATTTCTCTGCTACACAGTACAATGGGATCATTATCCTGGGATCCGTCCTCAGACACTGCTGAAGTCAGAAAATGCTGCTGTAACTGTTGAATATTAACTTGCTGACTGCTGCCTTGAGGCAGTGGGACACAGACAGGAGGTGTGTGATGGATGTCCTTTCTCTTTTTCTACATAATGCGCAAAGATTTGAAAAGTGGGACATTATGGGACAAAAGCTTTAGAAATTCTAAAGGCAATCAATTTGTAAATAACTCAGCAAGTTGCCACATAGGGAGGGAGAGATTTGTCTGAAGTGTAATGGCCCTACTGTAATGTGCTCACTAAGCACTCAGTGGCATTTTAAACAACATGAGACTTGATTTTGAGACTTCAAGTGAAAATAAATCATAAAAAGAAGTGCTCAAAACTCAAGAGCTATGATCTAACAAAGTGCTTAGGGAATACAACCAACAAGAAGCGGACCATACCCTCCTGTCATAGCCAGCACAGAAGATGCTCCAGAAAGGGAACAGGACACCAACTTCTTGAGTCCAGAACAGACCCTGAACCAGATATAAAGTAGGACAAGACACAAACAAGCAAGACTGAGAAGTGGGAACAACAGCAATGCCCAAAGCATAGGAAAAGATGAGACATTGATGACCTGGTAGCGTCTGAGGGGTGCCTCGCTGCCCTCATTTGAGTAAGACTTAGAATTATTCTGGAGCACTTAAAAATCACCTGGGGACAAGGCTTTAAAGCATCTGGGTCTTTCACTTTAATATGCAGTAGCCGCCCGGTGGTTTTGTTTACTCAAGTTCTTTCTTTTTCTGTAAATAATTGCTTCTGCTTCACTTGAGCTGTCTCTTCAGCAGACAAGAAGAATTCTGGGCAGGCAGGTCAACAAGAACCCTGTTCCCGAAAGAGGACATGCAACTGTAACTCTAAATTTGGGCTCTAAGGCAAGTATATGTTTGAAACGCACCCTGTTAAGCATTTTTGCCTCTCCTACATACTGAAAATAAAGCAAGAGGAAGCTCTGCTGCCAAAGCAGCTCTGCAGAGCAACCTGCTCTGGGAATTCTCATCAGGGAAGGACAAATCTAGCAGGGAGCATTTCCAACCCTCTGCCACAGACACTTGAACTACCTGACCAGCATTTTCTGCCCTTATGTGGTTCTTTAAAGCTTTCTACAGTCTTAGAGCTGGGGCTGAAGATCCTGAGTCCCTCCAAGAGATAAGAACCCCTTATGGCCAGGCTTTTGTTGCCCTCATATCTTTTACGTTACTCCATTTCCCGCTAGTGCAGCTCTGCTGCGCAAACACCTTGGTGTTGATGTTTTCTGGTTTGGTCTCTGCTCAGGCTGTGCCATGACATTTCTCCCTGCTCTACAGCTACCTCTGGCCTTCCTTTAGCACTCTCCTGCCACTGTAGCTGCTGCCTATGATCCCTGCCAGGCTGCAGCTGCTTTCCTTTGGCCTTACCTATGCTGCTGCTCTCTGTCTTTGTATCTGCTCCATTCTGAGCAGCAGATGCAAATGACCTTCTGTTTTCTTCATTTCTTTATTGTGAATTTCTTGTTTAGTGTAACTGCTTCTAAAGCCTGGCTGCTGGACTGCAGCCCACCCTCCTCTACACATTTTCTTCAGTAGATGCATTGGACATTCCCTGTTTAGTCTTAGGGAAAAAGCTTTGCTGGATCCCAGCTTACACAGGTAAGGATCACTTTCCTGACTGTCCTGTTTTGACTATCACTCCCTGCACTGTTTATGCTGCTAACTTTGTTTGCTCTCGCTCCTCTTCATTTTTGATACCCATGGCAAGACATCTGGTGTTAAAATCTGGCCTGTGGAGTGCTGAGTGGCACAAATTCTGCTGCAGAGTGCTACAAGCTGTGTCAGAGCAGGGCATGCAAGGCCTGTCAGACAGTGGGAAAGCACTGCTCCTCTCCTAATCAGCTCTTGCCTGAGCTTCCTCCAGAGCCAGCTCCCAGCAAGCTGACCATCCATCTCCTGCCCTATAAAATGACCATTTGCAAAGGTGTGTTGGAAGGGCAGGAAGATCCCAGCTGATCAGTGTTTACCCTGACCATGCTCTGCAGTGCACATTGGTGCCTGGCCAGTGGAATAGTCTAGCTCCAATAAAGCACCCTCTATCCCTAGGTATGAAGTTACTAATTTCCTGATGACAGCTCTTATATCCTTGGGGATTACTGCTTGTCCTGCTTTAAATAAAACCCCATCTTGCACATGTGCACACACATACAGAGACACAAACGCTCAATCCTTTGCCTAGTAACGATACAGGCAGTACCTGTGCTCCTTCTTCCTGCCAGCAGAACTTCACACTCCAGACACTAAGTGGTTCCATGCCTTTATCATCACACACAGACAGCTTCCAGGAGCACTTAGCACTTCCTCAGCATGCTCTCCTTGTGCTGGAGCTCATGCTGCATCTTCCTGCCATGCCCCAAAGTGACACACTGAGATTGTCCCACCCCCTGTGCAGGAGCAGCGGCACCTTGTTTATCTGTCAGGGTTCTACCAGGAAGTCCTCCAGGTGCTGACTTTGCAGCAAGGTCCAAGCATTCTGTGGCTCTGTCTGTTCCAGGGGTTTATAGCAATTTGGGACTGATGCCCTGCACTGGATTTCTTTTACCTTATCACATGGGGCCCTGACTGCTGCCAAATCTTGTCTCTGTGTAATAACTTGTTCAATAATTCTTGTGTCCTGAGAGGCAGGAGGACAAAAAGAAGAATCTAGTAGTTTATCTTCTCTGTGAACCACTAGAAATCCTTCACCACTTTCGCTCTGGACATTTCCTTTGTGGCTCTAAGGTTTTTGAAGTATAATTGGAAACACTGAAGAGTTCATAGATGTCACTGTTCTCTGAAAGCTTCAGCTTATCTGCATTCAGTCTAATACACTCTTCTGAGGGTCTGGAATCATGGCTGGGGCTCCTTCTTCTTCAACATGTCCAGTTCCAGTTGGTGCCTGGGAATCCCTCCACTGCATGTCTTAGTTTCTGCTGGAGCACACATGATCATGATTCCAGCATTCACATTCTGTCAGGTATAGTAAAGACAATCATGAATCCAGTGTGAGAGGCTGCCCCGATTCCTAAGAAACACTGAACACTTTTGAATTTGATACACCCAATTGAGCCTGACTTCTATTACTGCTGAAGACTGGTGACTTCAATCCGTAGACACTGGTTTGGCATCAGTGTAGATTCTTGTTTTATTCAGCTACCTCTTGTTTTTCTTTTTCACTGCCACTGATGTTTAGTCTGCTCCTTTCTCTGTAGGTCTCTTCACCTCTGTCCTTTACATCTTTCCTTTTCAGGAATTTTCCCTCAGTAAGACTGAGAATGCCAACAGACTACCATGTTTGGGTAGCCTGAATTTCAGGTTTGCAGTCAGCTTTTGAGGCAGGCACCAGCCTGCTTAAACAATAAGGCAACACTTTTTGGGAAGGCTAAATGAAGCCCATGAGGACTTCTTTCTCCACATGCCTTGCTCAGTGATGGATGTGAGTGGATTTTCAGTGTTCTTTATCACAAGACCAAGTGATAACGTGCCATATTTCATGGCAGCTCATCAAGAGATTGCAACTGTCCACTGGCCTTAAAATATCCTTGCTATAAACTCTAAGTCCCATTGCTGCAGTCTAACATTGCTGTCAATGAGTGTTCCTGGAGTTCTGTTGCAGGTGACCTTGCAGCCCAGCTAGGGCTAAACCCAGCTCTGATTTTGTAGAGTAGCTGTGATTATGGCTATGGCAAGACTGGTAGATTATTTGAGCACTGGAAGTATCCTCTTATGCCTTGAGTTCCTAAGGCACACTTTGGTATGTTTGTTCAAACTGGAGAAGAGAAGGCTTTGGGGTGATCTCATTGCAGCATTCTAGTGCCTGAAAAGAGCCTCCAAAAAAGATGGAGAGAGACTCTGGACAAGGGCCTGGAGTGACAGGACAAGGGTAAATGGCTTCACACTGATAGAGAGCAGGTTTATATTGGATATTGGGAAGGAATTCTTCCCTGTGAGGGTGCTGAAGCCCTGGCACAGTTTGCCCAGAGCAGCTGTGGCTGCCCCACCCTTGGAAGTGTCCAAAGCCAGATTGGATGGGGTTCAGAGCAATCTGGGTTAGTGGAAGGTGTCCCTGCCCATGGCAGGGGCACTGGAATGAGATGATCTTCAAGCTCCTATCCAACCCAAACCATTCTATGATTATGGGATTCTATCACTCATCACCACTCAGCCTCAACTTGGGGCTTCCCGACAAAGCTTGTTGTTTCAAAAACATCACCACTTTCTGATTCACTCCGGGGCAGCTCAATGTCATATGAGGTGGGGCTTTGTTTAAATATGTGTCAGAATCTTTTTTTATTGGGTGGAATCATCCTGCAAATGAACTCACACAGGAGCAAACTCAGACTTCCCAAAACTGACTACTTGATTGTGTATTGCAAGGACCCACTGCAAGGACTGGTTCTGGGATTTTACAGGAACATGCTTGTTCTGGTGGTGCTCTGACCTCCTCACATTTTCCCTTCTCTGACAGTGGTGCTTCATGTGGTACTCATCCCTCATGACACAGGGAAAGGCTGCTCTCTGCACTTGGTGGCAGCAGCACTCTTGATAAATATATTCTTGCTGCGGTGCTTTTATAAAATCTTGTACTAAGTCATCCAATTATGGGAAGCCAAAAGTGGCTCCTGTTAAGAAAAAAGTCTGGTGTGTTAAAAACCTGAATATGCTCAGGGGTGGATTGGCACTTTGTTTCCATTTCTGATTACATAACTGCTTTTGAGAAGGACAGAAGAAAGCTCAACCCCAACCAAATACAGAACATTTTCTGTTCTTCCCTTCCCAGCCATTCTCCTGTTGCCTCACTTTGCACCTTTCCAATACAATGATGTGGGATATAGAGGCAAGGCAGGGGCATCCTTTCTCTCCAGGCTGGTCCTAATGGCACAACTATCATATGAGTAAGGGCAGTTTCTGCTTCCTTCTTCATGGGAATAACTCCCAAGCTCTCCTCTCTCCGTGTAGCAACAGGACTAGTTCCACTCCTTGGCTTTTTTGATCACAAATGGCCCATATTTAAGGCTTTAAAAGGGAACAGGACAAAAAATGAAATTATATAACAAGAGGGAACCAAAGTAGTTGTCATCTTCTATCAGCTATCAGTATTCTTTGAAGCGTGAGATTTGATTATCCCTGTCACAAAAAATATACTGAAGAATAATAATACTGAAGAATATTAGCAAGGATCATAAATCAGTGTTAAAAGATTAAAAGCTTTTAAAGGATTCTTTGTTGCCCTCAAGGAAGAAAACCCAATGGACTGGGATTACAGTGCCTGTGAGGATCCACAATGTTCAAGCAACCAGACATCCTGTGCCATTGGATTTCACAATGGTTTTTATCACGAAAAAAGTCTCTTTCAGGTGAAGAAACTTTGGGGGCCACTCAAGACACTCATAGGAATGAGGCCATGCTCAGAATCCATGCAGAATCACACTGTGCTTCTGCATCCATTAATTTCAATCAGGATTTCCCAGGTTCCCTGGTGACAATGTTTAAAGTCTGTTTCACTGTGTAAAGACAATGCTGATTTTTTAAATCCTGTTTCAGATTCACATTCATTCAATCTAATTTTTTTTGTAATCCTCACAACACACAAGGACTTTTAATCATCAACTCAATTCTTTCTTTCTAAAATGAAAAGCAAAACAAAAAAAAAATTAAAAAATGCTGTTCTTTCTCATCACATCAGTACCACCACACTTCCCACCACAAAAAGCTGCAAAGTTTTTTACAATTTTTAGTTTCCCTTCGAAAAAATTTTGTTCCTGAAGAGAACTTCTCAGTGTGGCTCTTTGGGGGGATGACCAGTTCAGCTGCTGCTGGCCATTTTCTGTAATGTAAAAGGTAGGAAATAGCAGCAGCCTGACTTTGAATCTGGCAGCAAGTTGGATTCTTCTTCCATTCCTCAACATTTAATTGAAGGTACTTAGCACTATGATGTATAACATACGACCTTCTTGCAAGCCCTAGTTACACTGCTCATTAGTCTGTGTATTTTAACAAGAATTTATTGACCCTGCGGCTAATAGCCCACTTAGAAAGATCCCTCCTTTCCAGCATGACTGCTTGTCAGAAATGGTAGTTGGATTGCAAAGAAAAATTCCACAGTTCAAAGCTATTCAAAATGAGGAGAGGGGAGAGCAATATCCCAGTTTGTCCTTTAGCTGTAATGGAAAAACTAAGGTTGCTATCACTCCTGTTTTTTTATTTCTGTGCCAGGTGTGCACATAACTCCCAACAAGGATTTGGGTTCTGCTGTGCTAAGGCAGCTCTCAGAAACTAGCAGCCTAAGGAGCTGTGACAGGCAAAGGAAGCACTTTTTAAGTCCTGTTTTCCAGATGCAAAACAGAATGTCTTTTAGGCAGAATAGCCTTGTCTGGAATCCTGCAGAAAGCCAAGGGCACAGCAGCACCAAGAGCTCAGGCCTCTGCTTGTTAGATCTGCATTTTCAGCCCACTCCTGAGTGTCCTTTGGGCTGGGACAGGGGGACAAAGCACTGCACCAGAGGTGGGGGAGTGCTCACTCATAGAGCTCCTTCTGCTCAGCAGCTCCAAGCGCACTGAATGCAGAGCTCCCAGAGTCCTCTGCAGCCTGCCATGTCACCCAGGCATGGAATTCATTGCCATAAGAGGATGTTGACTCAAAGGCTGTCACTGAGTTTCTCAAGGGGTTGAAAAACAGCCTGGTTAGTTTAGATGATGGAACAGCCTTTCTTTTTTTGCAGGGGGGTTAGTTTTCACAGGGTCCAGGGCTGGGTGCTGATGCTGAGCTGCTGAACTTCAGACAGAATTGTGTTTTATTTTTCACTGGAAGGAAACTCTCTTTTTTTATTTAGTGTTTTGATTGTTTTACCCGGGAATGGCAGAAACAGTCTTTTCTCTTGCTCACAACTTCACCAGAAATTTCTCACAAAACTTTCAGCATATGTGATACTGGAAAAAAAAGGCAAAACAAACCAAACAACAGCAAAACTCACCCTTGTACCAGGCTAGACAGGAAATCTGTTTGTTTCTCTGCACTTATGTTTCCATAGGGCTGGTGAATGCAGCATGCTAACTAGCTGTGATTGCAGCACTGCCAGGGGTAGAGGACTTTAGAATAGTTTTTGCTCTAGTAAAAAATTAAAAATAAACCACAACATCATCAAAAAACTTCACCCCAAATTACAAAACATTGGCATAAATAAGGAGAAGGGAAGAAGAGACAGAAACCAACAGGGAGGTCAGGTGGTTAAGCATTTTTGGACTGCCAAGGTGGTGATCTTAAGTGAAGATAATGTATTATGCAGTGGAAAGCTAATGAGACCAGGTCTGTTAAACACGGACTTGGTGTTACTTAGCTGTGGAGTGCTTCAAATTACACAGGCACGGGTTGTATTTGATCACCGCACCGCTCCCGCCCTGACAAAGTGAGCAGCAGGCTTTTATATAATGTAAGTGATCATATACTGTGGGGAACAATCCTGTGCTGGCAGGAGAGGCCAGCTGATGGCATAATGGGTCTTTTCCATCTCGAAGTTATGTGATTCATCAATTAAACAAATTCGGTGGGATAAAACAGCATGAAAGGGCACTGTCCCCGCCTGACGATTAACCCTCCCAATTCCACCCACTCCTCTCGGGATTTAGCCCCCACCAGTGTGTCCAGGAGGTTACGGTCGCGCAGCCCAGTTTGGTACCGAGGCGGGCCGTGGGCCGGGGGGTTCCGGGCACTGCAGGCGCAGCCGCCGCCCTCCGGGGCCGCAGCCGGGGTCCGTGCGGAATGTGCGGCCCCGCTCCGCCGCAAGTGCTGCGGGGGGACCAAGTGCTGTCCCGCCGTCCCTCGGCGCGTCGGGAAGCGGCTGCTCGGCAGACCTGTCCGGGCTGCTCGTGCCTCCCCTGCCAGCTGCCCGGGACCCCACTGGCTCCCGCAGCCCCATCAAGCAGCCCCATCCCGGGGCCGCCCGCATTGCGTCGGGGGCGCGGCTCGCAGCGTGCGGGGGCGGCCGGCCTGGGGACAGCGCGCATCCCTCCCTCCTCTGCCGGCCCCGGCCCCCGGCTCCCCCGCCCTCCCGATCCCCGAGCTGCACCAAACAGCTCTCAGGTTTCTGCTGATACTGCAGCGTCAAGAAATGGCTCGAGTTTGCTCCTCGCTCTTATGCATTCAGCTGCACTCTCGCTCCTGCCACACGCGTCCAGCTCCTGCCTCCTCCTGCCTCCGCCGCGGCTGCTACCGGGACGAGCCAAGACTGACTCCGGGGATGCAGCTGCAGGGCTGCGGCGCTCTGACATCTCCTCCGCCGCCGCTGCCCAGTGCCCAGCTCCTTTTCCAGCTGTCCTAAGTGAACAGAGCTGAAGAGCCAGCATCTATCCAGGACTCCTTGATTTTATTGACTAACTCAAGCCTTTTGGAAAAGGTACTTTGCACTCTTTTCCACGCACACCCCCCACCCCCCACTGCGGTTCTCAGCAAAAACTAATTAAACCCACTCGCCCTTGGCGCAGCCTAAGACAGTGTATGAATATTTCAGTGTCTCGCAGTCAACCTTGTAAAGCGATCACTGCGTTATAAAGAGGGGCGCTAGAGGAGGAGGAAGAGGGTGAAGTTTGCCACTGCAGTTTTTGTTTTGATTTGGCTTTTTTTGGATGCTGCTGCAAGGCGACTTGACGCATTCCGGCACTGGCTCCTACTCCTAAGCGGCGCGTCTCACCCGGAGCAGGTAAGAAAAAGCCCCTTCTCCGTGCCTATGTTACACTCGATTTTGGACGGTTTGGGTCTGGGGTGTCGACCTCCCTCCCCTTGTCTCTCTCTCAGTTACCTTTAGCTGCTGCAAAGCAGGAGAGGAGATGCTTTGCTCCCCCCCTCCTAATCTCCGCCCCACCCCCCCCCCCCCCCCCCCCCCCCAGTTGGTGTGATGAAGCTGTCAGTGCTCAGCAAAGTCTCCACAGTGGGGAGTGCGGTGCTCGGGAGACTCCTTGCAGGAGCTGACCCCGCTGAAGTTTCCTGGGAAGCCCTCCCGATGACTTCAGGGCATCTTCCTGCCTCGGAGGCCTTGGTTCATGTCCAGGGATGTGTATGAACGCGTAGAACATGTACTGCTGTAGTGGGCAGAACAGGATGTTCCTGCTGATGTGAAAGCCAATCCATTGTGCCTGAGTGTGTGTGTGTGTATGTATGTGGAGGGGCTTGGGGGCTGGTTTATACTGTTTCTCTCTTCCCTGGCAGCCTCCATCCTGCAAGTGAGCTTTATGCCTTCAAAGCAGAGTATTTCCATCCCTCTCTCCCCAACAAAAAAGAGGAGAGGACCAGGGCAGTGGTGGTGGTGGTGGGAGGGGGGAAGGAAGAGGCAGGTGATGGAAATTTGCTGAGTTGGCATTGCAAGGACTCACCTCCCAGCCAGCCTGTGATTTATATATTTATTTATATATTTATTTATTTATTTTATGTGTGTGTGTGTGTGTGTGTGTGTGTGTGTGGTAGCTTCATGGCAGCAGCTGCGGCGATGGTCGAGCCGGAGAGAAAAGTGGACGAATCAAGTTAAAGGCTGAAGGAGACGGCTGGGGAGGGGAACCCCAGCCTGGGGGTGCACTCCATAGACCTTCAGCCTCCCGGTGTGGGGGACAGGACCCCTCACCTTACCTGCCCTCTGCCCCCCCTAAAGGTACTTCTTCCCTCTTTCTTCATCCTCCCATCATCCCTGATGCCTCTCCCTTCATCCCGCCTCTCTTTTCCCCTTTTGGGTATTTCCATCCTTTAGGCTCCACTTCCACCCCTTCCTCAAGCTCCCCACCTCAACCCCCTCAACGCCCCCCCCCCCCCCCACCTTGAACCACCCTGGGTCTCTCTGTGCTTCTCCATCCTCCTCCTCTTCCCCCCTTTCCCTCACTTCTCCCCTGCCCCTTGGCCCCCTTTCCTCTGTGCCACCATGACTGTGATGGCTGGACAGAACACGGATGAGACTTCTGCGCTACCTGGCCACCCCCAGGATAGCTACCAGCCCGCTGCCCACGATGACCACGAGTGCTGTGAGCGAGTGGTGATAAACATTGCGGGACTGCGCTTTGAAACACAGCTGAAGACTTTAGCCCAGTTCCCCAACACGCTGCTGGGCAACCCCAAGAAGCGCATGCGCTACTTTGACCCCTTGCGCAACGAGTACTTCTTTGACCGCAACCGGCCCAGCTTTGACGCCATCCTCTACTACTATCAGTCCGGGGGGCGGCTCCGCCGGCCCGTCAATGTCCCCCTGGACATGTTCTCTGAGGAGATAAAATTTTATGAGCTGGGCGAAGAGGCCATGGAGAAGTTCCGAGAAGATGAAGGATTCATTAAAGATGAGGAGAGACCCTTGCCGGAGGGGGAGTACCAGCGCCAAGTGTGGCTCCTCTTTGAGTACCCAGAGAGCTCTGGGCCGGCAAGGGTTATTGCCATAGTCTCTGTCATGGTGATCCTCATCTCCATCGTGATCTTCTGTCTAGAGACATTACCTGAGCTGAAGGAGGACAAGGAGTACACAGTGCACCGCACTGACAACACTACCCAGGTCTACAAATCCAACATCTTCACAGATCCCTTCTTTGTTGTGGAGACCCTGTGCATCATCTGGTTCTCCTTTGAACTGGTGGTGCGCTTCTTTGCTTGCCCTAGCAAGACTGATTTCTTCAAGAACATAATGAACTTCATTGACATTGTGGCTATCATCCCTTACTTCATCACCCTGGGCACTGAGATGGCCGAGCGGGAGGGGACTCAGAAAGGAGAGCAGGCCACCTCCTTGGCCATCCTGAGAGTCATCAGACTGGTAAGAGTCTTTCGAATCTTCAAACTCTCCCGGCACTCTAAGGGCCTCCAAATTTTGGGACAGACCCTCAAAGCAAGTATGAGAGAGCTAGGTTTACTAATCTTCTTCCTCTTCATTGGGGTGATTTTGTTCTCTAGTGCGGTATATTTTGCTGAGGCTGAAGAACCTGAGTCTCATTTCACAAGTATCCCTGATGCTTTCTGGTGGGCGGTGGTATCCATGACCACTGTGGGCTATGGTGACATGTACCCTGTGACAATTGGAGGCAAAATCGTAGGCTCCTTGTGTGCCATCGCTGGTGTGCTGACAATTGCCCTGCCTGTACCTGTCATCGTGTCCAACTTCAACTACTTCTACCACCGAGAAACAGAAGGGGAAGAACAGGCTCAGTTACTTCACGTTAGCTCCCCTAATTTAGCATCTGACAGTGATCTCAGTCGCCGCAGCTCGTCCACAATCAGCAAATCTGAGTACATGGAAATTGAAGAGGATATGAATAATAGCATAGACAATTTTAGAGAGGCTAATCTCAGAACTGGCAACTGCACTGTAGCCAACCAAAACTGTGTTAATAAAAGCAAGCTGCTGACTGATGTGTAAACAAAGAAACAAAAAACCCAAAACAAAATCCCCACTCACAGCTTGAAGACTTTAGTGACACAGTCACACTTTGTAGATGCTTTACTGATAGTCTTTGAATGCTTTATTTACCTCATAAATGCATTGTTGCATTGCAAATCTTTGCTCTGTGATAAAGAAGCTTCCAGGATCCATAAAAGATAAAATTTTGTTTATTTTCAAAAAAACATTTTCCACCTGGCAAATGATAACTATTTGAACTAGTTTAGTTTTAAGCCATTATGAAGCTAGACCTAAACTTTTCCTCACCACCTATCTCTTTTTTTTTTTTTTTACTTTTCTTTTTTTTTTTGGATAAAGTTATCTTCAACTAAGCAAGACAGTTTTTAGAGCTATTAAGCATATGCATGGATTCCAGTAAAAATAATTTGCAAAACTACACAGTTGCAAGAAAGTGCATCAGATAATAATAGTAAAAAAAAAATCAGCCAAAACCTGCGTCAAGCATTTGCCGTGGTGTTTATGAAGGAGTGCAAATTTTCCTTCCACTCCCTCTGTGAAAGATTCCATCCCTCCAACCTATAGATCCACACAGCACCTTATTAAAAAACCTACTTAAGCCTGATGTCTTTTGCTGTCCATAGAAGAAATATCCTAAAAGGAGAATAACAAACAAAACTGAAGACAAAACATCTGCAATGCTGCTAAGTCCTCTCACATGCAGATGATAGAAACACACTTTTCCCCCCCTCCCCGTTTGGAACTGGATACAAAACTTTAAGCCCCTCTGTTGCAAGATAGCACAATGGAGTTTAATATAAGCATGTTTGAATTTGATACTATTTATTTTACGATCGCATGCTTGAAACGTTACCTCAGTCAATAGCAGATAAGCTTTCGTTTGAACTGAATCTTCTAAAAATAGGTCCTTTCTCCTCTCTTTTTTCATTTCTTTTATTTTTCTTTCTGATTTGCATTCACCAGAAGTGCACTCCTTAATTTATTAAATCGTTGACTAGTAATTTAAAGTACTGTATTTAAGTGCATATGTTAATCAAATGGGAACAATAACTTTTGGAGATCAAAGCATGTTCAAATATTCAGCATTATGGCCTATTTGATTAAAGTGTAACTTGAATTAATTAGTGCATGAATTCAATGATAATAATAGTAATGATGATGATAATAACAACAATAATGATAACAATAAAAACAAAAAAAAAATTATTTGATAGACTGAGGGCCTGAATGAACTGATTAGAGAAACCTGATTATTTTCCTGCATTGCTCAGGGAAATGTGTTGGCTTTTGCTCAGGCTTTGTTGGAAAGGAACATATCCTATCCCTCAAAGGGAAAGCTATATGGAAAACTAACAAGTCATGTTATATATAGCAACAGCTAAAAACCTAGTATCCTCTATAGATGAAAGGTGCAGATGCATGCTTTTTGGTGCATTCTCAGAATGTAAATGAAACTTATCTATTATATACATCCGAATTGCAGCAGCTGGTTTCTTTTGCTGTCATCAGTTGAGATTTTTTGTATCCCCTCCAAAACTCACTGAAGAGACTCAGCAGATTGATTGAGAGAGTTGCGCAGTGCCTTTATCTTACACCCCCCAAAACTGCTGAAAGTGCCTCCAGGAACTGAGTGGCTCAGAAACACAGAGGGAAAGGACAAGGAGTCAGTCCTGTGTGTCAGGAGTGTCCTGTGCTGTCTACTGGCACATCATGGTTTAGGGATAGAAAGATCAAGCATGAGTGAGAGGGATGCAGAAGAGGCAGGCAGAGATCACCAGTGCCCACAGAATACTTTCCTTCCCCCAGCCAGTCTGATGCTGCAGGGCTCTACATTGGCTTCTGCCAAATAACTCCTAGTTGTGTACATGCGAGGCTTCAGGTCTCCCCGGTTTGTTCATAGAGACATCACTGCCATCACTGTATCTGCCCTTCCTTTCCCTGAGGTGGCTCTTTGGCAGCTTGTTCCTGCAGGGCAGGGCGCAGGAGAAACAGGAGCCTGGGCATCGCCCAGTCAGGCAACCAGACTGGAGGACTGTGCTCTTCTTTCCCTTAGGTTCCCCAGCAGGTAGATGGGAAAGTCTTTGCTGGGCCCTCCCATCCATGTCTGCTCCATCCTCTTCCAGATCTTAGATCACATCACAGCCTTTGAGCCATGTTCTTCTTCCTGGTCTCTGATCTTACTGTACTTCCATCATTTCCTGGTGAGGGAAGCAATGCTAGGAGAAGATATCTTCTGCAACATGCCAGCCTTGACTGCTAGGCCCTGGAAGATCTGAATGAACATATAGGCACTAATTTCAATTTTTCAAATGGACAAAGTTGAGGATCTTCATTCTGCACTTAGCATGTGGCCAACTGCTATTGAACACATCTCCTTCCATGGTGTACAGATATGTCTGCTCCTGTGTGTGTCACATACGTATGCAGGCACAGGTATATATAAAATAGAATCAAAGACTTAGAGTTAAAAACCAACCCTAACTCTGCAGTTACGCACAAGCTTGACCTGCTAGGTTTCCAGAAAGACTTGACTTTATTTCTCACTGTGTGACTTCTGTGAATCTTAGTGATGAGAAAGATCAAGAACTGAAGGAGCTCCAATTCTTGCAAAAAGTGCAAAGCATCAGATAAAACAGGGCTTTACATCCTCTAGGTAGATGTTGTAAAGCTTTTTTCCTGTCCCTTGCTCAACCCCTTGCCCTTTGTACACCTCTCTCCCTGTTAAATTCCAGTGGTCCTGATCTTCCCAAACTCTTGAATCAGAGGATATGACTTCTGATATCAAAATGGACTTGAATGCTGCACTCTGCTTATAAAACCACCATCTGACTAAATTAAACAGCAATAATCAATTCAGTGCTATGGGACCGATGATCAGAAGGATGCATTTGAGAGATGAGGCCTCACTTGGGTACCTTCTGCCCCAGCTGGGTGTGCACACCTTAATTTAATGCGCAGAGTGATGATCATTCTGCTTATGCACAGAGAAAAGTGCTGCATGCAGTGATTCTTTGTCAAGAGACTGGGACAGATCATAAGAACTCATGGTTTGGGGAGCCTGAATGTTGCTTTGTCCATTTATAGCTCACTGCAAAGGATCTCAACCCATATGGAAAACAGGAATTGACCTCATGTAGCATAGGCATGCCTTTTCGACAAGTTTGACAGAAAAAAAATAAACACCGAAAACAAGGTTCTTACTCCCTTTACACAGGAGTGCTGAAATGTCTTTGTGGGCCTGAAGGTGCACTTAACAAACTGCCTGTTCTTATCAGCAAGCATCCCTTTTTTTATTTCTTTGTTTCTTTTTGTTCTTTTTATATATCTTTTTTTTTTCCTTTTGGCCGTTATATTTCTTTTAGCCACACGTGGACTCTAAGGGGTTTTCTATGTAACTGGAAGAGGACTGGAAATGAGCTGATGGCCAGTGTAGTGCTTCTCTGAAAGACTCAAGAGAATTCCTCTGGTAGGGACCTCCTGGAAGTGATGCCCATGTTATGCTGGACAGGGAATCCAGTGGATATGGCAGTCTTAGTTTGGTGAGGGGAAGAAAGCTTTTCCAGCAGAAGGAGTCATTCCCCACACCCCCACCATCATCCACTGCTCTGTGCCTCTCTGTGCTTCTTAGCTGGTCTTGTGCAGCTTTTCCTTCATCCACTCAGGGAAAGGGGTGAGGGAATTTACCTGGCAAGGGCAAGGCAGCAGTGGACTGCAGTGCAGAGGCAGGAATGGAGCAGAGAGTCATTGGGCAGGAATCCCATAGACTGGTATCTGTCCCAGAATTCCTCATCTGGTTCTACCATACTTAGCTCTAGAGCACTAGGGAGAGGCAGAAGAGCAAGTGTGAGAGTGAAAATGAAGGACTCTGTACCCTGTTCCTTCACAGAACTCAGGGCTTGCTGCAAGACTGCCGAGAGCTTAAACCCTCTGTGTGGCAGCTCCAGCACAGGCCATGAACTGGATTTAGTCACTTTCATGAGGAAGTTGGAGTGCAGTTAGCCAGGCTGTGAGTTCACTGCATCCTAGCAAACCCATGCAGATTCCCTGCATTGGGTGTCCTAAGCCTTATCTCCACTGAGGACTTCAGGAGAGCTAATCCGAATTAATGAAAGGTGTGCATTTAAAGTAGATTTGTTAAACTGCTTTAAAGCCCAGCATGGACATTCTGTTGCAGTATTAAAGCAACCTTAATCTGATTTGGAGTCATTCTTTTTGAAAGGGAAGTAACCTGAATTCAATTAAGGCTGCTTTAATTCTGAACACAATGGGGCTTAATGCAGTTTACCTCATCTGCCTCACAAGCCCATTCAGACAGATAAGCCTGTAGTAATCTTTCGATGTACTGGAAGTGACCCCATTGTGCAGGGGGTCCCACCTGCGCCGAAACTCTTAGTACATGACTGCTGCAGATTCACAGCCTGGCTTACTGAGGGGAAAACTAACACTTGATCCTGGTGCCAGTTCTGGTGAGTCCCTCCCTTTGTTCCTGGTTTACACCAGTGCTGCCTTCGGGGAAGCCGAAAACAATTGCGGCCTAAGGAAATTCATTTCCACTTTACAGAACTGCACAGGCATTAGCCTGATGTACTGTTAGTCACATGGACAAGCACTTATGAGACAGAACGAAGCACTGGAGACAGGATAAAATTCAGCCAAAGTCCTCTTGTTTGCAGCAGTGGTTTTTGCCCACGTGGAGATTTCAGAGATCAGACTCTTCTTAGCAAACCAGCTGTGTGTCATTCATTGGTAGGCTGAAGCTGCCCAAACTGGCAACAGGAGCAGTGGCAGCTTGTATTGACAGGGTTTTTTCTACACCAAGGGACAATTGTTTTCATTAGGCAGAAGTACAGAAGTTAGTTTCTACTGTGAGAGAGCTGCAGCCCAAGTGTAACCTCAAAACCACCTGATTTTAAGGAGCTGAGGGCAAGTTTCACTTTTCCACAGTCCACACTTGAACAGTGCAGTTTCTTATATGTGCATTTACTAAACAAAACACAACCAACACTAGGTCAGGAACACCAGAAATTTATTAGAAAAAGGTGGAAAGTTGTATTTTAGAACAAAATCTTCTGCATACATGTGCAATACATGGAAAGAATGTATTCTTTTCCAAATACTACCTTGATAACTATTGCTTGAGGGGTGCCATTCTGGATTAATCTTTTCCCCTAACCTGAAGAAGAGGGAGGTACTGCAGCTTTTCCAGGAATGGTCTGATCCTGTAGGCTTCCACCAGCCTGATGACAGTGATTCTCAGAGTAATTTCAGACTCACAGGGATGCAGAGTCAGCTCCAAGGTGTGATTTAGCCTCGGCAGCTGCAGAGCTGGATGGAACTGGAAAGCTGTCCTTGCAATTGCACAGCAGGGCAAGTTTGTCCCAGACCAGCCTCCTGCAAGTCTGGAACAGGCTTCTTTTCTGAGATGCTTTAACCAGGGACCTACACTTCAGTTTTGGTTGGACTGAATTCAGGCTGAGTTTCTTTTTCTGTTTTCTGTTCTGGCTTTAGTTAATCAGGTGTAGGGAATTTCTTTTTCCTGAAATGCTTATCAAGTATTCTTAAAGGTATCAGTATTTGTATCTGAAAAAAAAAAAAAAGAAAAGAAACTTCAAGAAACTTCAGGGTGTTCTACAGTTTCACTCAGTGCAGCGGTGCAGGTGAACTTGCCATCGGTGAGGTCAACAATTTATGCTGTCAAGGCATAGCATGCTTTGATATCTTCAAAGGAAATAAAATGAAACTGAGGTCTTAACTGAAATTTGTCTCAAGGTTTCTGTTAATATCTGTGTAATTCTGTATATTTCACCTGTTCACAGGCTCTACAAATATCACTACAAGCTATATATTAAAAAAATCATCTTCCATTTCTAGTTTCTATAATAAAATGAAGACGCTGCATTCAGTTCCTTTAGGTGCATCAGTCTTTGATCCATGTTATTGTTTCAGTGACATTTCTAGAATGTAATTGGGATCAAATATATATTTTACTTTTGTACAAAAGTAAAAATGATATTTTTATTATTAAATTCAGCAAACCCTTACTTATAACCTGCTATGATGAAATATTTTTTTCCTTTCCTTTACATGTAAAACATTGTGGTTTTTGCAGTATGTCGGTTTGAAATTAATAACAGTCAATAGAACTGTAAATGGCCTCTCAGACATACCTCTGACTTTAAAGATCAAATATTGCCAATGTGAAAGATATAAACCGAATAGTCTCCATATGAAAGTGCACCATCAGGGCAACAAACCATTTAAGCTGACACAGCTGTACCTATTTCTACCATTTACCAATCGCTTATACTTTGGGTCAAGTATGTACTTCATTGTCACATTACAGCTCATTTTACTTCCAAATAATGAAATTGTTTGACTTACCATTTTTAGAACATCTGATGTTATGAGTTCTTGAACTATTTGAAATGCATAGTTTTCATCTATGCAGTTTTACCTGCTTCTGTACTCGTTCATCTGTTCATATTTGGCATCAATTAAAGATAATTTTTAAGGATCTTACCCAGGTTTATTCTGTCTGGTTATTTTCTGGAGTCTGGTTTCTCTGTTGTCACTATTGGCCAGTTCTGTCTGAAATGAATGGTTGCTTTATTGACGGTTTTCCTACTGAGTGGTATAAGAAATGGTAATGCAGTGAGTGGGAAATGTGGCTGTGGGCTTTGAAAGGCTTGTAAATGATAACTCAAGCTTTACAGTGCAATTAATCCAAAGGTTTGGCTTGTGCAGGCTTTGGACCTAGCCCTGCATGGTGTTCTGGGGCCAAACTGTGCTGCACTCCCTACTGAGATATCACTCAGTCCCACCAAATCTGAGTTAAACACCAAAACAGGTTAACACCAAAATCAGGTTAAACCTACTGGCCATGAATACTGACTGCACCCTCCAAAGGTTTGTGGGTATTAACATTATCATCTAAGTGCAGACTTGTAACCAGGTTTCAAACCACTGTGTGACTGACCATGGACTTTGGGTTGGATGTCAGCAAATCCAAGTGAGTTGATGTTGTTTTCCGTGGAAAATTGCTTTATCAAGGTGTGTTTCATGCAGAGTGCGCCGGGAGAGCCAAGCATGCCATGTCCCAGTGTTGTGTTATTCACAAAGGAGGCAATGATATAAGTGCTTGTTATTTTGTGCCAAAGCTGTTGTGTGTTGGAAGTCCACCTAGAGATGGGTTTTGCAGCAGACAGGGGCAGTTTCCAACAGTGGGATGCACACAGAGCACTGATCACACATTGGTGAAATGAAATGAAAATATCCTGACCTTATACAAGGCAGAACATTTTGTGTGGCCCATCCTGTGATTTTATTGCCTGACTTGTTTTGACTTCTTGGTCAAGAAAAGCTTTTGTCAATGAAACTCTTGTTCATTGATATCTTCGAGTGTTTAGTGAGTTGATTGAATATCATTTACAAACTGTCTGAAATTGTTTTGTTGAGTTGTCACTAAGGATTTGCAGTGATCTTAAATGGGTCTGGTCTAAGCTGTTTGTCTGTTGTTGGCTGCTTTGTGGTGGTCAAGGAGGTGATCACTGTCATTGAGTTTTGCTGGCTCTAGGTGTCTGAAGTCTCATTGCTTCTTTCTTTCTCTTTTTTGTGTTTAGAAAAACCCAACCCAAACAAAAAAAAAGCTTGTTCATCTTCTCTGCAGCAGCGATCTTCTCCCATTTGCTCTTAGCAAAGCTTGTATTATATCCTGTTGAAACTTTGTGCATTCAGGACCAGGTCCTAGGACATGATTTTGCCCTCTAAAATCACTCCATGAAACAACAACAACAAAAACCAGAAAAAAACACACCACACCACAACAACAACAAAAAAAAATCCAACCAACCAACACTGTGTACTGGGTTAGTTGAATCTCTGTGTTGATTCCTTACTTGATCTCAAAAGTAAATATGTGGGATTTTTTACTCAAAATGCAAATCCTCCTATGTTGTATTTTATACTTCATAATTTACAAGAAAGTTGGATGTTGAGTCCTTCCTTTGGTTACACCAAGCCACCTCCTATATAGGTTCTCTCTAAAGCATCCTACACTGAGGGGAAAAAATGTGTCTCTGTAGGTATAGCTTAGGTAACAGAAATGAGGATCCATGGAATAAGCTTCTTTTTTCTTCAGCTGCTCTGGCAAGTGTGTTCTAAGAGGAGCAAAAATTCAGAAGACTTTCAATACAGAGAGGAACTGAGTCCATTCAGTAACAAGGTGCTATTTTCCTGTTACCTTCTTTGTATAATATTGTTGATTTCAACATAAATTTGATTTATCTGGCAGTTAATCTTGGAAGTTGGTCAGGTTTTGTGTACTGCTTTGATTAATGGCTACAAAACAATTGCTTTATGGAATCGTGTGGATCTCAGGTGTGAATATGCACTCTCTTGCCATGCAGAAACCAGGTCTTTACTCTCCAGTGAATAAGAATCCTAAAACTCCTCCAAGCCATAAAATAACTTTTAGCTCTGAAAGCAAAACCAAACTTTTCTAATGGGTGCACCCTTCCCTAGTCTTAGGGTGTTGCCCATCCCATTCCATGCAGCATCTGGAGCATGTGCCTTCAGGACTGGCAGTTTAAGTCAGACTGCCAGAACAGGTCAGACATCTAATTCAGGGCTGTTCCCAAGACCAGCTGCTCTGGCCTGCAACAGCCAGATACAGGCTCTTGAAATAATCCAGAGTCCACAGGAGTAAACAGGGTTGTGTCTTTTCCCCTTAGAAGGCTGCAGAAGCACCACAATTTCGTGCTCTTTCTCAGTCTGTGGAGAAAAGAAGATAAGAAACATTCTGTGCTCAAGGCTTATACTGGGTGCTTTTGGAGTTCCATTATCTCCCATGGCTGGCCTTGCTATAAAAATGCTCACTTTACAGAGTGTTAGATTAAGCACTGGAAAATCAAAGAAGCTTTAATTAGCACAACAATACTTCAATCCACTCAGCTCCTCTAAGAGCTTCCTAAAATACCTCACATTTTATTCCAATGAGAAGACAATTGCAACTCCTGAATAGAAACCTTTTACAGCTAGCAGAAGAAACTAATTGTAGATGGTATATTTGGTGACCTCCTCTCACTAGGTAGGAGCAATAGCAGATTTGGCTCTGGAGCCTGCAGTTGTCACTGTGACAGGGAGAGTTGCAGAAAAAGCACTGGTTGATCCTTAGGAGGAGGACAGGTTAAGGACACGTGCATTTCATGGGTCACCTCACCCTTTTCATCCTCCCTTGCCTGTTTTCAGGTGAATAAGAATTTTGCTGAGTGAAACCCAGGTGCAGTGGAAGTGGTATTTAGAGTCCCACATCTCCTAGGCTGATACCCAGATGGATCCTCCAGTTCATTTGTCATGAATATTGAGAATACACTAGAGATTTTAACTATTTTTTTTCAGGTTGGGGACAAAAAAAAATGTTTTTAATTTATTGAATGTTTAGCTCATTGCTGTTTGGCCATCCTGAACACAAATCTGCAGAATTCTGCACTAAACTCTGAATGAAGGATCTTTTAGGTTCTTGTGGCAGCTGGGTCGTGACACATTCTGGATTGATGATGGGAGCTGAGACTGGCAACAAGGCTCTGCCTTCAAGTGAAATCACTCAGGCAATGGTAGGTGTTTAGATGTATCTTTGCCTTCTTCTTTGAGTCTTCCGTTTTGTTTTCAGTGTGTTCCAGTATTCATCTTCAGCCCCAAACAAGCCAATTCCATCTTTCATGGATGTAGCTTTCTTTGGTGCTTTTCTGTTTAGCCAAACAAACCTGATTTGCTGGACTTTGGCTGTTGTTGTGGCCTTTAATGCAAATAAATCACTTGCAAATGTTCCTGAAATAGTCATGGATATTCTTATTTCCCTCTGCTCTGACACCAGTGGCTTCAATTAGTATCATTAAGTTTGGTTGTTTCAGTTGCACATTTTTTAAAATCTTTTTTGATGGAATTTGGAAAGTTAGACGGAGAAATTAAAAATAATCTTGCTACTTGGAGTACATGCCCTTGTTATGATTATTTAAATGATAAAGAAATGGCTTGAATTGCAAGACAAGAATATTTACAGCTAGTGAGGCTTTAAACTCTTGTGGTATTTAATATTTAAGTCCTGAAGAGATGTGAGTACTGCAGGGTTTGTGCAGTGGCAGGGTGATGTTAGAGGGCTGTGCACTTCTGGTGTTACATCCACAATTAGTCACTGGAGTGTAGGGATGCAGCTGGAACTGGGTGTTGTTAGCTGAGCTGAGACCCCTGAGTCACCCTGTTGTGTTGGTTTAGTTCAACAGAAGGATGGATTAACTTTAGGGTTCCAAACACCAAATGGGAAATCTTTTTGCCTGTGAGGAAAACACTGCTCTGACACAAACTTTCTTGTCTTGAACAAATTTGTGCAATAAATCACGATGGTTTAATGTCTTCCTATTGACTTCATGCCACATTGGTTTCTGGTATTTTGGCTCTTAACATTTTGCACCTTTTTCCTTTATGCTTTTATTGATCTTCCAGTGTTTGAGACATAAAAGTGGCATGAACCAGACCACTGCCTTTTGTTGTCCTGAGACCAGCCTACCAAAAACACACACAGTTTGTGTGAAGCTTTTGCTGAGTGTCCAGCAAGTCTGTATGTTTGGTGTGGAGATTTTGAACCCACTCTTTTGGTCCTCCTAGGGTAATGTTGAATTGATCTCCAGCACGGCAGCTTTTTGGCACTTGGGATAAGAAATGCAATAAGATCTCAGTGTGAGTGTAAACCGTGAAGTCTTCCTGGGGTCTGGGTAGGCCTGGAGTTCTGCTCTGATGTGCTTTGGCTCTGTGTCTGTTTGCCCTGTGAATATTTCATGTGCTGGTCTCATCCTTTGGTAGCTTTTGAGTGTTGGAGAGAAACCATGTTCTGTCTCTGGAGTTTCAGAAATGGGAAGGGAGCTCTTGTGTCAGTCCCTTAGACCAGTCAAGGGTCTGCGGATGCTCAGGCTGTGCTGTGTTAATCCAGGGTATCAATCTATTTATTGAGGATCCTGAAGAGCAGTTGGAAACAATGGGAGCCAATACCTTCAATTATTAATTAAATGTAGCAAATGGAAGCTGGGTATCACAGCAGGGTATAGAGCCACTATTGGTAATGAATATTCAAAGCCTGCAGTCTGTCTGACAGGACTGGGATGTGCTTCTCCTGGCCTGCAGGTGTCTGTGATCTCACCTGTTTGTGACACCTTCCAAAGGCTGCTGAAATCCCCCAAGGCAGAGAGCAGCCCAGAGCAGATCAGTGTGTCCACACAACCCCACGTCCTGGCTGGAACATTTGGGACTGGCAGACAGGTAGCAGAGTGGGGTAGTGTTGGTCTTTTGAGTTCTGTGTCTCCTTTTGGTAATACTTATTAAGTTCTTACTCCTGTGACTTGGGTACCAATATGAAATGTGAGGAACATGGGAACAGAGATTTCACTGGCTGTATTTGTGCAGCTCATTGCTCCTATATAAAATGAAAAATGCCCTGGTGCAAGCCAAAATAACTAATTTCTTCTGAACTAACCAGCTAAGGGTCTCCCTTTCCTAGTCACATCTGATAAAGTTTTACACAAATAAGAGCTTCAGTTTGGCCAGAAGGAAAGAATCTTGCCTATCAGGTTCTACTGTAGTACAATATATGGAAGAAACCCACCTCTTTTAAAGGAGAGATGCGTTGAAGTGATGCCACATATATTTTCATCTGTTGGCTCTGGAGAATGGCTCTGAACAGTGTTCTGTGATCACACAGAGTATATTGCTTTAAGATAATTAAAAAAATGAGACAAATAAAGACAAGACCATCCTTTATTTTGTTCATTTTGCTGTTTTAGTGAAGACTTAAATGGTTCTCTTTTCCTGTGCATAGATTTGAACTTAATATGGAACAGTTTATGAAAAACATGAATGAAAGATGGAGAATTAATTTTATACTATTTAAGATACATGGAAAAGGTCCATTTTCATGGAGACATCTATAGACCAAGCAAACTTTTTAATTCCTACTCTTCTCCAGAGTTTTTTAACACTTCTGTGATAAAGCTATTTAGAAAACATCAGAAAATATGATTTACTGTAGTGAAAGTTAAATATGTGCCAGGCTTTATTTGCTTTTACAAGAGAACCTAAAACCTCCTGCAGATAAATATTATCTGGAAGTGTAGGGGAATGAAGTCTTTATTTCTCTTACAGTAAATCTCTGCTGTGATACTTTAAGTCTTCTTGTGTATCTTACTTTGTGCAGAACATGGTTAAAACCACACAACAGAATTTTTTTTCTACTAATACAATCCATGTACACTTTGGAGGTGAGTTTCCTCCATTTAAGTGTGAATTGCACCAAAACTTACAGCCAGCCCCAGGACTTCTTATTCTCCATGGTGAAACACTGATAAGCAGTGATGATGACAAAGCAATTAAAACAGCTGTATCTTTTGAGAGCATCGTGGCTGATAGGATGTGACTGACTCCTCTACATCACACTGAGAGTTAATAAAAACATCCTAGGGGACTTCTGGTTGTTTGTTTGAGGGTGGGGGAGGATCACAGAATCACAGAATGTCTGGTTTGGAAGGGATCTTAAAGTTCATCTCCCTGCCATGGGCAGGGACATCTTCCACTAGCCCAGCTTGCTCAGAACCCCATCCAACCTGGTCTTGGGCACTGCCAGGGATAGGGTAGCTGTAGCTGCTCTGAGCAACCTATGCCAGGGCCTCAGCACCCTCACAGGGAACAATTTCTTCCCAATATCCAATCTAAACCTGCTCTCTGTCAGTTTGAAGCCATTCCCCCTGGTCCTGTCACTCCTTACAGGATGGTGCCATGGGAAGGAATGAAGCCTCTGCAGAATGTCTCTGTAGCAGGAAAGGAGACTAAGGACCACTTAGAAGCTCAGCTGGTTGAAATGGGCTGGGTTCTGGGGAAGCCAGTGGCCCTGTGAGATTATCAGTGTGAAGTGAATGAGCATGAAACAGCCATGAAATTGTAGTACAAAAGCCGCTTATGGCAGCAGGGAGCAATTGAGGGCATTTGTCTGTGAGTCCCCATGCATTTCCGAGCTGATCTTTCCAAGTGCCCTAAATTCTCATGGAGTTCAGCACCTCTTAATATGTTACTGAGCAGGAATTATATTAACAATGACATGTGGGAAGGCAGTAGATGCTGTTGCTTGAATGATATTCTGTGGTTATTCCAGATGAAATTCCCATGCTTTGTCACCCAATCAAGACAGTAACTGCTGGTGTAAAGCATCAAGTAGAATGGAGCCCTTGATCCCAGAGTGTGACTACACTAAAAACACGAGTAAAACCAAGCTTTTTTTTTTTTTTTAAATAATATAATCTTGGTGATTAGTGTTTAAAACAAAGTCCCCTCTGGTTATTTCTATTCAGTAACATCTGGAGTGAGGCAGGTGTTTTGTGGATAAATGGGAGAAAAGCTCTATGACTCATTTTATTTACAACTTGTGTGAGCAGCATCTCTGTGGAAGATGAGATTGTGACTGATGGGGAAACTGAGACATAGAAAGGTCTTGCAATTTCCATTTGTTTGAACTTTTCCAAGCAGTACTTTTTATTGCATGAATAGAAGACTGATTCACCCTTCGCTGCACTCTTTCTTTTACGGTTTCTGTTGAGTCACATGATGTGAAGCTCAGTAGAAGCAGCAAGTTTATGGGTCTGCTAGGAAATGTCTCTCAGTTGAATGTCTCTCTGCTCATAAATATGGTGAAGGGACATTATAATCCATTGATGCTGTGAGCAACTTCCAGCCTTCCAAGTAATTGTTTGAGCCTTCCCAGTCTTCAGGATAAATAGCTATGTAAAAAAAGCCACATCTACAAATTTGCTGCACAGCACACATGACAATTGCCCCTGAGAAAATCTGAATACCAACACTGCTTCCATCACTACATGACTCTGCAAAGTCCCTGGGCATAGAGGTAGAGAGAATTCCTGGTGTTCTGGACTCCAGGACACACGGGAGTTCTTTGGGGTCTGCGTGGTTGCCTGAACTCGAGCCTTTGGAGCAGGATCACCACGAGGGGTAAGTTGGAGGCCTCTCCCAGCACTTCCCTTCTCCACAGGTCTCCAAGGAATTTGGTACTTGTCCTGCAGCCCTAGGCCACATGGACATCTTGGTCTGTGGCTCATGGAATCACTTTAGTCTTAGGAGGGTGACAAAATGTTACAGTTTAAAGAATAGTTAAAGTGCTGGCATCCTGGTCCTTGCCCTCCTGTCCCCTTGCCTCCCTCCTCAACCTTTCCTTTGTCATTCCTTGTGTTCCCAATTTCAGAATGGATGGTATATGTAAATACTTCATCTTTGCAATCTTTCACAAATAATTGTAGTTATCAGGTGATATTTTCATTTGTGTTGGGCCAGGTATTGAAGATTGCTATTTTCTTGCTCAGCGGTAGCACAGAATCACAGAAATGCTGAGTGTGGAGGAAATCTCTGGTGATTTCTAGTCCAACATCTGTGCCCAAAGCAGGGTCTCCTGGACCCAGCTGCAAAGGGCCATGTGCTGTCACTTTTTTGAGTAGCTCCAATGATGGAGATTTCACAACCTCTCTGAGAAATGTGCTCCACTGTTCAATCACCTTCACACCCAAAACCAGTGTTTTTCTGATGTTTCTGTGGAATTTCTTGTCATTCAGTTCGTGCCCATTGACTCCTGGTCTGTCACTGGGTACCACTGACAAGAGTCTGGCTCTGTCTTCTTTACACCCTGCCCCATCAGGGATTTATCCACCTTGGTGTGGCCCTCCTGAGTCTTCCCTTTTCCCTGAACAGTCCCAGCTCTCCCAGCCTCTCCTGGAGCATATAGCAGACTTTCCCAGTCCTTTGATCACCTCTGTGGGATGTGTGATCACAAGTGGGGCAGTGTGATCAGGAGGAACTGTGCATGCAGACAGAGGCATTTGGAGGCGCATCCCTGCACATCCATGCCAGATGAGGAGCTTGGAGTTTATCCCAGACTGGTGTGATCTGGCAGCCCTGTTGTCTGTCCTCCAGCACTGGATGTTGCAGAAGACAGAGAAACCCTGGAGAATTTATATGTATGGTCATCTAAATCACCTTGTAGATATATTCTCACATGCAGCCTGGATTCTGTTTCATAGAGATGTCTTTGAAACTTAAAGGATGATGGTCAGCATCTCTTTCAAAAGTTAAATGGGTAGTTATAGAAATGAGAAATACCCTTGATATCTATACATGCAAGATTTTCTTTCTTTCTTTTCTTTCTTTTCCTTCCTTCCTTCCTTCCTTCCTTCCTTCCTTCCTTCCTTCCTTCCTTCCTTCCTTCCTTCCTTCCTTCCTTCCTTCCTTCCTTCCTTCCTTCCTTCCTTCCTTCCTTCCTTCCTTCCTTCCTTCCTTCCTTCCTTCCTTCCTTCCTTCCTTCCTTCCTTCCTTCCTTCCTTCCGACACTTCCTTCCGACACTTCCTTCCTTCCTTCCTTCCTTCCTTCCTTCCTTCCTTCCGACACTTCCTTCCGACACTTCCTTCCGACACTTCCTTCCGACACTTCCTTCCTTCCTTCCGACACTTCCTTCCTTCCGACACTTCCTTCCGACACTTCCTTCCTTCCAACACTTCCTTCCTTCCTTCCGACACTTCTTTCCTTCCTTCCTTCCTTTCTTCTCCCTCTTTCTCTCTCTGGTTAAAAGGCCTTGGTGAAAGCAAGTACTAAAATGCTGAACCCGGAAGCAAAATCTTTCATGTTTCTTGTCCCTTATGGAATTATTCACATGAAGGACACCTGTTTGAGCAGCTGCAGCTGATTCAATTCACTTGAATGGAGTCAGTTCTGTGCAGATTTACACTCATAAAGAAAAGTAGAGATTTAAATAAGATTCTGGGAAGAGAGGCTCTCAGGTCTGGACTTTTGGTAGACCACTGGTCAAATCAAACCCGCCTGGTTTATAATAGGGTATGATTAAGAGATCTTGGGCCATGGGAACTGTTGTAGGTCCACTGATTTCCTCTAAGCTCTGCCACTTTACAGCAGCTCTAAATTGGAAGGGTAATTTCAGCAGCAAAAATAAGCTGGAGAGAAGAGAGGGGAGCTGGGTGTGTAGGCTTTTCAGCAGGCATTTCCACCCATTCAGCATGCTCACACAGATCCACTGATTATTCCTGGGAATTTGAGATACGTACACTTGAACATGTAAGTGTGCTTATTTAGTATCCCTCTAATTGTAGCAGAAGGAAATATTACACATTAGCAAAAATAAATCCCCCACATCAAAGTTTGGTAGGAGCCCCTGGCTGCAGTGCATTACAGAAATGGAGGCTGGCTGAGGAGCCCAGACTGGAGGAAACAGGGAGATGTGACTGTGAATCAATACAAGGGATACTGAAATCTCTTGGATTTGGGCTGTATTTGGGAGAAATTGGGAGTGAGGGGATGAAGGACACTGGTTGATCTGCCATAGGGCCTATAATGATGTCAGACACTAAAGGTACCTAATGCTGTTACATTGCCTGATTGGGCTTCCCCATGTTTACAAGGATGATTCTGGAACAGAAGGTGTTACTTTCAAGGCCCTTTTCCCTCTGGAAACAGAAAATCACTTGGATGCCTCATCCACATTCTTTTGCTTGAGCTGGGGTCAAGACATGGAGATGAACCTGCCCTTCCCCTCAGGGCTTCTCCTGGGTGGTACAGATAACATTTTTAGCCACGACAGTGTGAGGCACACATCCCAGAGAAGACTCTGCCTGCATGCTGTGGAAATATCTTAATTATTTGTGTTTGCTGCTTTTGATAATTGCTGATTAGTCCTGTGTGGGATTCAGGCAAACACTGGAAAATTACATTCATCATAGCCTGAGGAGGGAGTGGAAACATCACTGTGATTTGATGGCAGCGTGAAACAGGTGCTGCCACTGTAACAATCTAGGCACAAAGGACAAACTCTGCACTGGAATGCACTGTTAAAAATCACTCATATCCCCATTCTAGTCAATCATAGCCAATGAAAAAGAACATGGACAAAGTTACAGGCTGGGAGTCCTCATCTAGCACTAGCAGTTTCTGCAGAATCAGGGGACAAAAGATGATGCTTAGATTCTTCTGATTTAGGGAACCTTCTGACCTGAAGTCTAATTTCTTGAGGAGTGGGAGGAGGGGTGTTGGGTTTTGTCCAGTTGCAGAAGTTTTGGGGTGACTAGGAGTCAGGGAAAATAAAGAGGTCTCAAGCCACACAAAGCAGGTGTGTCACAGAACAGAGGTGACTTCCCTGCTTGTCAGATGGAAGAGATGTGAAACTTTGGCCTGAAGGATATTCCATCCATGTTCTGGAAATAGTGATGTTTTCCTGAACCACCAGCTGAAGTAGAAGAGAGAGGAACTTTCCTCATTGTCATGGTTTGGCGCTGGCGCAATGCCAGTGCCACCATGAAGACATATTCTCCCTGGTATCTGCTGTGAGATGTGATCAGAGACAGAGCAAAGCAGGCCTCCACTTGTGAACAAAGAAAAAATCAACTTTATTATCTTAGAACTATAATAAAATGAACACACACGGAGAGAAAAATGGAAACCTCTCAAACATTTCTCCTCCCCCCACTCAATTTCCCGCAGCATAAAACAAAACCTTAGATCTTTACCCAGTCCATCACCCTTCAAATAATCAACTCTTAGTCCATCTCCACCCTTCAGGCAATCACGTCTCATTTCATCAAGGAGAGAGGAGTCTCTCTTGTGCCACAGGCTTCCCCTGGAAACACAGCTGAGTCCAGTTGTGTTTCCACGTCACTCAGCAACCACCTTCGTGACTTCTTCCTTCCATGTTCAGTGCTCTCACCACTGCACATGGACCAGAGCTGCTTTTAGGGTTCCCTTTTCAAGGATGCTTCGCCCAGTTCCAGAAGAAAACGACAGTCTCTCACCTTTTTGGGACACTAATCCCCCCCAAATTTCACCCCCTGGGGCCGAGGGGTCTCGAGAGCACCATCACCTCCTCACCCGTCATCTCCGCTCACATCACTCCTCTGGCACCAAGCCATCGCCTCCCCCTAAAATGCAGTCTCTGTATTATAGGAAAGGTTCTGTCCATGGCCATACAAGAAAAGTCCAGCCAAAAGCCACTCCATCATCTCCTCCACCTAGGATTCTTCTCAACTTCTCTCGGTCCTTCTTCACTTGCACAGCTTGCATCACACTTGCTCATTTCCTCTTATTTTATCCCTATCTCTCTTCTCCTTCAGCTCCCGGAGGATCAGCATTTCCAAGGTTTCCATCATCCCACAGAAGGGTTAAAATCACAGTCTCTACTCATCCAGAGCTCCCACACTGGCCCTGCTGGGCACTCTTCTCGCCGCCCCCCCTTCTCCTTCTCGGCCAGGCCAGTGCTATCAAATTGGCACGCTTGCTCTCTCTATCTCTCCCTCCTGAGAAAGGGGGGGCTGCCCGATGCCTCTCAGAGCTCTTCCACCCTTCCACCTCTGTGGGGAACTTGCTCTTGTCCTGCCGGGGCCAGGGGTCTTCACCTCCCTTCTCTGCCCAAGGCTCCGGCCTACCTCCCTCCGGCCTCGTGGCTTCTCCTCCCCCACCCAGCCCGCAGCTGGGCAGGGGAGGTCTGACCTCTTCATCCACCGGAACCAAGAGAGAGAGTTCCCCTGGGAGTTCTTTGCTTTTACCCCTGTGTTCTCAGAGGCGTATCCATATCCTCAATGGCCCAACCAGGTGCCAATATTCACGTCTGAGCACCTACTGGTTTGACCACCACCTCCCAAAAACCCACTTCCTCTCAAACCACGACGCTCATTTTAGTTCCTTTCAATCATATAAAAATTTCTCAGCTAGAAAAAAAATAGCTGAAAAGATTTTTCAAACATGCAAAAACATGATTTGAAGTAGAAGCTTTCTCTTTTCTCCATAATTTTTCAACAACACATCCATGAGTTTGCTTGTTGGCAGAAGAAAACATTTGGCTGTCCAAAGAGAAGAAAAAAAAATCCCCAAACAAAATACTAATTTGTCTTCTAGTCTATGGACAAATACCTTTTTGATTTTGGAGGGTGAAAGGGAATTGAAAAAACTGTTCACACACTTGGCAGGCTTCATTCTAGAGAGCTTCATGATATATTAAATCATTACCTGTGAAACTGACTGTTTTCCGCCAAAAAAGGAGTTGTGTAGAGCTGCTACAGCACAGACTCAATTTTTCCAGAGGATACTACCTCCCACAGCTCCAGTTCAGTTACATCTTTCTCTGCTTGCTATGGGGGGAGACCTTGTCAAGTAGAGAGA
Source organism: Motacilla alba alba (assembly GCF_015832195.1). Lineage (NCBI taxonomy): Eukaryota > Metazoa > Chordata > Aves > Passeriformes > Motacillidae > Motacilla > Motacilla alba. The sequence goes on along the minus strand of NC_052031.1, from coordinate 54,718,409 downwards.
ACAGAACTCACTGGGGGCGTCAACAGAAATTCCAGAGTCTTTACAGACTCTCTGAATGTCAATGATTTATAGACAAGATACCTTAAATTTTATCCCATTTTTTTGGCTGAACAAGGCTTTGATGGATAATTTTCAGCCAGACAAAATGATTACTATTTTGATCCTTTTCAGGGCTTACATGGATTGTAACCATAAGTTTCTAGTAATGGGAATCCCATCAGCATAGTGATTAGGCCTAAAGAAATTCCCTGCTCAATGAAACTCTTTTTGCCCACTCTAGAGGGCATTTTAATCTTATCTCAGAGTAACTCTTGATTAATACATCTGAAAGATACAAATCCAGTCCTTTGAGCATGGGACCTTTGAGTTGCGAGTTTTGTGTGAAAGGCAAAAATCTTCAGCAATCCTTGTTGCCATTCAGACATCTTCAGAAAGGGTTTAATCACTGGAAAATGTGACATCCTACATTTTCTTCTTCCTGTGACTTTTCTCTGTAGTGACAGTTAATTCCCCATTCTACTCCTTGCTTCTTCCCAAATGCATGGCAGATGTCTGTCACTCCCCTTTGCTTTTTTACCTCAACTCTATGTAACATTTTGCCTGGGAGAGACAGGGCAGATCTCTGAAAGCAAAAGGGGGAGTAAAATTAGGGTAGAAATAATTTTTTCATAAACAGAGCCACTGAAGTCCTTTTTGTCACACTTGAATGGAATTGTTCCAGGTTCCTTCTATGCTTGCAATAGAGATGATCCCAGAAATCAGTGCAATAATTTGAGGCATGGTCTCTCCCTCTCCCTGTGCAGTTTCTCTACATAGGGCCAGCTGAAGAATTCATAATGTGTGCTAATTAAGGCACTGTGTAGACATGGACCTCATGTCTGCAGAGGAGCTGTAGCTTAAATTAGTTCACTGACTTCTGGACACCTCATTTGTGATGTGGCTATAAAGCTGTTTCTGTAGCTCCCTGGCAAAGTGGGGCTCTCTTCCCACTCTCTAATTTCCACATACAGAGAAATCCTGCAGAGGATTTAGGCAGCTTGGCCATGTTGGGTAACAGGGTTCATCCAGTTTTTCATTGTCTGATTTTGCCAGATTGTTCTGAAAAGCATGGCTCTCCCTTAGCATTGAGGTCCTGATCAGTAACCAACCTGATTTTTTTATTACTCTCTGGGTTTTCCAGGCTGCTCCTTTCCATTCTGATTTCTCTTGCTTCCCTCCTTTGAAATCTGGGTGTTTACATGGATGTGATTAAGGAGCTCTTACCACCTCCAAGGCATTGCTGCTCTCTGATCCAATTCCATTTATTATGTCCAAATTATATTTCAAGCGTAATTTTCAAAGTGCTGTTAAGCGCTGTGCTGAGCATCACCTACACTGCATCTCCTGGCTCCTTATGACCATTAATTTTGTTCTTCTGTCAGAATGCACAATCCAACATGGATTTTAGGGTTTGGGGCTTTTTTTATCTCCAAAGCAAAGCAATGCTCCTAGAACCACTGCAACATTTCAAAAGTGATTTTCCCTGTGGTCCTGCTGGCTTCAAAGGGAGCTGCGCAGTGTGACCAAGGGCAGTTAGAGCCTCACAGTTTGCAGGCTGCCTTTTATTTTTTTGCCTTCTATTGAGCATGCAGAGGCAGGATTTGCCTAGCTTGCTTCTTTAAGACTTGGAAGGGCTGGTATCACACTTGGTGCTCCTGGGGCTCGGATCTCTTGACCTTTTCCATGGTCCCTCTGTGATGCTTTTGAAATAATGCTCCGTGGGGATTCTGTGATGCAGACAGGCCTGAAACAGAATCATTTGGCTGTGTGAAACAGCCAAATGGTGCTTGGTAATTTTTGGGACCCTAGAAACCCTGGAAAACAGTGATCCCCTGTAAATATCCTCCTCTGGAGTGCCTTACTGAAAATGTTGCACTTGAATGCTATTTTATAAAATCATATGGCTGCACTGCCACAAGCCCGTGAAATTCCCATCCCTGAAAGTGTCCTGGTAATGCTAAACTGGGAACTAAATTAGGTCATATTTAACAGGAGCTTTACAGCTGTATGTCCTATATAAACCTTTAAAAATGTAAGGGCGAGGCAGTATGTGTTAGTGTGGGAGTTCAGTGGATAAGGCTGGGAGTTATCTGAAAGGGGAGACATTAAATTGGAGAGAAATCCCCATATGAGGTCTCCAGCGAGATTACTGAGGTTCAGAATGGACATGAGGAAAAAAAATAGAAGTCACCATGTGGGTAGTTTAGCAGTGGAATGAGTCATCTGGAGAGCTGTTGGGCAACTCCAGCCTTTGAAATGCTCACGATTTGGCTGGATGAAGCTGCAGGTGACCTGGTCTAGCATTGATGGTTGTGCTGCTCTGAGCAGGAGGTGGGTCTAGATGACCTTTCATCATCTAGACCTTTGGTTTAGTCTCAGCTGGCATCTGAGCCCCACATAGCCACTCAGTGCCCTGCAGTGACAGGTGGAGGTGAGAATCGGAAGGTGAAAGTGAGAAAACACATGGGCTGCAGGCAAAGAAAAACATGGAATTCATTCACCACTGCCCATGGCTCAGCTCTCTGCAGGAAAGCAGGGCTCCATCACTTGTAATGCTGACTTAGGAAAACAAACACCATCACTGCCAACATCCCATTTCCTCCTCCTCCTCACATGTGCTGTGTTATGAGAAGTCCCTTTGGTCAATGTGGATCAATGGTCCCAGCTGTGTCCCCTCTCAACTGCTGGTGCACCCCCCAGCTCCCTGACTGGTGAGAAGCAGAGAAAACCTTTACTCTGTTCAAGCCCTGCTCAGCAAAAACTAAAACAACCCAGGGTTATCCACACTGTTTCCAGCAAAATCCGAGACATAGCCCCATCCTAGCTCCTGTGAAGAAAATTACCCTAGTGCAAACTCCCTCAATTCCAGCCAGCACTCCTGTGTTGAGAATAGGTACTACATGAGTAAAAAGGGACAGGGGAGAGAGCAAGGCATCACAGTTTGTTCTGAGAGCTGCAGGCTGGAGCTCAGAAATCACCTTTCCTGTCCCTTCCTGTGCCAGAAATGAAGGAGAAAGGTCACACTGTGGGATCTGCCAGGGACAGGGGAATGCTGAGGACTTCCGGGCTGTGCATCATCCAGTCATGCTGGGGAGAGAGGTTGTGCCTTGGCTTGTGCCAACTGCTTCAGCCCAGGGTTTGTATTCCATGGCTCTCAGCCCTCAGGAGGCTGGGGTGTTTAAGCACAAGGCAGGAATTTTGCCCACCTGTGTGGCAATTCTCTGTGTATTCATTTACAATTTGCATCTCTGCCCTGCTCTGCACTAAGGGGACTTAATTAACCTGATCGCCTGATTACCACAACACACCTGATACAGACTGACAGCTTCTTGTCAGCTCTGGCTGGACGTACCAGGCTCAGTCTGACTCGTGTTGCAGGTATGCTTGTACATAATCTCGTGTTTTGCTCTCCTGGGTGTATTTTGGATGTGTGCTGTCAGTAGCTTTGGCTGTTTTGAGCACAGGAGTACTCCTAGAAATGGGGTATGGAAAACTTTGTGCTTGTTAACTTATATCAAAATGCAGAAGGGGGACCTGTCAGAAAATAAGAGATAAACCTCAATGTCCTCCCTGCTTCGTTCAGCCAAGGTGTTCATTACGTTTTAGGAACTGGTAGGTGAGGGAGGATTTCCTGGTTGATGGTGGACAGCATTTAGGTTTTTAGCTAGCTCTGTTGTTGGAGAGAGGTGTTCAACCCTTTGGGCTCTGCTTTAGAGCTCACTGAAGTCACTCAAAGCTTAGTCGCTGCCTTCATTGGAAATGAAATGCGAAGTCAGAAGAGACAGGTTTGGTTGCAGGTAGCAGGACTTCACAAACAGTGTGAGAAGTTTAGGCTGCACCTAAATTCACAACACAATTTGTATTGTCACATAAACAATGCCTGAACAGGAGATTCCTAAGTGAAACTTGAAGAAGTTGTATTTGTATCTCTGGTTCATCAGATGCACTGCGACTGCATCTGGCCACTGCAGTGGTGCAACAGTGTAATATTTGTGTTATCAATGTGTTTTTGAGAAAAAAAAAAAAAAGCCCAGAAGGTTTTGGCTCCTTGTGGTCAACAGACCTCTCAATACAGAGTAGCTGGCTGAAGTTCAGTGTGGGCACCTGTATTTCCTTATTTAAATGTGTGTCTCCCTCCTCTCTGATGCTGTTTGCTCAGTGGTGTGCTCATCTTCCAGATTTAGTGTTTTTTCTCCCAATAGTCTGCCAGCTTACCCTGTGGGGAGCTGAGTTTCTGGGGTGGGTGATATGGCAGCTACTTGGAGTACATGAAGTGTAGTGAGCTACTTCAAGGTGAAAAGCTCTCCAGAGACAGCAGTTCCTGTGCTTCTGAGTGTTCTTCAGCCTGCAAAGGGTCCCTGTTCCTTGATTTCACCATCCCTTAAGACCTGGGAGCCTTGTGGCTTTGGTGGGGGGGAAGAGGACAGATTTTATACCCATGTTGGTCCCTGCAAAAGAGGGCAGTTGTCCTCTGCTGAGAAAGATGAGGAGCAGAAAATGTGTCAGTCCCCTCCCAGGCTGGGCCGGGGTTGCCTGCCAGATGCTGCTGTCCACCAGGGAGCTTCCATGGCACTCTGGATTTGTAGCCATGGTGGCAAACACAGCTGAGCTGTGCTGCTCCAGAGCAGGGTACCATCACATGGGGGGGAAGGGCACGCTACAGCCTTGGCAATGATGCTTTAAATCGCCAAACATCACCCTCAGGAGATGTTGTCCCCTCCCCTCCCTGCTAAGCTTTGGAGGAGTTCTGCTGAGGTGTCATCAGTCTTGGGAATACTTCAACATAGAAGATGGTTTTGGTTTACCTTGCTATATTTAGGCTTCACTTACAATAGGAGCACTAAACTTGGAATGTTTGGAGCATATGGGGGTGTTGATGTCTTATATTTAGTTTGATCTGTCAGTTATACAAGCATCTGTCACAGACATAGCAGATGGCAGAAAGCTCTGATAGGGTTCAGAGGGAAAAGAACCAAGATCTTGGTTATGGGGGGGCAGGGTATGCTTAGGAATGAAAAAAAGCTCATTAAAAATATGTCTGTTTTCTGCAGGGAAGCAAGAGCTGGACTCCAACGTGGCATGCTCAGCTTGATTCTAGGAGAAGTGATTGCAATAGTTTAAAGTTTGAAAGCTAAGCTAGCTCAAGAATGTCACAAGCTGGGGTGCCTTTTGGTTCTGGGGGCTATACAAAGACAAATGAAAACTCGGTCCTTAGGCCAGGGAGATTTGCTGTTGGCTCCGTGGATTTTGCTCTGTAGCTGCAGCTGTTGGAGCTGAGGTAAGTGTTTGACTGGGAATGTGACTTCACAGCCAGCTCCCCCTGACTGAATTGTGTGTGATGTGCTGCCAAAAGGAGCAGCTCCTCTGTCTGCACTCAGCTAATGCTCCCAACAGGCCCAAATCTACTTGGGTGTTCTGGAAGCTGTGCTGTGACTTACATCAGCTCCCCGAGCTTGGTTCCAGGGAGCCAAGGGGCTCATTGGCCCCTTGAGCGCATCCAGAGGAGAGCAACTAGGTTGGAGAGGGGCTTGGAACACAAGCCCTGTGAGGAATGACTGAGGCAGCTGGGGGTGTTTAGCCTGGAGAAAAGGAGACTCAGAGGTGACCTTATCAGTCTCTACAGCTACCTGAAAGGTGGTGTAGTCAGGTGGGGGTTGGTCTCTTTCACCAGGCAGCAACTGACAGAACAAGAGGACACAGTCTTAGGCTGCACTAAGAGAAATGTAGTTTGGATATTAGGAAAAAGTTTTTTACAGAAAGGGTGATAAACTAATGGAATTGTCTGCCTGGGGTGGCCAAGAGGCCAATGGCACCTGGCTTGGATCAGCAATGGTGTGACCAGCAGGATCAGGACAGTGACTGTCCCCTGTGCTGGTACTGCTGAGGCCCCACCTCAAATCCTGTCCAGTTCTGGGCCCCCCACTGCGAGATGGACATGGAGGGGCTGGAGCATGTCCAGAGAAGGGAATGGAGCTAGAGAAGGGGCTGGAGCACCAGGAGGGGCTGAGGGAGCTAGGGGGGCTCAGCCTGGACAAAAGGAGGCCCAGGGGGCACCTTCTGGCTCTGCACAACTCCCTGACAGGAGGGGACAGTCAGGGAGAGGTCAGGCTCTGCTTCCAGGGAACAAGGGACAGGATGAGAGAAAACAGCCTCAAGCTGCACCAGGGAAGGTTCAGGTTGGACATCAGGAAGGATTTCTTCACTGAAAGGGTGGGCAGGCATTGGAAAGGGCTACCCAAGGAAGTGGTGGAATCTCCATCCCTGGAGGTGTCCAAGAAACAACTGGATGTGGCACTTAATGCTTTAGTTGACAAGGTGGAGATTATCCAAAGGTTGTACTCAGTGATTTTGGGTGTCTTTTCCAATGGTCCTGTGGTTCCATTCTGTGATTCTAAAGGTAACTGAGATCTTGGCAGGGTGTGTATGTGCTAGAATGAGGCTCACATTGCTTTTGCAAAAGATGAATAACTGTCCTAGGAATGCTTTCCCCATTTCACATGAAGATGTGTTAAGTGATTCATTGTGGTCATTTTACTTTTTCACTAATGTGCACTTGCTTAGACAGATTCCTCGCGTCATCAATTAGGATAAATTATGAATTAAGTTGAATTGGCTTAAAACTACCTGTTTTTGTAGACTGTACAGAGTGGATTTTCTTTCTCAAGAAAATGCTTTTATTCTTTTTGCTCAAAAAACAGGCAAACAAAATCCCCATGATAAACTAATTGATGCAGCAGATGTGGTATGGAGTCAGCAGGCAGGAAAATCAACCCCTTCTGAAAGCTGAGGCCAGGCAGTTCATGTCACCACTTCCTTCTGCTTTCAGTGCTGAACCAGAGCAGGGACACCAAGGTGGTCAAAGGGATGGAGCAGCTCTGCTGTGAAGGAAGGCTGAGGGAGTTGGGATTGTTCAGGCTGGAGAAGAGAAGGCTTTGGGGTGACCTCAGTGGTAGAAGGAGGTACCATTTGCAAACTGGGGAAGGAAATAGGGAGAGAGGGGAAAGGATGAAGTCCTAAAGCTTACTGTGTACCTGTTTACTTCAAATCTGTGGTGGGAATGAAACGTTTTTAAACAAACCACTTTCCAGACAATAGAAAAAAATCAGTGACTATAATTTTCATAGAAGTGCTTAATTTTTTATCTGGCTTGTCTCCAGGACTTAATCAAGTCTTTCTTGGAAATGTTGGGTTTGCAATCAGTGTGAATGCATTTAAGAGGCAATTTTTGGTTTGCTGTTTGCTTTCTGTGCAGCTGCAGGGATGTGTTTAAGTGAGTAGGGTGCTGCTCTCTATTCTGTTGATGGCACATAGCTTTTCCATGTGTAAGTTTGTGGGAACCTGCTGAAGAAGGTTCCCACAAGAGTAGTATTAGCTCCTCAGAGGTAATTGAGCTTTTGTGCAAGTCCCAAATGTTGGTTTTGAGAGTAACTTCTCTCCTGAAGAGGTGAATTAAGCTTTAGGTGCTTACCAGTAAAGGCAAAAGTTGTTCTGGTACACAAGATAGATTTGCAATGAGCTATGTGACAGGTGACACTCGATATTGATGAAGGTTCTTCCATGAAGAAGTAAGGTTTTCCACTGGAAGGACTTAATGCAGTGCCCTTTCCCATTTTAATGGGCTTTGGAATAAAAATGATTCATCAGCCTTTCTTGCTGCCAGTCAGGTGATAATCCCAGTTAGATAATGCTGAGTGGCATTGTTCTGGGGCAGACAGAAAACAGGGCAACACTTCACTCTCCATACCCTGATGCATGAAGGTGTCATCTTTGCTGGTGATCAATAATGCTGCAGAAGTAGCAGTGCCATTGGTTATAGCTGCCCCTTGCAGATAATGAATATTTGCCCAGCAGCAACTGATTGTGTGCACATTTCCAGGTAGATTTGAAAAAAATACATCATTTAAGCTGATACCATCTGCTAATTCAGGTACCTAAGAAAAGTATTTAAAGCATATTTTTGGTGAGGACTTATAAGTAAAAAGAACTCCTCCCATGAAACCCCCCCCAAAAAAACCCGACCAAATGCCAAACCTGTATTACATTCTATAATTTTGGCTTGTTAATAGCAGCAATTAAAACACCAACTGATGATAATTAATTTCTCTTTGTTTTCTCTGGGTTTGCCTCCTCAACTGATAGAACACTGCTTCTTCCAGAAGATCTTACCGAAGAAAACATTTTTGGCTGATCCCAAAGAGTTCAGCCAAAGGAATGTTAATAAAAGGAGTTATTAATAATCCTTGCACTGAATAGACTTTAACTTTGACAGGAATACTATTTCAAGATGCAGCAGCTCAGCCTAAGGACAACAAGCCATGTTTATTTGTAGCTGATTCAACAGTTGGAATTCAGTTACATCCAAATGCTTTGAGGAAAATTAATCAAGTAATGGGGGATGGGGGCAGTCAGGGGAAAGTCTGATTTTATTTCAGACTCCAGACCATTTGCTTTCAAAAAAGGCATTGCTCTTAGATGAAAGATACCTTTTCTTAATTAATTAACTTTCTAGGTACTTTTTTTGTTTGTATGTTGCCCTATCACAATGTGTTCTTATCAGCATGTAAAAGTTCCTTGTTTTCCTGAGGGCTTCTGGATGCCTGTGACAGATATTTTTGTCCTCATGGAGGGAAAAATTGTCACTTCTGGGGCAGTTCAAACTGCAGTAGGTTATTTAGATGGCACTGAAGTCCCCAAGTTACCAGTGGAATGCTGCTGAGCATATGGCTGGACCTAACATTCCTTCCTTTGGAACCCGGGGTAGATACCACAAGCTTGTCAGATTTCTTTTCTTGAAAAGAATATCCCCATACTCTTCCCACTCCCTTTCATGAGCAGGCAAGAACGAGGAGCCCAGGAAACTACAGGCTGGTCATGCTCACCTTGATCTCTGGATAAAGTGATGGACCAACTGGAAATACTCTAGGAGGTATTTCCAGGCACAGGAAGGTGACCAAGAGGAGGCTGCATGGGTTTATCAAAGAGATATCATGCTTGACCAAGCCAGACAACCTTTTGGGATGAAATGAATGGCTTGGTGGATGAGGGGACAGAAGTGGACATTGCCCACCTGGACTTCAGTAAGGCTTTTGATACTGTGTCCCTCACAGTAGAGCAGATGGAGGGGAGGGTAAATAAGACAGAGAACAGGCTGAAGGGGACGGTCAGTGGCACAAAGTTTAAATGGAGTCCAATCCTGTCCAATATCCTCATTAAGGATGTGGATGATAGGAAAAGTATTCCCACAGCAAAGAGAGATCTGGGAGTAGTGGCTGGTGTCCTTGGGGGCTGTGATGACATCCAGGGAAACCTGGCAGCCTGGAGAAATGGGTGGCAGGAACCTCCTGGAGCTCAGGAAGGAGGAGTGCAAAGTCCTGTGGACATGGGGAGGAAGAGGCACCAGTATTTGCTGGGGACCGAGTGACTAGGAAGCAGCTTGGCAGGAAAGGACCTGGCAGACACCAGGATAGATATGAGCCAAGAGTACTCCTGTAGCAAAGAAAGTTAAAAGTATCCAGAGCTGTGTTAGAAGGACCATTGTCAGCAAGTCAAGGAGGTGATCCTTCCCCTCTGTTTAGCGCTGGTGGGGCCATACCTGCAGAATTGTCCGAAGTACTGGGAGCCGAGTCAGAGAAAGACATGGATGGGCTGGAGCGAGTCTGATGAAGGGACTAGAGCATTTCTGCTGTGAGGAAAAGCTGAGAGCACTGTAACTCTTGAGAGGTCTCAAGAGGCTCTTACCAAGGTGTAGAGTTATCTGATGGAACTAGGTAAACAAGATGAAGCCAGGCTTTTTTTCCATAGTGCCCAGCCACAGGACCAAAGGCAATGGGCACAAACTAGAACATAAACTGTTTTTTTGGTTGTTGTTTGGTTGGGGGTTTTTTGGTTTGGTTTTTTTTCAAGTGACTTGAAACAGAGCAGAAATTTAACAGAGTAGAAATCCATTTCACATGCACCCGGCACTGGAATAAACATACCAGCTTTACAACTTTTACAGCTTGTAGAGTTAGGTTTTTTTCCACAAATCATTTTGGCGAGGCCAGCCAGGAGACCGTCTCTGTCCTCGCAGGGGCGGAGCGGGTTGCGGACCTCCTTGGTGCGCCCCGGGATTTTCCCTAGAGGAGCTCCGCTCTGTCTCGCTCTGTCTCGGTTTGCCCCCTGCAGAGACAGACAACGATCTGCTGGTGTGCGGATAAATGGTATGTATCAAAGGGCCCTGGGGGGAGAGAGAAGTAAGTCGCTCAGAGACGTCTGAGTGCACAGCCTCGTCCCTGTGCTTGCAGGCAGCCATCAGCCGAGCACAGTCAGCAGCAAGGGTTCCCTAGTTGATAGTGCGACTAGGGACAAGTTCATTGTTTGATAGACAAACCACTAGCGGCTCTGGGGGTGAGTGGAGTGAACCCGAACTTTGTGTGCTTGTGGTGTCCAGACATTGTAGTTAATGTTAATGTGTTTATAATCGTGCGAGCGCGTGGTGTATGAAAGAGAGAGCGAATGTGTGAGTGTACCCACGGCGTGGGGGGGGGGAGTTCTACCCGCGTCTGAAGTGGCCGGGTGAAGCCCAGGACGCCGGCTGGGGCAGGCTGTGGGGGCAGCGAGCACCCCGCAGAGAAGTGGAACAAGTGGAGAAATATGAGTGAAGACATTTATTGAGTTTAAAAGTAGTAATTTGTGTAGATTGTACACATTTTAACCATAGCTAGATGAACTCAAGAGGTTCCTCTGCGCCAGTAGTTTAGACTTGATCCCTGAGAATCCTGTGAATTATTAGATAGATAGAGGAGACGAACGAGTTCATTTAGAGGAGCTTTATCAGACTTCAGCTAGTGATATAACTAAGGACAACCTGCCATAGAGGATTTAGAAATCCCCGAAGTGATAAACAGAATAGCGTAACTCTGCAAGCAATTCCCGGGAACCTTTAGTGCATCAAGAGGCTGGCACCCTACGTGGGTACTATTGCAGTGCAGAGTTTGTAAGAGGTGCTAGTATTGCTGTTCTACTAAGCGTCAAAGCATAGGCCCCGAGTGTAAATTTAAGTTTCCTAATCAAACTGATTCAGAACCTAAGATCTTGAAGCTTGTGTGTAAAGGATCACATCTGATACCTACCACCTGGGGGTGTATATAAGAAGAAAATTGAAAAAAGACCATGAGACTCTGTGAAGAGAGGTTTGGGTGAAAACAAGATAAGACAAGAAGAAAGAGATAATGAGAACTAACCAAAGTAAAGAAGTTCGCCGAGCTAGCCCCTTAGGGTGTATCTTAGACCACTAGAAAGAAGTTGCCAGTAGGAGCAGCTCGGAAAGTAAAAAAGATTTAATTCAATATTGCGCACACTAATAACCATTATACAGGTTAGAGTAACCATGCACTTAAACTTTAGATTATAATACCTTATTGCAGTTAATGCTGTTTTCAAGACGAGAAGGCAAATAAAATGAAGTCTCGTGCCAATATGCTTTTTTGTCATCTGGAATGGAAGAGGGACTGTGCGCTCAGAGCTCTGTCTGACCCACTAGTGTTAACTCTTAAAAAAGAAAACAAAACAAAGAGAGGGCAAATCAAACGTTGTTCAGCATGCAGTATAACACAACGATGTATAAAATCAGACAAAGTTTATCATGCTAATGTGCAGGAATGAAATACATTTAATTTGTTAAAAGCTCCTCCTAAGGGAAGGGAGGATGAAGATGAAGATGAAGATGAAGATGAAGATGAAGATGAAGATGAAGATGAAGATGAGAAAGACTATCCCAAGAGGGAGGATGACTTCCCCAAAAGAGAAGAAGACTCAAGCTCAAAAAGCATATCCTCTCGAACCCATACCCCTCCTAGCAGTCCAATTTCATCCAGAACTAAGAGGCAAACAGTGTTACAAGTCCCTCTGTGAGAGGCAGTAGGACCAAAAAAAAAAAGAAATTAATGATAAAGTGCCATTTACCACTCTTAATTTAAAAGCATAAGAAAAAATTGCTAGAATTATCACATCGATCCAATACTTGCTACCAAATATCTATGATATGTTATCAAGCAACACAATCCAAATTAAGTTGACATCCAGTTATTACTAGATGTTTTCACTGAAACAGAAAAACAACGAATCTTAAAGACATCAGGAACGTTAGCAGATCACTACAAGAACAAACAGCTAAATATAAAAGAATATTTCCCCCTCCAAGACCCAAAATAAAATCCCAATATATCAACAAATTAGCAAGTTATCAAGAGTAAATAAACAACAAGAGTAGAAAGAGCTATTCCAAAAACCATAAATTAATGTGCCTTATATTCCCTTAAGTAGGGGCCTTCCAAGACTCTGTCCAAGTGTCTAGAGCATTTAAGAAATGTTCTTCGCCATACATCATTGGATCTGGGGTCTAAGATAAGAATGAATCAGCTAGTTAATTAATTTTTAAGACAATCTACTAGAGATATTAGGCAGAAACTTCAAAAAATCCAAGGGCTGGAAGAAAGAAACCTCAAAGTCTTGCTATAAGAGGCATAGAGAGTATATAATAACCAAGAAGAAAGATATAAACAAAAAATAAAAAAGCTGTAGCAGTGGTACAGGAGGAAAAGCAAAAGAAACACAAACAAAGACCACCCAGACAAAGTCCACCTCAACTAGGCAAAAACCAGTGAGCAATCCATAAAAGAACTAGTCACTAAAAAAACCAATACCCAGAACAAAGTAACCAACAAACAGTTGCAACCAACAGAACAACTAAAAAAGACCAAGAGATTCCAACCCAGCACATCCACTAGTTATAACAATAAAACTAAAAAAAAAAAAAAAAAAGTAGAATTTTCAGTTGATACAAGGACCACATATTCAGTTTTAAATAAAACTTTAGTACCTATAGAGAATAATTACGTTGTAGTACAAAAAACAACTAACCAGTCTAAGAAGGCATACTTATATAAGTTAAAGAAACAATGAAATATTCACAAGTTTTTATATATGCCCAATTTACCAAAAACATTTTTAAAGAAAGACTTTTTACAACAGTTACAAACAACCATTACATTAAAAAATGGGGAGTTTACTCTAGAAGTAAATAATCAAAAGTACATAAAAGTGTGAAATTTAACATTAACAGCAATTAAAATTAAAGAAGAAATTAGTGAAAAGATATTAAGTCAAGTATTTCCTGGGGTATGGGCTTCTAACGTACCAAAGAGAGCAAAAAATACCCCCCCGTAATAATCAAGCTTAAAAAAGAGACACAACCAGTAAAAATTAAACAGTACCACCTAAAAAAAGAAAACAAAACAAAAAAAAAAAAATCAATCCAATAATTAAAAATTTTCTACAGTTAAAATTATTAAAACAATACCAATCTAATTTCAATACTCCCATTTTACCTGTTCAGAAACCGGATAAGTCATATCAAATAGTACAAGATTTAAAAGCTCTCAATAAGATAACAAAAAATTTATATCCTATAATAGCAAATCCATATACTTTACTAACTTGTTTAACACCTAAGCTAACCTAGTTTACTGTTTTAGATCTAAAAGATACCTTCTTTTACGTTCCTATCCACAAAACCAGTCAAAAAATTTTTACATTCAAATAAAAAAGCCCTATAAGCAGGTGCAAAACCCAGCTCACATAAACTGTGTTGCCTCAAAACTTCAAAAATTCCCCCACTCTATTTAGAGAACAACTTACAAAATATCTAGAGTCCTAAGAAGCTCCACAAAAAGAAAGAAAGCTATTACAGTACATAAATAATCTTCTAGTAACCACTCAGATGAGGGAAGAATGTGCAACCTAAGCATGTAGAGGAGAAACCTTTTAAATTTCCTAAAGCTTCAAAGATACAAAGTATCAAAGAAAAAAAGCACAAGTAGTGAAACAAAAGTAATCTCCCTAAAGTATGAAGTTAGTACTGAGCAACAGACTTTAGGGCAGGCTCGCAAAGAAACAATACTCAAAACCCCAAAACCCCAGACAATAAAAGAACTCCAAACCTTCTTAAGCATGGCAGGGTGGTACCAGCTATAAGTTTATAATTACAAACTGCTCATCAGACCCCTCTATGCTCTTAAGGAAATAGAGATCTCCGGTAGACAAAAGAAGCCACACAAACCTTTCACCAGCTAAAGAGTGCCCTCATGTCATCTCCGACTTTAAGACTTCCAAATGCAAGTAAACCATTCTTTCCATTTTCCCATAAAAAACAAAGAATTGCCCTAAAAATATTAACTCAAAACTTAAGTCCATATCAAAAGGCAGTTACTTACTTTTCCAAACAACTAAATGCAACAATCAAAAAATAACCAAGTTACCTCAAAACTATAGCAACAGTCATATAAAGTATTCAAGAAACACACGTTTACCCTAAGACAAAAAATAACTGTACTAGTGTCCCACACAGTGTCCACAGTACCAAAAGTAAAAGGCAGCCACTTTCACCACAGAAGTTCCTAAAATACCCAACCATCATAGTAGAACAAAATAATGTGAAAATAATAGTAACTAATATTGTCAACCCAACTTCTTTTCTCAGTAAAAATCAAAGAAAAACAATACACCACAACTACCTAAAGACTATTGAAGCTACTTACTCCAACCACGCAAACTTAAAGAACACTCCTTTAAACGATACAGAAACCTAGTTCACTAACAAGAGTAACTATGTTACCAATAGAAAGCAACGTATTAGATATACAATCACTACCTACAAAAAAATAATAAAATACAAACCCTTACCAACATACACCCAAGATGGGTAGACTACCATTAAAAAAACTAGTGATCCCTTCCCATTTGTTATAGTCACTAGTAAAAAAAAAACACCAGAAAACATACTAAAGGATAGATACCCTGAACACCTATTTAATTAAAAGAATCATTACCAAAAATTTATATATCATTATTACTCAAGAGACCCGATTGTGTGATCTTTACCTCCCAACTAACCCCAAAAATATACCCAGACCAAAACATAGTCAAATTACAAGAGCCATAAACCCAAACAACAGTAACATATTAATTTTTCAGAACTCCCAAGGAATGGAGGGTATCAGTATTTATTAGTATTAACAAATACATTTTCAAAGTAGCCAAAAGCGTTCCCCACCAAAACTATCAAAGCACAAAAAGTGACCAAAGTATAATTACACAAAATAATACCACATTTCAGAGTTCCAGCCACAATATCCTCAAATAAAAGATCACATTTCATTTCCAAAATAGTACAACAGATTAGTAACCACCTAAGAATAAATTAAAAACTTCATACTCCATACCACCCACAATCAAGAAGCCAAGTAGAAAAAAAAATAATTTAATTAAACAGTAAATTATAAAACTAAAGCAAAAAGTTTATCTACTGTAACCCCAAGCTCTCCCTCTAGCACTGTTAAGAATTCAAACTAAACCTACAGCCAAAAAAACCTAAGTCCCTTTAAAATGCTTTATAAAAGACCATATAAAATAAAAAAAAAAAAAGTCCACCCACATTAAAGAAGTAACATTAGCCACCTATATAGTAGCTTTAAGTAAACAACTCAAAAAAATTAAAAAACATGTGACTAGAACTCAGAGCAGAGAGCTAAACAGAACAGTACATAACATACAACCTAAAGATTATGTATATGTTAAACCTCTTACAAAAAACTTTAAAAACACAATAAGAAAGACCATTCCAAGTGCTTCTCACCACCTTCACCACAATCAAAATCAAAAAACAAAATACCTAGATCCACTATTCTCAAGTGAAGGTCCCAAAAACCCCTTAAAAATAACACCAAAAAACAATGAACTAAGATCAAAACTTACTTAAGCAAAATATATATATTATGGCCAAGAGTAGTTTGTAATTTTATTTAAGCATTAAGAAACACCTATTGTCATAGAGATTTACATTAGGTAAAAAAATTTACTTACTTTTCTAGGAAAGGGGAGAATGAAACAGAGTAGAAATTTAACAGGGTAGAAATCCATTTCAGATTTAGGAGAAATGTGCTGTTTTGAAATATTTAGTTTGTACCTTGCTTCCATAGATGAAATATATGCTGTTTTAACTTGCTTAGTCTCTTAACTCTGCTGTGCTCAAGACTTCCTTTTCTTGCAAAAAGCCTGTGTTTGCAAAACTGCCTCAGCCAAGGAAAAAGAATGCGAACTTCTAAGTTAAAAGGAAGATAAAGGGGGCCCCTTGAACTTTAAAACAAAGACAAGAGCCAAAGCTAAAACTGCAAGAGACGGACAGAGTAACCAGAGAGTTCTCTCTGTACAAAGACCAATAAGAACTAGTTACAAGTTGTAACGTAAAACCAATAAAATAAATATACATAAACCTACTGTAAAACTCTACACATAAGTACAAGTAAAAGAGATAAAAAAAGTTAAAGAATTCTCAGAAGTACACATATCCTTTAAAATGAACAATCCCCACATGTGTCCAGTGCTAGAATAAACATACCAGCTTTACAAATTTTACAAGTTGTAGAGTTAGGTTTTTTTCCACAAATCAACTGAACACTGGCACAGGTTGCCCAGGGAGATTTTGGATTTTTGATCCTTGGGGACATTCCAAAACTGACTGGTCATGGTTCTGGGCAGGCAGCTGTGGCTGGCCCTACTGAGCAGGGGGTTGGTCCAGGTGACCTCCAGAAGTCCCTGATAACTTCAGCGTTTCTGTGATCAATTGTGAAAATAATGCCCTAAGTTTCTTCTCAGTGTATTGACAGAAGATCTGATTTGGAAAGAGCTTCTGCTGACGGTGACTGCATTTAACTCTTGAACTTTTTCCTAATTTCTCTGTACAGTTCTGCAGAACAGAAACCTGAAGGGAGTCTTGTTCCATTCACTCTGCTGTTGTCACTGATGAAAGATAAAATTCAGGGATATACTGGAAAAATGACAGGAATCACCATTGTATAAATAACAACATGACCTATATTCCTGCATTAGATTTCTCTTTAAACCTCTTTTCTTCCTTTTAAGAAAAGACTGCTTTATAGAATGCTTTTTATATTATTTCATACCTATCAAGAGGCTGTTTTCCACATCTTACTATTGGGACATTTTTATTGACACTTGTGCCACTTTTTGCACTTAAATTCATCAGTTTAACTGTAGATTCCCATTTAAATTCTCCATCCTGTGTCTGTCCTGTGAGAATCCCAAATGCCTGGAAATGGTCATTATTCTTCCTCACTTGAAAGTCTGCCTGTGTAATGCTGCACAATGTAGA
Organism: Motacilla alba alba; assembly: GCF_015832195.1. Lineage (NCBI taxonomy): Eukaryota > Metazoa > Chordata > Aves > Passeriformes > Motacillidae > Motacilla > Motacilla alba. The sequence continues at coordinate 54,701,161 of NC_052031.1, read as the reverse complement.
TAGTGGTGGGTATGGTTTAGGATCTTTCTGGTGTTTCCAATTTTCAGAGCTGCTAAGGTAGTCATACCCTCCTACACAACGTGGCTGAAGACTCATTTGGTGGCTGCATAATCAAACTGGTTGCTGTGTGTATTTCCCTTTTGGCTTTTAGTACTGTTCTTCAGCAGCACCATGATCCACTTCTTCCTGCTGCCTATCTACCTTTTTAAGCCCTTAATAGATCAGAATCCAGCTTGTTAAAACAATTTGTGAAAGCATTTGGTGACATTCACAGCCTTCTTGAGGTCTGCCAAAAAAAAAAAAAAAAAAGAAAAGAAAAGAAAATTCATAGTTGCAGAAGCAGTCAGAGCTGCAATGTTGATAGGAATTTTTTTGTGTATATATTTTTATTTATCTGACTAATATACAATACCTGAGGATCTGAGTTGGCCAGGGCAGCAGAGTCACATTGATTCTGTTGTTGGGAGAATAAATGACAGAAAAAGCATTAATCTTGTTTATATTTCTCTCAAAGACTCCCTGAAGTAATTTTTGTATCTCTTCTGTGTACTACTTGGATTTTGGGGATTCCAGTTTTTTGGCATCCCATTTTTGTGTACCATGTGAATGGTAATGGGGAGCCAGGCTACAAATTAACACTCAAGTATTACAGCAATTAACATTAGTTAATAATAGAATCATGGAATGGCCTGGTTTGGAAGGGACCTTAAAGAGCATCTTGTTCCAGTGCCCCTGCCATGAGCAGGGACTCCTCCCACTGGACCAGGTTGCTCAGAGCAAGAGATGATCTTCTTCCTAGACTATGAGCACTGCATTTGGCTCACTCTGGTTTCTCACAGTCAGTTGAGAAGAAAAGGAATTGCTGGGTGTGATTCATGGACAGCCTTAAATGTTGGCTAGACAGTAAGTCGATCATACTGCAGAAATACCAGTTTGCCCCCCGTGACTGTAATGGGAGCTCAGACCACTGGCTCAGCAGTTCAGTGAGTCCAAAACTCACTGGAGATTACCAGGGTAAGTCCAACCCCTAATTTCAAAAATCTATGAGAGATGAGGTACAGGTTTCATGCAGATTTTCAGCCTTGTGAGGAATGCCAGTGAATATGCCTTTGAGCAGGCCAAGATGATGATCCGTGAAGTACCTGGGAAGCTCTAGAGCACCATATTTGAAACATCTGCAGAAGAGCTTGTGATTCAGTTGATTTAGAGGTATTTCAGAATCATCTTTCAGGTTTTAAGTATATTTTTCATTTTTTCAGTCTCTGTATAAATATCAGAATTCTGTTTGGCTTGTGCTTGATGGTTCATTGCTAACTTAAATAGACAAATTAATGCATTGCTGTATGGATTTTTTTTAGGGATAGATCCACCAAATGATGGGCACTGAAGTACTCATTTATCACTTCAGCTGGGGCCACAGAAGGATCTGGGATGGAGTGGATGGTGAGATGTAGAGGGTGACATAGTTTTCTCTGTTCTCTAATTCCCTTCTTATTAATTGTGTTAATGTTGGATCTCACAATTTGCAGGAGTCAGGAGTGCTGTAGTGGTGAACATGAGTTTCTAGTCAAGCACAAGTGCAACAAGAGAGAGGATGAAAAGAAAATGTGGAAAAAATCACTGTAGACTCAAGTGAGAATGGCAGAGGGGGAGAGTGTGATGGTTCTGTTCTCCGGCCTTCCAGAGATCTCCATGGAAATGAGTCTATCAAGTTGAAAAATAAGAAGGCTGAGCTACATGCTTTATTAAAAATACAACAGATTGAGGTGGAAGAGAGCACTTCTTTAAAAAAAAAAAGAGAGTATTTTTGTCAAAGATAGGGAGGTGGGAGGAAAGTCCACTAATGCTTTGCAACTTAGTAGTAACAAGCACCCACAGGAGTAAAATATATCTGTGTGTCACTGTGCCTGAGGAGGAATGAATGTGTGGGTGTAGATGTGGGCTAACTTGTGTATGGAATTGAGGGGTTGTATCTTTGAATAGTTAGATGGAAGGGGTTGTTCTGCTGCCTATGAATGAGCAAATTTGCTTTCTAACCCTCTGTAGAGTTATTTTTTTCTCTTGCCCTTTGGAGCACCAAGCCTGGTAACCACCAAGTTCTGCTGGTGGCTTCCGTGTGTGAGGTGGCCTCACAAAGATGAAGGCATTAGAATAATTGCTGGCACTAATCTCCTAAAAAAGGATTGGGAGGGCATTAAGAAAATGTGTTTGGGGAAGTGTAGTCCATGTGCACCATCAGAGCCATGAAGGTTAATCTGGAGTTCTTGTTGTGTAAGAGCTGGATGTGATTGGGCAACCAGTAGGACACCACTGTATGTGACAAACAAAACCTGCTGGGTTTTCTGGTGATGTAAAATGAGTTCACAGCAAGTAGATACATAGGCAGTCAGTCCCTATCTCCTAAAGCATGCACAACAGATGGATGCAGGCACCAATTTCCCCAATATTTTCAGTGCTCCTTCAGAAAATCAGTATTTCTTCAACAGTCACAGAAACACACAATGGCCAGAGTTGGAAGGGATCTTAATGACCATCCAGTTCCAGCCCCCTGCCATGGGATGGGGCAGCCACAGCTGCTCTGGGCAACCTGTGCCAGGGCCTCACCACCCTCACACAGAAGATTTTCTTCCTGATATCCAATCTAAACCTATTCTCTCTGTCCGTGTGAAGCCATTCCCCTTTGTCCTGTTACCCCACGGCCCTGTCAAGAGTCTCTCTGCATCTTTCCTGTGGGTTCCTTCAGGCAGTGGAAGGCCACAATGAGGTCACCTCAAAGCCTTCTCTTCTCCAGGCTGAACAATCCCAATTCTCCCAGCCTTTCCTCCCAGCAGAGCTGCTCCATCCCTCTGGTCCCCTTGATGTCTCTGCTCTAGCCTGGCTCCAGCAGTTCCCTGTCCTTCCTGTGCTGGGCCCAGGGCTGGAGGCAGCTCTGCAGGGGGAGCTGAGCAGATTCCCAGGCTTTGTGGCTCATGTACTTCCCACAAATTTGCATCACTGGGTTTCCACTGTTTTCCCTATTGGACTGTTCAGGGTTTTCCTTCTTATGTGATCCGTGCAAATAAACTTAATGCTTATCCTCTAAGTTCATACTGTATCAATAACAGATGTGAAGCTGCTTGACTAGTTTTTTTCTGTTCATTGGATTTTTCTTTGTATTTTGTTTTGGTTTTTTTTCTTTTTGTTCTCTGCCTTAAGAAAAATGAGGGTGCTGTGTTGTGGAATAACTAAAAGGGACTTCTTTACCTAGCAAGGAATGCTGCTGTCCCCCACTGATGCACAGAGGTAGGAAACAAGTGTGGAAGGAGAGGCACTGATGGTTGGTTGGAACGTTTTATCTGAGAAAGAGCCCAAGACTCTCTGTTCAGCTGTCCCCACTTCTGCATCACTCTGAAATCTTAAGGATCTTAATGCTTACATTTTAAGTCTAGGAGTTAAAGATGTAAACAGCATGGTCTTGAAGTCCTCTGCACTGACAGAGAGCCCAGCCCAGCAAATATTGATCCCAAGAGATGCCTTTGGATGCTGCTGCACAGCAATGCAGGAATATCAGCTCCTCTCATGCCTCTTCCATCCTGGGAGAAATGCATGTGGAATATTCCTTGTTGCTGTCTTTGCAACAGATGGAAAGCTCACAAACAGAAAAGCATGAATTTTAGATCTGAATAGGGGGCGGGAAAATAATAACTCGGAGGACAAGCCACAGTCATTGTCACTCCAGGAGTTTACTTCTATTAATTGTCAGCTTCTCTCCCTTTTTTTTTTTTCCCAATAAAGACTCCAGAAGGCTTTTCCACTTAGTAAACAACCTGTTCTACACAACAGGGAGTAAGGAAGATGAATTCATCTCCATCTCGAATTTGGATGAGGAAAAAGTCAAACATTTGTTCTGTAGTGAGGAGACACAAGCTGCCTCTTCAAAAATGATCTTCCACAAACTCCAATTAAGTGGAATTCTGGGTTTTGTGAACTTATCCCAAGGCTAGAAGTGTGTATGCGTGCACTTTTTTATTTTAAAGCTGTGAGGTTCATGCCCAAAAGCAGAGTCTTAAAAGCAACATTTAAAAGGCTTCAAGCACTGTTTGAGACATGGTCTTTGTTCAAGCTTCTCTTGTTCTTGCTGTCTAGGCTGTATATTTTGACCCTGCTTGAGCAGAGGTGGGACCAGATGACTCAGTGTGGTCTCTTCCAAATTTACCTAATCTGTTATATTTGTCTATGCTGGTAACATGACTTCTATTTCTTCATGATTTTTGATGGGCGACCGTAAGAAAATATGCTGCTAATGGTCATATCACTCATTATCTTAGTCTTTAAACAGAAATTCTTTCTCTACTACTTTTTCTGTCTGTCCATTCACATCTCTTGTGATACCTATTTGGCTTGTGCGCCTTTCAAGGACAATGTGGTCCTGGGGCATGTTCAGCTGCTCCAAATATCCATTAATATAGCTGGTCCTTAAGCATGGTTTAGTATTTCTGTGGTCTGTAGCTGTGTCTTCATGAACAGAGATTTTTTTTGGGTTTTTTGTTTGTTTTTTTTTTTTCTTCAAAAGCATCAGCTGTGTTTCCTGGTATATCAAATTAGCAATAATTTACTTAGGGAAAACAGTGTGAGTTGCAAAGAGGGATTGTGTCTAACTGCACTGGCCTTCTTCCATCTGGGATTTGACCAGCCTTTTGCCTGTGATCCTTGTTGGATCAAAGCTTCCCTCTGAAGTGGAAAGGACTGGAAAATGGCAAGAGGGAGGAGGATGCCATAGAATTCTCAGTATCCTGAACTAAAAGCATCCTGGTGGCATCACTCTGGTATCCTGAACCTGAAAATCACAGGAGTCCTGTCAACTTAAAGGGCAGCATGAAATTCCAGATCTCTGGAAGGCCAGGCCAGGCACCCAGGTACTGTCCCAAGGTTTAGGATAGGCATCCTCATATGTTAAATTTGCCTATAGAGTGATGAATGTCCTTCCACTGGTCTGTTTTGCACAGAATATAACTGATATATAACAGTTGTATATGAATATAACTGGTTCTAGCAGTGCTTGGGAAACAGCTGTTGGCTGCTCTTTAGATCCTATTCATGCTCTAAATGCCACGGACAAGTGCTAGCCAGGAAAAATGTACTGTGGTTTCTCTGAACCTTTAGAAGTATGTCAGTGCTCCACCTCCATCCCCTTCCTCCCAGTTTTTGAGTCCCTCAGCATTGGGACACTGAAATTTTGTGTCCTGCTATAATTCATGTATCCTTCTTCCTTAAAGGCTATGGACTCCTACATTTCCTGGAGTCCTTCTTAAGAAAATCCAAAAACATTGCTAAAAGTAGAGGTAGAAATGCACAGGAGTCCAAGTCTAGTCCAGCCAATAATATTGCTGTAAACAAAGTTTATCCAGTAACTATCAGGATATCCTTATCATAAGCTTTAGAGATCTCCTGAATCAGCTGTTTAAAAACCAACCAAATCAACCACTGTGGTCCCTTCTAACCTGACCTATCCTGTGACTCTGTGAGCAGGTTTTATTTCCAATTCAGCACAAAGCTCAGGATTTTGGGAGGAGAGTGGGTGAGTTAAGGTGAGTTGGGCTCACCTGCTGGCCCCCCATGGCACCTGCAAACCCTGAGCCAGCTGACATTGTTTCAGTGCAGAATGCTGAGACAAAATCAGAGGATGAGCAAACCCTGGCCTGCAGCCTTTGCATATAATCCCCTGTCCAACAGCACTGACATCATCTCCTGGAGAAGGAACTGAGAGGAACTTTAGTATAGAAATCTCAGAGTTCAGTATAGCTGTGTTGGATTGGGTCTCCTGCCCCTTGATGGGGTCTAAGATCAAGTTCTTTCACATATTTACGACCTTTTACATACACAGCAGAAATTATGGAGAGAGTCAGTTTTGAAACATGACTTTGGCCTTTTCAATGCTCAGTTCCATTTTAGTTCCTACATCAATCCTGCCCTCTTTCCCACATTCTCTGGCAAGATGAAGGAGCTCAGTGCCTGGCAGTGAGTGCTTACTGGCTGCACAGAAAGTGGGCTGAGGGTTTGCTGGGGAGTGACTGGGAGATGCCAGGAAATACAACGGGAATGCTCAAGGAATGTGCAAGCACTGCAGAACTATGTGCATGGTGGTGGTGGTGATGCCTTGTGAAGGCTGACCTAGAACAGAGGCTAGATGGAGTTAAAGAATAAAGTCAGTCTTTATTAGGAGGCCTCAAGAAGGCAACACAAGAGCCCAGCCCGGGCTATACCCCAGGTGAACCCAAAATGGTCACAAAAATGGACAATTGGTCACAGGGTCTCACGCTTTTATAAGTTCTGGTCCATTAGCATATTGGAACTAATAGTATAATTACAACTCTAGCCCATAAAATCCCAGCCTTCTTGTTTTTCTCTCTTCAGTCCACCATTGTTTATGCTCTTGGGCCTGAGATCTGGATTGGCTGTCCTTGGGTCCCCAGCTACAGAAGGAATTGTTTTCTCTACCAATTCTGTGAAGAGAACTTACTATCCTCTTATATGAAGCCCAGACCCACACACTAAAGCAAGAGAGAATCTGAAAAGTATAAAAGCTAAAATCTGAGGCATCAGTGGGGCAGGAATTTCTGAGAGATCCCACAAAAAGTGCTGCAGTAACACAGAATGGGAATGTTGGAAGTGGAGTTGTTCTGCAGACAGTGGAGATGGGTCCCACAAGGTCTTGTCAGACAGAAAACCTTGTTTTTAAAATGAACTGAGCATGGTTTGTTCTAAAAATGATCAAGATTCATGCTACAGAATCCAGCAGAAGGAAGAATTTCAAAGCAAATGAGTTGAGCTGGGAAGAAGTAGGATGAGAAGGTGTAACAAACATATAGAAGGGCTGCATGACAAATGTCTGCATCATCTGTGTTTTTGCTTTAAATTCTGTCATTTCTGTGTTTTCTCCTGAATACCAGCCTATTCCTACCATTAGGAAAAAGAGAGCTATGGTGTAAGTTCTTGGGGTGGGTGAGTAATACTGTATTGCAAAGCTCCACAGGGAAATTTTGCCTTTAGTGTTTGCATTACCATATTACCAAAAGGCCTTTGGTTATCAAAACACTATTTTTTTAGGCCCTATGTGGCAAAAGTTTCTCCACTAAAAGTAATAACTCTATAAAGTGCAGTGATAGGGAAGATAAGAACTGGAAGCAATACTAGGAAAATCTGTTATGCATATTAATATTGCATAGAAATTTTGGTGGGAGATGAAATTGGATTTTAGAGTATTTACTTCTGAAATAAAAAATGCTGTGCTGAATCTGTGGAGATAGCTTTAGATAATTTAGCTTTCTGAGCTCTCTTTTTTTCTTTAATGCAAGAAATATGCTACTACTGCAGTTCCTGGGCTCTGTAGATGAGAGAATGCTGATGGCATCCTAGAGAAACTTCCTCATGTCACTGGAGGAAACTGGAATTGTGGAATATGCTGGTAAACAGATTTTTAAAAAAGCCAAACAGGCTGGGAAAAGGTTAGTGACTTACCATAGAGCCACTGGCATCTATGAAAGTCAGATTCCAATAGGATACCTGGGCCATTGGTAAAGATTCCTGAGGGGAATGGATGGCAGGTTTTATAGTCTTCATTTCAGCACAGCCATTATCTCTGTGGAAAAGCTGCCTTCATAATAAATGAGATTTGTATTTAAGCAGCCAAAATTACATACTGTTCCATCATGAAGTTCAATCTTCTCCCTCCCCAGGATTCAGGGGATGCTGGATTTCTGAAGGACAGAGCAAGAGAGGCTCCTGAAGGGAATGTGTAGCTCCAGAAGTTGGAGGCCTGGCTCATGCCATACAGTACTTGCAGGGAGCACTGGGTGTGCAGCTCCTAGAATGTGCTTTTTCACTTAAAAGCATCTTTTTTTTCCCCTCCATTTTAGCTATGTCTGAAATGAATCTGAGAGATCTTGGTCACAGCAAAGAATAGGCATTGTTCCATCATAAATGAGCCTGCCTGCTGCTGGATTTGGGGTAAAATTCAAGCAACTCAGAAATTACATTTATCCATTTTGTTGTAGATATGGCTGTGAATTTGCCCCTGGGAAGAGAGGGAATTGTGTTTCCTGCTTATTTAGTTGAATATCCACAGTTCTTTGACTCCTTTCTTTAGAAACATGACAGGACAGTTCCTATAAATTTAAGCATGTCCTGTAAAAATCATGAGGAAGTACAGGCAAGGCTTCGTGGCCTCCACTGAGTGGAATTTAATCACTGTTTATTGTATTGACATATTGGAAGAGGTTTTTTTGTTTAATGTGGTTGCTGATTGATGCTGGCATTAGAGTATTATTGCCTCTCAAGTTTCCCTATCTCCACAAGATCTCAGAACACAAAATTACAGCAACAAATTTTAGAGAAGCTAATGGGTTGGCTTCATGAAAAAAAAGTAGAAAATAAGGCTGGGGTGGAGTTAGATGGTGATGCAAGAAATATGAGAAAACCTAATGAACTCCAGTTTTCAGGAGCTCCTGCATCTGTTTCTCTGGCCAGAAATGCACAATATAAAAGGGAATTGGGGAATCGATTCAAGGCTCTCTGCTTAAACCCTTTCTGGGCATTGCTTCCTTATCTGCTTCCCTTGTGAAATGAAGGCTTTTACATTATTAGGGATTATGCCTCAATAAAGCCATATCTGTAGAGGGATTTTTTTTTCTATTTCTTGACTGAAAGGTGTTCAAATCAGAAATCTCTCAACAGAGACCCAGGAACAGAGTCTGCTGCTAAGCCATTCCTGCTATAATGTGTTCATAGGCAAAGCTTGCTGCCTTTCCCACTGCTGCTCAAGAGATAATTGGCCTTACAATAAGAACTCTGAAAAAAAAATTAGATTGTGATATTACCTTTATTATTATTTACTGGCATCTTATTGGAAAAGTCCCACACCTTCTTGGTGATTTCTCACAGGCAGCTCCTCACAGCACTGACTCCATCTTCTTTACAGCACAGCCAGAAAACTCCAGCTCCCTTCTCAACCAGCTAACCCACTCTTTTATAGCACTCATCCTCATTGGACACAGCTGTGGCCTGTTAAGGGCAGGTCTGTTCCTAATCTTTGGTAATTAGTACAGCTGCAACTCCTCAGGTGTGAGATTACCTTCAGCACTATCTTTATTTTCTTACATTCTATCCCCCCACAATCATTTTCTGTTTTGTTTGGGGTTTGTTTTTTTGGGTTTTTTTGGGGTTTTTTGGGGTTTTTTTTTTTGTTTTTTTAACGCTACCTTAGTGTGTCTGTACTTATAGCTATAGAGTATATACAGATCATCTTATAGAAAACAACACCTGCTGCCTAGGGTTGACCCAAAAGATCATCTATTTTCTCCTTAAGTATGGTCTTTACAACCTGAAACATTTTGTATTTCAGCACCTAAATTTGTTGAGAGCTGCTTCAGCAATTGTCACATGAGAGCATTTGAAAAAAAAAAAAATTGAGGGGAAATTTGACTTGCGAAAAAGTAGATTTGAGATTAGAAAACAAAGAGACATATCACCCGGCTTAACCTTTCCAAAATGCTTTCTCTTTGGTTTGTGTCACTTCCTGTCCCCAGTAGCTGGCACCTTGTCCGTAGAGCATTCCCACACATGGGATAGACAGTGAAATTGTATAGAAAGACAGCAAAAGGCTTTAAAATACTTTAAAAGACCATTTTAAGTGGCCTTAATAAAAATATAGGATGCACTGTAGTGACTGGGTGCAGGCTTGTTCAGCCAAATACACTGGTCAGTGAGGGGTTACATTTGACTGACCCTTCTTTATAGCCTTTCATGTCCTACTTTTTCCTCTTGTTTTGCCCTGACCCACTGAACATTCCTCAAGTTCAGTCTCTCAGGCCCACCTCAATTATCCTCAGTTGTCCTGTTCCTCTTGTTACCTCCTTCTTAGCAGTTACAAATTCCTCTCCAAAGCTGTGCCTGATGATCCTTAGTGGTCCCATCAATAAGTGGCTTTTGTTCTTTCCCAGTGCCTCTCTCTCCCCTGTGCACCTGGCTTGGGCCTCTTCATGATCTTGTTTACAATTTTGTCCTTCATTTAATATTCTCTTGGAAATGAAAGGTTTCTTGAGTTGATAAAGAAGCAGAGGCCCTCACCTTCCATATGCACTTAGAGTGGTGGCTTCTGTCTTGTACTGGAGCTCTGGATGTAGCCCTTGAGTGCTTCAGGAGCTGAACAGGGAGACAGAACTTGTGCTTCTACCATTTCCCCTTCATCAACAACGTGTATTTAATATGGCACTCATACCACTGCACAGTATGGGCAGTACTTCAGTGTGTTGTTTGCTTGGCTATCTCAAAACCTGTCATCATTCCCGAGACAGAATTAATTTCTGAAGCAATGCTCTGGGCAATGATTCTGGTGCTTTCACCCTGAAAAACAACAGTAAAAGTCTAATTGTGGTGAGAACAAACTTTCAAAAGAGAGTTCAACAGCAGCAGGAACTCACCTGTTTTACACAGTTATAATTTTTTATTTCACCTGGATAGAGAGAATCAAGTCCTTACTTCCTTCCCTATTTACACATTATTGTTTTCAGCAGAAAATGGCTGGAGATGGCCCTATTGAGAACAGTGGTGCAAAGATATTTTCTCATCAGCACAAACAGAGCCTTAGACTGGCTCTGAATGGGAAAGCACTCCTGAGATTGTTGCCTTTCTCTTCCACACAGATAATAAACCTGAGCTAGAACCACCAGTGCAGATCAGAGATTAAAATCTGCCCTTTGCCCCCATGTGCCTGTTAGGGGCAGAAGGCAGCATGCTCTCCGTGTGGAAAGAGAGGCAGAACTGTGCTGCCAAGCTGTAACAGAAGAAGAGCTGTAATGAGCCTAAAAGAAGTTGGGAGAGTATTACCTTACACAAGTGACCAGAATCTGTAACTGATACAGAGCAAAACAGCATCTGTGTCCTCTCCCTGCTTCAGGGCCAGCAAATCTCTTCCCTCTCAGAGCAACAGCCACACTGAATAGACCTGCAGGAGCCTTCATCACCTCTACCAATATGTGACCCTTGTCCTGCTGCTCTTGTTAGCAAGGACTCTATTTTCCATCACCTCTCTTCAGGCAGGTTGGACTGCCCTTCATTCTTTTGATGAGCTAATCACACCCTTGGATGACAGGCCAGCAAGAGGGCAGGAAATATGGGGAGCTAAATATCATCCTGTAAGCAGGATAAACACATACAAGAGTTGGGAAACTGAATTTGACTTCTGAAAATGTCTCTGTTTGGCAGGAATGGGGAGGATTTGACATCCAGCTTTCAAAGCCACATTGCAGAAGGGGATCAGAAGGGGTCAGTCTTCTTTCCTTTCCAAGGAAGGCTTCTGGAGGCTGAAAAAGAAAACAAGATATGCCCTGCCTCTGGCTCATCTTGTTGGTTTGGAAGGCTGTGACTCCCTGTACTTCTGCACCAGAACTTCTCTGCCTTGCAGCAGCTAGGCTGGGAGTGTAATTTGTTTTAAATTGTCTCTCTATTTTTCCTGCAGCCTCCCTTCAGGCCCTGAAAGGCCCCAATCAGGTTCTTTAGTCTTGCCTGTTCCCTTTCAGGGTTGGGTCTTTACCTTGGACTAAAAGCATCTGGAAGAATCAGGGTTTATCATAGTCAAATTCACTGTTCCTGTATAATCTCTGAGTCTAATAATAATTCCTGTTCTTATCCCTGTCTGTGGGAATAGGACTTTACTGCTGCTGCCCTTGGTTTCTAGCTAGGCAACTCTTGTACAGAGTAAACAAAATATACATTTCTAAAAGTCCAGTGGCTCTGTTGCCCTTTGAGTCTCTAAAGGCATCAATTCCATCAGTAGGATTGGTCTTCAAAAGTGTTTCAAGCATCCAAGAGCATAAAATCCAGTGCAAGACAAAATAGTTTCAATTTCAAGCTGTCCAAATGCTTTATGAAGACTCCAAAGTCTCTCAGATTGCTTAAAGATTGCTTGGAGCTAATTGGTTGAGAGTTAGGTGCCTTTGAAAATCTGAAAGTACCTTGAACTTATTTAAGACCTTACATTCTGAACTGACACTTTAATGTAAAGCCATTTTGGTCTTCACTAGATGGAATTCAAACAGAAAATAACAAAGCAAGCTACCAAGGATGCCTTCAAAGTAAAAGTAAGGATACTTTCAAAGACAGTTTATTTTTTTGTTTATTTTCCTATAACTGATAAAAAATTATAGCGCTTTATCAGTTCAGCTACTATATTTTTTTCTTGGTGTATTACTGTCCAATCAGAAGTATTTTGAAGAAGCAACAGTTCACCTGAGAAAAATCTGTTTCATTTTCAGGAAGAGTGGGACAGAGAATTGCTCGGCTTTTGAAACCTTCCTCTTTTGTTAGTGAAGTGTGTATTTATATGCTAAATGTTTCTTAAATTATTAGATGCTTATATATAGAGTTTATTATATGGACATATCTATGTCTACATTTGGGGGTAGTAATATTTAAAAAGAGTGTTTTTCCAAGGGAGAGAATTAAATCTGCATTGTCTGACTTATATTAGCACAGTACTCTATATCTGGCATCACCTTTTCAGTGATAAGACTTTATACCTTTGTCTCACTGTGTGGAGCAGCTTGTCATGTGATTTTGTCTTGCTTTAGAGAATCAGAGCTTGCTGGTGCTTCATTTGTACCCTGAGAGCTCTGGAAATCTTTTCCTCCCTTCTAGCTCAATGTTGGTCCAAGTGCATTGCTGATTTTATTCCGTTCTGTTCAAAGAAATCAAAGGGAAAACTTTGCAAAGACTTCTTGGTGACTGTCATCCAAAGTTTATGCCCTGTTGTGCTCTGAGTAGGTAGATTCAAGTTTTTTTCCTTTGTAAATTGAGCTGGATCACATCTAGCTGAGGTTATTTCACAAAGTTGAACCAGAGTGTTGCTTGTGTGGAATATTGATTCCAACAAGTGAAATGCTCTTATGGAGCTCTGGAAAGTAACCATCCCCAAACCTGAAGGGTTCAAATGTAATTTGAAATTGCTGGATAGGATTTATGTGATACCAATCCCTTCCTGGGGACTAGGAGGAGACAAAACAGCTGTACTTGCATAATAGTTCTGCAAGGAGGTTAATTTTTCTGGTTGATACATTCCAAGACTACAGAAAGACTGGATAGGATTGACTCCCAGAGTGCCAGTAAACAAGGCTGTTTCTTCTGATTTCCACCCTTATTTTCAGCATTTTTTTCCTTATCAAAATTAGGTACCATCAGATAGAGTCTCTGGGGTGGAGGAGGGAAAGAGATTTGCAAGGCATCATCATCTACTGTATTTTGTCATGCCAGGAGGGAAGTAGAAAGAAGGAGTGATAAGAAATTTATGTCTTATATTTTATTAGTCATCCAAATAGTCTTCAATTATTAGTGCTATGCTAATGAAGTCTCTTTGGATTGTCTGACATATCTTATAATAAACTCCTTAACAAGACAATAAAACTGGGAGGATGTCAATTGGGTAATTAGCTGATAATCAATATCCAGCAGCTGTGATGAGATGGCAGGCAGATATTAGGCCCTGCTCCAGGCTCTGGGTACTTTGTCAGTTCAAGTTTCAGGGAAGATGTTGCCAAAATAATAATAATTGCATTGTGTGACAAGAGTTGGGATAAAGGAAGAGAAGCCTAATAGTGACATTAATTTAAACTGAATATGTAGAAATCCTTTCTCCTACACAAATCATTATGAAGTGGTTGATCCTGGCAATTTGAGTTTTTTCTTGACATGGGCATTAGACAAGGAAGATCTGAAATGCCCTGAGCAGAACCTTGAACTTCTAAATCTCCAAATAGCCAGGAATATCAGCCCATGTTACATTAAACATTTAATTAAAACTTCGTGGACGCAAACCTGATTGAATGGTTCCTTTACAGTCTCAGAGGCAACTGGAACAGGATTTACTTCATTTATGTGTAGACAACAACAGCAAATATATAGACATAATTCTGAGCAAGAGAACTCTCATGATATCCAGAAAGAAGGAGCAGGAGTTGCCTCATGTAGTGAGCTGTCCCTATTCTCATAGAGATGTGGTGCATCCTGGAAGTCTCTGTTTCTGTTCCTTACCTCTGGAGGTTAGGACGGCCACATCAAATGCCTGAAGTTCAGAGAGATGAACCTCACTGTCATTACATCACAGATACCAATAAGAATAAGAACTTGCTTAGAGGGACTCTGTTTGTGTGGCAGATCCAATGGCACAACGATGTTTTGTTTAATAATACAAAGCTTTGTAAAATTCAGCTTATTCCAAGTATAACTTGGAGATAGAAAAGGGAGAGCACAATTTGCCCATAGAATGGACATAGAATCCCCTGCCATGGACAGGGATACCTTCCACTATCCCAGGTTGCTCAGAGCCTCTTCCAACCTGGCCTTGGACACTTCCAGGGATGGGGCTGCCACAGATTTTCCTGGCAACCTGTGCCAGGGCTTCAGCACCCTCACAGGGAAGAATTTCTTCCTCATATCCAGTCTAAACCTGTTCCCTGAGAGTGTGAAGCCATTCTCCTTGTGTTCTGTCACTCCAGGCCTATGTAAAAGGTCCCTCTCCATCCTTCTTGCAGGCCATCTGTTATCTTTCAGTGCCAATCCATGAAGATCCCAACATGATTTCGCTATATGACTTTCCATTATGCTCCATTGACCTGGGTCGGTGAGAAACATACAGTATTGTGGACAGAATATTTGCTGTGAAAATTAGGACTGAGCCCTATTCTTGATTTAACCACCTAAAAATGCATGGGGGTTTGGTTTTTTGGGGTTTTTTTTGGGGGCAAAATTCCTGAATGTCACAGAATTCACTCCATCCTAGCTCGGGGAAGTTCGGGGGTTTCTAGACTTGTGTGAGGTAAAAAGCAGGGTGGAGGAGACAGGGTGGGCTGGCTGTGCTGGAAGCATTTCCCTCTCACGTAGCAGAGGGGGACATTAAAAATGCCTCCTGCAAGTTTCTGCCCTTGCTAAAACCTCTCCTGGGGACTGTGCTGTGCTGCAAAGCACCTCAACAACTCCTTCCCTACAGCTTGTGTCAAGCCTGGCTTGTACCAGCTAACTCAAACCAGAAAAGGGTGATCACTGTTTTCACAGAACCTCCCAGAGGCTGAGAGACTGTGGCTTGAGAATCAGCTCAAAAATAGGAAATAAGCATTGGGGAAAATAAAGAAAAAAAAAAATGGCAACCCATCAGAAGCAGTTGCCACAGCTTCTTGCATATAAAAGCAGGTTAGTGCTCCAGGGTTGTACTGCTGGAAACGTTTGACAGGTTTACACTGAACGACACCACTTAGAAGTGTTAACTTCTCTTAGCTTAGCCTTATGGAGCCTTTTCACTGCAAACTATAATGCTGGCTACAGCCTTCATCGTTCATTCTTAAAATGTGTAGCTACATTGGATATTAAGGGAAACAGATGGAGCAAGGAACACAGTGAATCACAGGGAATCTGTTCAAGAATTTTTCTCACTAAGAGGTTTTTTCCTTACTGAGCCTGCCTTAAACATCAGAGCAAGCTCAAATCATCATGTAAATGCCAGCTCCACTGCTCTCTGATTGGGATTCAAAGCTTCCAGCTAAATGTTGGGTTTGTCTGTTTGGGTTGGGACCCACCAAGGAGAAGCAGCAAATTCTTTTCCATTGACTTTAAGCTGGATCTTTGTTCCTAGTCTCTCCTGAAAGTCCCAGCCTTGATTTCCTTAATGACCTGCAGTATTGTGCTTTGTCAACCTCACATGCAGGCCTGCTTATGTCAGCCATAAGAAGGCACTCCCAATTCCTAACAGAAGCCATATCTCATATCTAAATTTACTGCAGTTCCAGACTACCCATCAGCCTTCTGGCCAATTGCCCCAGGGCAGGGGATGGCTCTGTGGTTATATAAACAGGGTTGTTGGATGCACCAAAGAAGGTCAAACTGGCACGATTCCCACAGTCAGAAAGCCCGTACAGGATTTCCATTGCTCTTCAATCAGATAGGATGGAGGAAGAATGTCTCTGATGATCTCAGCTGGGAGCTGATAACCTTCCAGAGCTGGATAAATAATAAATGGCTCCAGTGATGGTTGTCTCTGAAATGTTCTAATAATTTTGATAGAATGTGCTGGATGGCATGGGTGTATATCTGTGCCCTCTAGGTGATCTAGAGTTTGTCACTGGTGTGTAAGAGAACAGAAAATGAGGGTCTGTTGTGAATCCAGTTGTAATTCCCTGGAGGACATGATCAAGGGAAGCATCAGCACCTCTTGATGTTCTCAAAACTGGATGAAGAAAGAAGAAGCTTTAGCTCAATATCTCTCATTTTAATGAAGTGTTTAATGAAGAAGCAAATGGATGAAATTGGAATCTGTGGGACACAAAGGGATGGCACCAAGAGATCAAATGGCTCCTTTGTGCTTACATCTTTCAGAAAATCTTTTGCCTGTATTTTCTTTAAAGAGTTTGGAGCAAAAAATAAAAGTGATAATTTTTTTTCCTATCATTACCCATTCTGAGAAAAACATTTTGGCTCGATTTTTTTGTCATCTGGTTTTCAAGTTTTTTTGTTTTTTTTCCCCCGTGGCTCATATTGCAGTAATCTGTACCCTTGGAACAAGATGATCAGAGCTTAGTATCTTCCCTTACTGAACTAATCCTCTTGGCTTTGATGTGTGGCAAAGTGGCATCTCTGAAAGACTTTGGTATCTTCTGCCCTTACCCACTGGGTGGGATGTTGTGAAGAGCTGTGCTGTTTCGCATGGAGTGAGAGCACCCCTGCTGTTCCCTCCACAAGAGGGAAGGATTTTGCACCATCCCTTCAACTGGAACACCCTGCTCCTCTCGGCTTACCTCCACACAGGCTGGGGATGAGGGAGTGGGAGGGAATATGTCAGTCTTCCCATCCATCTTCAATTCCACCTACATTGTCTTTGGAATGCAAGGTACACTCAACCAATTTTAGGCCAGGAGACAAAAATGTAAGGCCTTTTTTCTTCCTCTGTAGCAAGGAAAGGAAACCCAGCTTCTACTAAGGGGGGACAGAAATCTGTGCTGGTGTCAAGTCTCCCACTTAGCTGACACAGGTAATTTGTTCTTCCAAAAGGCTCCATCTGAGCTGACACTTGGTGTCTCCTGAGGCAGAAAAAGGCAGAGTTAACACATTGGCAAAGTCAGATCTGGAATCCTGTTCCTGTTCTGCATAAGACCATACTTTTGCAGTGTCAAGGGTCAGGAAGATACTGGGGGAGGTGCAGGAAACCTGCTTCCCATTCTTTGCAAGGGTTTGGAATACTGTCCATTTGCTGTGCTGAGGTGGTAGCACAGTGGAAAACTGCAGCTCCTGGGTTGGGCAGACAATCCCCCGTGTGATCCTGCATGAGGCTGTGTGTCTGTCTCTGCTTCTGTGGGGTCTTGGCTCTTGCAGTCATAGAATCATAGAATGCACTGAGTTGGAAGGGATCCACAAGGATCATCCAGTCCAACTCCTGGCTCTGCACAGACACCCAGCAATCCCACCCTGTGCCTGAGAGCATTGTCCAAATGCTCCTGGAGCTCTGGCAGCCTTGGGGCTGTAACCATTCCCTGGGGAGCCTGTTCAGTGCCCCAGCACCCTCTGGGGGAAGAACCTTTCCCTGATATCCACTCTAACCCTTTCCTGACACAGCTCCAGCCGTTCCCTGCATCCTGTCCCTGGTCACACAGAGCAGAGATCAGGGCCTGCCTCTCCTCCTTGTGAGGAAGCTACAGAACTGCTGTGAGCTCTGGTCTCAGTCTCCTCCAGCTGAACAGACCAAATGACATCAGCCACTCCTTTTCTGTCTTCACCTCCAGGCCCTCACTATCTTCCATAGCCTGACTGGATCCCTCAAAATGAGTTGGTACTTACACAGGCCTATTGCTTTATGTGGCACTGTTTGAGATCTGAAATGTGCCAAGTAAACAGCAAAAAAGAAAAAAAATGCCTTGTCTTCTCCCTGTTCTTGCTCCTTGTAGAATAGGCAGTGGTGTTATCCAGTGTGACAAAGAATGGGGCTTTTCTTCCCTTTTCTGTGTGGTGGGTTTTGGTGATGGTGTTTCTGGATCACTTGACATATCTCTGACACCTTTGAGACCTTCCCTTAGGATTTATGTTACTCCCCAGTAAGACGCTCTGGGTGTTGGCAGGAAGCAGTGCAATACCACACCTTTGGTGACCTGGATAGATGGCCAAAGCCCTTTCTAGATCCAAGGTGGCAGGAACTCTGCTCCTGATTTACACTGCTGGAATTTCTGTGGCTTGAGTGGAGGCTTTCCTCACCTGTGAAGTGATGGGAGAGCCAGGGTGAGCATTTGTCCCCTTCTCTGGCAGGTGGGTGTTGTGTGGCATGTGGCTTTGGTCCCCTGTGTCACTGTAGTAACAGCAAGGCATTGTTTCCTGGCAACTGGCAGGGTTGCTAAGAGAAAAGTTGGCAGCTTTGGTAGATGTGACATCTCTGACATCCTCCACTCACATTACATTGGGATAGGTTTGACGGAGAGAAGACAACCTGGTGGCCAAGTCTCATCTCCTTTGACCCGGCTGAATGCTGGATTTCAGAAATAATTAGAGCGTCCATAAGGCAATGGAACAGCCTGCATGGGAGATGAGGAACATGGATCCTGTTGTTTGCCATGCTTGCCCCATTGAATAACTAGAAGTGACACTTCCTGCCCTCTGCTAGGAGATGAAATGAGTTCTGGGAATAAAAATCATTCTCAAGGTAATGAGTGTTATCACTGGTCTTTGATGCTCTGGTTCCCCAGTCCATTTCAGAGGTGGCTTCACTGAGAAAGAAACTTTCCTCAAGCTGTCTGCTCTGTCAGTGATTCATTCTTAAACAAGTTTGCTTCCCAAACCCACTTGTCCATGGGGTGAAAGCTGTGGTTGGAGTGGAGCATGTGTGAGTGTGGGTGGGGGAAGGAGCAGCAGGTTCCCTGAGGTATTACTCCAGCTTAGCTCAGTGGAATTGAGTGCAGTTGTACCAAGGCAAAACTAAAAGCAACACAGTGATGAATTGATAAATCCTATTTGCTCGCATCTGCCCACTCGGAGCCAGAGCTGGGGACGTCACTCGCTGCTGCTGCGTGCCAGAGCATGTGCAGAGGGAACTGTTGTGCTCTCTACAGTGCTCAGGAGACAGATGGTGGAGCCCACCCATTCTCTGCAGAGAGGAGGATTTCTGAAGTACCATGGTGCTGGCAGATGATGCAATAGCAATGTTCTTACATTTCACAGAACTGATGAGTCTCAGAAGTGATATTTGATATTTTACCAGCATTCTCTTCTGGAACCTTTTTTTTTTTTAATGTTCCACAGCTGCCAGCACAGCTTTGGCACAGCACTGATGGGGAATAGGTACTGCTCTGGCTGGACCAGCTCTTCCATTTAGGGTGAGAGTTGGACTGCAGGGAAGAAATAATCTCAGCTGCTGGGGTGCTTTTAGGAATGGAGAACCAGTGAAGTGATGTTCTTATCCCTTCTAAAATTCTAGCAAACCCTCTGTCTTAGCACAGTATGAGAGAGCTTCTGTTGGTTGGGAGTTGGGGCAGATCAGATTAATGGAGATGCCTTCTCTTCCCTAAATGGAAAAAAATTGATTTAGCTGTACAAGTGGGACTTGTGACAAGAGAATGAAGCCCAGTGCAATTTTGCAGAGGCCATCAGAAATCCTGGGGACATTCAGAAATGTTCAGTTTCCCACCAATATCCTGCAGCTGACAGCACATTTGCATTGACCTTGGTGATAGTGCCAGCCTGGCAAATGAAAAGGACATGTATCACTAAGAGGAGAATTAAATTTGCAAGGAATGCCTTGTATTTGATTTTCTGTTACTGCCATTTTTATCTGTCCCGGTTAATCCTTGTGTCCCTAGAAAGCCTGCCCTGGTGTTTCACTTTCTGCAGCAGGAATGGTGTCTGTGCTCACAGCAGGGGTGGCTTTCTCCAGCTCTTTTGTCAAACACTGTCATGAACCCCCTGAGCTCCTCCTTCCTTTGCCAGCTGTGGGGAGTGTGCAGCTCACTGATGTGGAGCCTTCTGTCTCCTCCTCAGAGCGAGGAATCAGCCCTGACCTGACCAGTGCCTGTAGGAGCAGCTCAAGTGGAAGCTGTTTCGCAGATTCCAACACAGGTTCCCCTGGGGTGGAATAAGGGGGAAAAGTAATCTTTTCTCTTGCAGCTGTCACTTCAGAGATTTTCATCCCTCTGTCTTATGTAAGCAGGAGAGCATCATAGGCACAAGAGGTGTGGATTACAGGTGTGTGAAATGGCTTCACACAGCCATTATGTGAAATGTGATAATAAAGAATGTAATATTAAAGAACCTATCATCTTCTTGATATTTAAAAAAATGTACAGTCTTGGTGTAATTCCCAGTGCAATAGTAACACTGTGGGTGCATCCAGATGTAATTAGTGCTTTCTTCTTCTCCTCCCTTCCTTTTTGGTTGTATAAAACATCACTGCAGCTCTTTTTTCAGGGTTGAATTTATGTGCTCATTATTTTACAGTGAGTGGCTCTGCTCAGAAGTTTCTACCTGAAATATCCTAGAAGGTGAAGTTGTTTCTTAAAAAGAAAGAACAAGATGACCAAGAACAGTCATCTCTAAAGAACTGGTCCACTAGTCTGAGTAACCAAGAGCTGTTTGGAGTTGCAGAGGCTTAGTGTTCCTGAGTTGTGAGGGAAAAAAATTATTAGATACCAGACCTGAGTCCTTGACTTTTGGAGCTGGGCCAAGACAACTTCCTATAATTAAACCGCAGTCGTCATGGGCATGACGACAGCTGGACACTACCAGGTGATCCAGCAACCACTCCTGTCCTGCACCAGAGATGAGGATGGAGAGGGGGCAGAGCGAGAGGGGAATTTAGAATGAATGTTGTGGCAGGTTGTGCCCTGCTCTGGGAGAGCCTGGGCTCCTCTGTCCCTCTCCTCTCTGGCGGACTTTGTGAGGTCGCAGCGAGGCTGCCCGTGCTCCCGGAGCCTGTTCCTGCTAGCAGGAATGCGTAGTGCCCGCGGAGCTGGGCTCCAGCTCGGCTCGGCACAGCACTCTGCAGCCAAGGCTCGATGACTTAGCAGATGGTGGTGCTGCACACGGAGTGACCTGAACTGAGCTGAGCCACCATGCAGTCCCAGCCCTGGAGAGCTCTGCCTGCAGAAACGAGCCAGTGGAGCTCAAAGCAAAGTTCCTCAAAAAAGATTTTCTTTACAAAAGGCTCAGGATTGATGCAGCTGACTGAAGTGAGGATGCATTTGTCTTGCAAAGGCAATGGGAATGTTCTTTTGTTCTCTGTGGAGACAGAGGACCTTGGGAACCATGAAGAAAATGTTACCAAGAGCTCTGTGGGCAGGACACATTTTGTAGCAGCAGCTCCATCTCTGTATCCCCAAACTGACCTAAGTCAGGGAAACCTGAGCACAGCAGAGTCCTTTTTTTTGGCAGTATCCAGCAGCATTTCCTCTCTGGCAAAGTCCAGGTCTCTAGTTCTGTGCAGACAAAATGTCAGGGTTTCATCCATCTGTCTCCCTCCCTCCTACCAGTTGAGAAGGCAGCACGTACCTTTATAATGAAGGATTAACTGTGCAAACTGATCTGTGTGCCATCCCCACATTCAAGCACAATCACACCATGAGCATAGGAAAACATGCTCACAGAATAAATCTGGGTCAGGTTTCAGGCTGCTGGCTTAGCTGTGGCCCTGACTTCTTGAAGCTAGAGTTTTGACTTGCTTAGCAAGAGTAAAGCTGCACTGCGGGTCCAAAAAGCAGGACTGGAAAGAGTTGCTCCTGACCTTCCATCTGAAAGACACAGCTCCTGAGCTGGCTGCCACCCTTTGTTTCTCAGTTATGATCCACAGAGAATCATCATGGAATTCTAGAATGGCCTGTGTTGGAAGGGGCCCTGAGGATTATCTCATGCCAGCCCCTGCCATGGACAGGGACACCTTCCATTATCCCAGGTTGCTCAGAGCCCCATCCAGCCTGGCCTTGGACACTTCCAGGGATGGAGCAGCCACAGCTTCTCTGGGCAACCTGTGCCAGGGCCTCACCACCCTCACAGGGAAGAATTCCTTCCTGATATACAATCTAAACCTACACTCTTCCAACTTGAAGCCACATGCAGCCTTCAGCAAAAGCCCTCTGGCATTTCACCCCCCTTAGCAAGGCTGGGAATGTGGTAGTTGCTGTGGGGTGGAAGAAGAACTAGGGAGGCAGGGCAGTAGAAGCCTGTTTTGAATCCATGTCCTTGGATGCCAGCTCTAGGCCAAACCTAAGGAAGGGGACGTGGTGACTGGGCAACGTGGGAACAGGAATGGAAAAGAGCTCTGGACCTTTTCTTTTTACCACATGTCACCCTAGCAGTAATCCTGTAAGGACTTGGAGTTCCCTCATCCCAAAAAATAGCATTTCCAAGACAGTGCTGAATATGTCCTTGCTTTGCTTGCCACAGGCACGGAGAAAAGAGCCTGAGAAAAACAGTAGCTCCTGCTGCCAGCTCTGGAAAGCAGCAGACTTCTCAGATGCCAGGCAGATCTGAAACATCAAAGGGGCTTCTCCTGAACTAGCTGACCTTTTATTACCCATATCCTTCCACTAATACCCAGCACATTATCTTTGTCTTGTTTTTGCTGCTGTGCCACTGACTTGTGGAAACACCCATGCTTTGTACATGCTCCATGATGGCAGAGAGGTGGCATTTGCAGTGACTGCTCTGCTTCAGGTGGCTCCTCTGTGAATTTTCTTTTGGATTTGTGTGACTGGAATTGCCTCCAAGTGTGTGTCACCACCCCACACCTCCATCTGATCCTGAGCTATAGGTAAGCACCAGCTCAGCAGACACTGAGAGGGGGTATAGCCCCAGGGGAACTGTGAATTGCTGTGAGTACAAAGTGGCTGTGCTTACACACAGGATAAGCTGCACCCCCAGACCACCAAGGACAATAATTTCCACTGGTTTTCTTTCTCCTTTCAGCAGTCTCGCTGAAGTCCAGGGGACTGCTGATGGAAACTGGTACAAAAATGATGGTTTTTGGTAAGATGTTGCTGGTAGCTTCTGGATGTAACCATAATCATGAGATGAGGCAGCGAAGGAAGGCCAGCACAGAGGCAAAAGAGCCTGTGCTTCTAAGCACTGCTCTGCTGTGTCTCAGATGTCAATCACTGACCCCATCACACGGTTCCTGTGGAGATGCACGATGCTGCCACACACAGACTGCCTCTGGCTCTGCTCTCTGGGCTGTTAGCAGCTTTCTCCTTCCTGGATCTGCTGTTCTGGTCCTGGTCTTTCTCCAAGCACTGCCTCCCACCAGCTTTGTGCAGCTCTCAGTGGTTCCTCTCTCATGTTAGAATCTGCT
Source organism: Motacilla alba alba (assembly GCF_015832195.1). Taxonomy (NCBI): domain Eukaryota; kingdom Metazoa; phylum Chordata; class Aves; order Passeriformes; family Motacillidae; genus Motacilla; species Motacilla alba. The sequence continues at coordinate 54,677,826 of NC_052031.1, read as the reverse complement.
GGAATAACTTGTACTCCATGAGCAATTCTTGAAATGTGCATTGAGTTTATCCTTAAGGCAGAGGACAGGCACTAGCAGAGAATCACCAGATTAACACCAGTCCCTGTAGGGAACAAAGGGCAGAAACTGCAATGCGTTGCTCAGGCCATTAGGAAACCCTGGTTTCTAGGGGAAGGGGGGAGTGAAAAATGTGGCTATGTGAGCCTTGGCATGCTGGACGAAACAGTGAGGGTCAGCTCCAGTTTTCCAGAGTCAGGACCCTGGAGGACTGTTGCATCCACTAGCTATCATGTCATGGTGTGGAAACCAGTGGCTTGAGGCTGTGCCTGCAAAATTAAATGTCTAATTCCCTCCCACTCTCCTTTTGCAGCTCTCAACATCCACACAACTTGAAGCCTTCCAGCTCCTGCAGGGAGCCTACAGGAAACATGAAAAGACTATTGACAAGGGCCTGGAATGACAGAACAAGGGGGAATGGCTTCACACTGACAGAGATGAGGTTTAGATTGAATATTAAGAGTGAGTTTTCCCAGGTAGAAGTTAGTTTTTAATGCTGGACTAAATCCTTGAATAATGAGGTGGAACACTTCTACAGCATCTTTTTTTCCAGGAAGGATAGTCAAGTGCTTTACAGACAGTAAATCCATGATGATTTTTATTGTTAGCAGAAACACAGATAACAATCGATTATAGTTACCTCACTCTTGCCATCTCATAAGGAATCTGGGAGCTGCTGGATGAGACATAGAAATATCAGGCAAAGCTGTACTTGTAGGCATGAACTGAATGAAAATTAGCCTGTTAACTTGGCCTAGTCCCTGAAATATTATTGAAACAAAACTGGAACACTCCAGTTGGGTCATGCAGTGAGATGTGTGATTTATGAGGGTGAAACCAGCTCAACATCATCCTAATGCCATACTATTAAATAAACACATTACTAAATTTGATATGTCCAGGAGCACACTGCCTGAGGGCCAGCATGCCCAGCTAATTCAGTGGTTGCCTCTCTTTTTCAAACATATTTCATCGCCATAGAAAAAGAGAAGAAGCACTGTTTTGGAAGGTTTCTCTGCTGGCTGCAGATAAAGGTAAAATTGAACAGTCATAGCTAATATAATGTCATCTCACAGAATCTCAGAATATCCTGAGTTAGAAGGGACCCATAAGGACCATCAAGTCCAACTCCTGGCCCTGAACAGAACCAGAGCCAGGGACAAGCACAGAAGTGTTTAGAGTTTCCCTTCTGGAGCAAGGAAGGGAAGGAAATGGTGTATGACTTCCTGTCCTTCATCTACTTAAGTTTCTGTGAGGTGACCTTTCCAATGCTAATTAAGTTGAGTCAGAGTCTGAGCTGTGACAGAAATAATTATTGAATGCAAAAAAAAAAAAAAAAAAAACCAAAAAAAACAACCAAACATATAGACACAGTTGTGAAAGCTTAAATTGCTCTCCCTGATGCAGAGAAATATCTGTCCACTGAGGTAAATGCCACCAAACAATGCTGGATTCCTGTCAAAGTGGCAGCTGATAGACATTCTGGGAGTGTGACTACCAAAGGTTCAGCAGCTGCCAGCTTTGGCCAGTTTGTTTCTGCAGTGTTCAGGCAGCAGTTGAAGTTGGCCTCTCAGCAGAGCTCATGCTGAGGACTGAGGGGTGGAAAATCCCTTGTCCATTACATATCGCTGGCTCCACAAACTTCAGTCTCCTTCTGGAAAGGGAAAGGTGTCCTGCACCTCAATTTCTCCATAGGAGGAGACAGCACTTTCCTGTGCCCATAAGGTTTTGCCTCAAAGATCACAAAGCTTATGGAATGGTTTGGGCTGGAAGGAACCTTAAAGATCATTTTATCCCAGCCCTGGTGCCATGAACAGGGACACCTCCCACTCAAATTTCTCCCATGCTCTTTTCATGGGAATCATATAAGGACAGGAGCTTATAATTGCTTCTAATTGTAGCTTGCAGTTTTCATGCTTCTCATGAACAGCAGCCAGCAAGGGGAATGAGCAAGTGGTTTATTGGTGTGGGAACTTGGAAAACGCATGGTGTGCACAGCACTCTGCATCCAAGCCAAGTGACATCTGGTGATGCATCAGATGACACCTGGAATACAGGGGAATTTGTGAGGATCACCACAGCATCCTAGAAAATACCCTTGGACCTGCACAGAGGACCTGCTCCATTACAAAGCCAACTACAGTTTCTAGGAATGATACAATCATGTGAAGGGAGACCAGGCTTAAATTACCAGGTCAGCAGCCATCTTTTGGAGGAGGCAGCTGAGTTGTAAGCAGATAGCAGTAGCGGGGTGAGCCAGAGTTCACCTGGGTTACAGGGCTCTGTGCATGGCATTAACTGGGTTTGATGCAGAGCAGTTGGAGGGATGGGAAGCCAGCAATCCCCTGTAGAAATGAGATGGCCAGGAGGTTCTGTGTCTGAAGCATGGCAGGAGGTGATCAGTCTCTAGGGACAAACTGTCAGAGTTGCTGGGTTGGGTCCTGGAGAGATGCACAGCAAGGAGGATCCCTTCTTGCTACAGCAGAACTGGTGTGTGATTCTACTCTGGCAGAGAAACCACAGCAGGGTCCCAAAGTGCTCCATTTGGAGGAAGGAGTGCCTTGGTAGGGGTGGGATTAATGGGATGCTGCGGGGGAGATCTGGAGATCATGGAAATACTGTCAGCATCAGCAGATCTCCATCCCCTTCCTGCTCATCCTTGACAAACACACTCTAATCTATATCCTCTCCTCATTCCCTGCCCCTAATGGTACAGGGAGAATCAAACAGCTCTTATCTTATTTTATATACCACCCTGCCCTATGCCTCCTGAGGGGGAGGCAGTTTGCCTCTCACTAGAACTCTGGAAACATGGGGAAAATGAATTTAAATACAATGTTTTGGGATCATGTTCTCTGACGGTGCAAATCAGCACTGCCTCAATTAATTCAATTAGCAGTGCTGACCCTGGGGTCATAAATACTGGTGAGTCACTCACTCTGAGCTCTGTGGCAGCATGTGGAAGATTTTTAAAAGAGCAATTTTCCACGCCCCCCCCCCCCCCCCCCCCGGCTTTTTCATAGAATTCCAAAAAATGCTAAAAAAAAAGTTGTCAGTCTTTGGGTCAAAGTTCTGGAATGAAATATCAGCTGTACTGACTGCCAGTCTGCATCTTAGAGCAACCCTCAGTGGATGCACTCAACTGTCTCATTTAAAAGACTTTTTTCACATTAAAAATAGCCTTTAGTTTGATTAACAAATGACAAATAAGCTGCTCCAAGTCCTTATGGGAGTCCTGAAGGATAGATCAGTGTGGGGGCATACAAGGACTTTCATTTCTTCTTAGAGGAAATCCTGCCACCTCCTATGTACGGAGAATTGCAACAGAAGGATTCATATCCACAAAAGAAGTGTTTTCTGTGCATTTGAGATGGCAACAACAGACAGGATTCCCTCTCAGTATAGACACATTCCTTACAAATGCATGGGAGTCCCAGAAGGTCTCGGTGTCTAGTATTTTGGGAGATTTATTATTTTGGGGGACGGACAAACTTAATTTTAGTTTGTAAGTACAGCAGGTCTCCTCCCAGACACTGATAGTCAAAACCCATGAGGACTGGATGTCATTTGCCATCATTTCTCACAAGAAATACAGGACCAGCACAATCAGGGTCAGATTCTGAAGTAATAACAGCTCTCACAGTAACAACCCATCTTTCATTTCTAGATCCTCATGCCTAGCTCACTCGAGCAGCTTCAATTAAATCCTAATTATTATAGAAAAAAATTCTAAGTCAACTTAGCCAAGTGGCTGAAATCCCAGACTGGTAAAAGGGTTGAAAGGAAAGAAAGCAGTCATTTCTATGCCATCTTCCCCTCAAATATGCACATAGGAAAAAAAGAAAGGAAAGATGATAAATTACTGGTCTTAATTCAGCCTTTACTTGAGAGTTTCCTCACCTAAATTTAATAGTTGATCACAACAACAAATATCAGCATGAGCAATCGCACAATGGCAGTAGCTTAAATATTCAAGTCTGTTTTTCAGAGAAAGGTTTCTGAGGGCATTTATCCTTCCTTTTCCCATTCTCTGTCTCTGCAGTAGCAGAAAATGCAGGATATTCCCCTGCCCTGTGTGATTTTTAGACTGGACGTTGGGAAGCATTTCTTTACCAAGAGATTGGTGAGACACTGGACCAGGTTTCCTGAAGGGGTGGTCAATGACCAAGGTCCATCATGGTTTGAGAGACATTTGGACAATGTCCTTAACCTTTGGTCCGCCCCAACCTGCTCCATCTGTTGGACTGGATGATCATTGTGGGTCCCTTCCAGCTGAATTATTTTGTTTTATTTTATTCTATTCCATTCTATTCTTGCAGTCATTGTCTTCTCTGTGAATAGGAGAAAAAGAGGGAATGAGGGTCCCAAGGATATGGCTGTTCCCTAAGGCAGTGGGCAGCAGATTTCAAGTGAGGTGGATGCCAGAGCAGTCCCCACATGCCAAGATGTTGAAGAACTGCAGATCAGCAGTGAAAGGCATTGACAGCACTGCAGAGGCTACTGGCCCAGCACCTGCCGGCCTTGAACCTGGCTCAAACCAAATGCATAAGTTGCTCATGAGTTCCAAATCTGCTGTTTAGTTTTGAAAGCCAGAAGGAACTTTCCTTTCTCCCTGCCTTCCCCTTCTCCTGCATCCAAGCCTTTTGTCCCAGTGACTTTGCTGTGTGGGGTGGGAGCAGGATGGTGAGAGTGGGATGTCAGTCTCTGCTTCCCACCCTGCTCCAGGATGGGCACAGGAAGGGTGCCACTGTGGTGAGAGCGCCATCACTTCCCTGTGCAGGCTTCTGTGGTGGGAATAGAATATAAGAAATGTGTAAAAAGCAGCTTTACCCTCAAAGAGTTGCAGCCAGGCAAATTATCCAAGATCAGAAACAGGCTTGACTCACAGCTGTAACCAATAAGGAAGAACAGTCCTATAAGACAGTGAGAACTGGGACCTTGAGTCAGTTGCTGTCTGGGCTTTGAAGAAGAAGGAGCAGTGTTGAGAAGAACTACCCATGAGAACACACTGAGAAGGTATGGGACTCTTGCAATGAGATAACAACACTTTTACATTGAGAACACAACAGGCTTCCACTTCCAGAAAAGACAGAAGCTGAGTTTGCATGCAGGGCATCACTGTTTCATATGTTCAGTAGCTGTACCCCATCTGAGTGTGCATGCTGAACAGAATGCTGGTAGTAGGAGAACTTCCATCAGCTTGAGGAGAGTTGTCCCTTACTTATATCCCTAAGCTAAGAAAGTGAAAGTGGGGGGGGAAGAAGCTTGGCATTTTTCTAGTGTCTATATGTTTTATTGCATGGACTCCAGCAGATCAAGGGATGGGATTCTGCCTCTCTGCCCCACTCTGCTCAGCCCACCCCCCCCCCCCCCCCCCCCCCGCACAGCTGCATCCAGCCCTGGGATCCCAGCACAGGAAGGATAGGGAGCTGCTGGAGCTAGGCCAGAGTAGAGACCCCAAGGGGACCAGAGGGATGGAGTAGCTCTGCTGGGAGGAAAGGCTGAGGGAATTGGGATTGTTTAGCCTGGAGAAAGCTTTGGGGTGATCTCATTGTGGCCTTCCAGTGCCTGAAGGGAGCCCACAGGAAAGATGGAGAGAGACTCTTGGCAAGGGCCTGGAGTGACAGGACAAGGGGGAATGGCTTCACACTGAAAGAGAAGATGTTTACATTGGATATTGGGAAGGAATTCTTCCCTGTGAAGGTACTGAGGTCCTGGCACAGGTTACCTAGAGAAGCTGTAGCTGCCCCATCCCTGGAAGTGTTCCAGACCAGGTTGGATGGGGTTCTAAGCAACGTGGGATAGTGGAAGGTGTCCCTGCCCATGACAGGGGGCGTGGAATGGATGATTTTTAAGGCTCTTTCGAACCCATACCTCAGCCCTGTGTGTCCCTGTTTGCAGGGAGGGCTCCAAGCAGGGCCCAGGCTCTGCTCCGGGGGGCCCAGCAATGGCACCAGAGGAACGGGCAGGGACTGATCCCAGGAGGAGCCACCTGGACAGGAGGCAAAACTTCTTCCCTGGGCAGTGCCTGAGCACTGAACAGACTGTCCAGAGAGGGTGTGGAGTCTCCTCACTGGGGATAATCCAGAACCAGTTGGGCACAATCTTGTGCCCTGTGCTCTGGGATGGCCCTGCTGGAGCAGCGAGCTGGGACCAGTGACCCACTGTGGTCCCTTCCAGCCTGACCCATCCTGGGATTCTGTGAGTGCAGGTGTTCTCATCATCTGTGTTAAAATTCTAATTTAGAAGCCACTTATAAACTCAATGTTAAGTTCTTGGTGTGTTGTACAGAGACTGAGGAATGAGGGGAAGTCTCCAGAGCACAAAAGCTTTAGCTTGCAGTCTCCAGTGAGACAGGAGGAACACCTTCCCTCTAAAAGAAGTTGTAACAGGATCAGAGAAGGCGATACTGTATATATTTCTGTGGTAGTCTGAGCTTGTCTGAAGGATATTGGTGTGAATGTCCATCTTACATGAGAAGGTAAGGACTTTCCAGAAGGGCTAAAGCAAGCTGCTCATTGGAGAGTTGGTGCTGAAAATAAAATTTGGGTGGTGGATGCCATCCCCAGCCCTAGTTGCTGGACTGCTATCACCTCCCTGTTTTCTGATGGTTCCCCATGTTTTTTGAGGGAGGAGAAAAGTTTGCAATGTCGTCACACTGAGATGTTCCACCTCCGTTGCCAGAAGGTTCATTTTTGCTTTTTATTAAATACAGGAGTTGAGTAACTGCTTCAAGTCCAACAGCATGGCCCTGGTGTCCTGTGAAACATACGGGCCCAGGAGAAAGGCCTGACCTGAGCCTCAGTTGTGTGTCCCCTGACGTCAAACCAACCACACGTGCTGAGGGAGCCTCTCTCTGTGTGCAAAGCTAAGCTGTTTGCCTCAAGGGCAGCCTCAGCCAGGCTGAAGGACTTCTTTTAGGATGAGATGGATGCTTCTGTACTTCCTCTGTAGTTTTTTGAAATGTTTGCATCAGCCTACTGATGTAGCCTTGAGAAAGAGAGGATGACTCCAGGGGTGTGTGTATACTTTAACGACCCCGGGAAGGGAATGCTGGCTTCCCATGGTGAGAGTTTCCTGGAGGGAGAAGCTGATCAGCTTCCCAGGGTCACAGAGTCCTCTGGCACTTCTGCTTTGTTAGGATGAGTGTGCCAGGGAAACCAAGGCTCGGATGGTCTCTGTTATAGCCCCAATTCTACAGCTGGGGAGAGGCAGCATAGTTCTGCTTTACTGCCTTCCCCTATTTGAAGGCTCAGCCCAGAGGATTTGTTTATTAGCTCTTCCACATGCCACATTTCAGCACGAAAATTCAGCATGTTACAATGCCAGTGAGATTGGCATTTAATTTTAGCAGACACCTCCTTGCTGTGTGTGGGAAGTTGGGCTTTGCTGGGCGCTGAAGCTCACAGCTCACAACAAGGCTGTTATTGAACATTCCCATGGTGGTAATTGGAAGCAGCACAGTTTTAAAAATCAGCAAAGCTGTGCCCAGTTTAAACCAGTCTGCTTTCCAAGTCTTCACTGGGGCATTTTGCATTTGCTGTCCCAAGAGACAAAGGGAGGACTGAGGGTCATATTTTCTTTGGAGCCACATCAGTTTATATCTTCTGAGCCCCTGACTTGGAATCCTTATTCCAGCAAGTGTATCAGATTTGCTGCCCTGTTCTGAAGTAACTTGTGCAGTGCCTGAAGCAATGCATAAAACCAGGGCTGGATACACCAGTGACCAAGGGAAAAAAATGCTCAGTTTCTCAGGAAAGCAGGACTTTTTGGATCACCTCTATGGGGAGGGAGAGGAAGGGGAAGGAAGGGAAAAACAGCATGTGAAGGAGCTGTGTGAGTGTGGGTGCAGAGGAGGATGAGTCACCTCCAGGCTTCAGCTTGGGTGGCAAGGGAAGCTCCTAACGCCTCCTCCCCTCGCTTTTTCACTGCCTTTCTGTGCTCAGGTTCTGCAGTGATCTGGGCTCAGAGAAGGACAGTAGCAGTGCCCCAGCGTGAGAAGGTCAGGGCAGGAAAGCACAGCATCCCCTTCTATGGGGATGTCACAGCCCTGTGAAATCAGTGGCTGGCAGAGAACTGGCCATGGGGCTCTAGGTAAGTCTGACTCCCTCATGTTTTATGTAGTCATTTAGCACTCAGCAGTGGGGGAGGCAGCACCAGCAAATCAAAGCATCTCCAGGTCTTTACAGTCACTTTGCTCACTTAATGTCCCACACAGCGAAATTACCTCACAGAGCCCTCAGCCAAGAGCTTCATATTGCCAGTAGTGCCATCGATACCCAGCACTGGGGGCAGCAAAAGGGATATTTCCCCTTAGAACAATGACACTCAGCATAATGTCTCAGTTAATTGTCTGGGCTCTTCTGGGTGCTTTATTTTGTCAGTACAAAATCAAAGCACTGCTCACTGGTGATTCATAGCAAAGCTGACAGGCACGGTGACTCAACTCCCAATAACACTGGTTTGTCTCCAGAGTTTGTGGGGTTGCTGAAGACATCCAACTTTCAGGTGGGTAAGCTTAGGTGAGATGAATCTTATCCCAGGAAGCAATTTCTGCTGCCATCTCTGACCTTCCTCTGCAAACATCTCCACTGAGAGGTGTGCGGTGACTTGTGAAGAAATGTTCTCTTCAGGATGAAGCAGCAGCTCTGAAATGAATATTGTGAAATGTCAGAGGCTCTGCCCATGGACTGATGGCCAGCTTGTAAGAGAGTATTTATTAGACCTGGACTGGGGGATATCAGGAGTAGAAAACCAGCAGTCTGAATGCTCAGCTTGTTTTTACCCACAGAAATTCACTTACAGACAGATCTCAGGGATTACTCTGAAATCCACAGAAAAGTTGTCGCTATACAAGCAGAAAATTTGCCTATCAGAGCAAAGCAGAGTGATCAGGTGGCCAAATCAACATGAAAAGTAACCAAACCAAAACAACCCCCCCAACATGATATAAACAGCACTGTTGTTTTGGAAATACCCATCTCTTATGACTGCTTTAAAATAAAAAAGTATTTCTCTGATAGCATTAATCCTTCATGCATAGGTGAGGTATTTTTTCCAGACCACCAACACCAGTGAAGATGTCAGATATGCTATACTATTAAAACAAATACACAAACACACTAGATGTGAATCTTTATTTCTAAATTTCTGTTTATTTCTAACTTGAAACCAGCTGGCTGGGTGTCTGTTCAGTCAATCCCAATCTAAGCAATATTACACAAGAGATCAGTCCATAAGTTTTAAAGAGAGCTGAAGAAAATTGCTCATATTCATGAATATGAAATTATTTGCTTATTAAGTGTTTTCTGTTATTAAACTGCTGAAAAGTTGCTTATTTTAACTTGTTCTGTCATTGGCAGAAAGTCTTCTTCAGAAGCTGAAATTAAATGCATAGAAACTTCTTTACAATCATGGTGCAGGTTTGTACTCATAGTACTTTTGTGCCGCTGACATAATGTGGAGTTTTCCAAATGTGCAGCACATTACAGGCCTCTAGTGGTAGAAACAAAAAAAAAATCCTAGCTTAGGATCCATCCTAACTGTAACAGTTCCTGATGGTACTCAATTTCAGTCTTAATAAATTACATAATACTTTCTGTTTATAGATTTGACCTTGTAATTTGCTCACCTGCAGGAAATGGAAATTCAGCAGAGGTCAGAGATGTCAGTGAATTATCTGTTAATCTGAAAGAAAAAAAAAAAGAAAAAGTAAACCAGGTTAAAAAAAAAAAAAAAGAGAAAAGCACGTGGTGCATAGTCCTAGGCTTGCTCAATTAATTAATTAATTACAGTAGTCAAAAGAGGTAGAATGCTGCGAGTCTGGCAGGTTACAATCATGCCACACTACACCTGCCTGGGCTCCAGCCTTACCACCCTTTTTTCTGCCAGGTCTTTGTGGGCACAGGAATCTGCAAGACCATCTCAAAGCCTGGTTGCTATCACCTCCCTGTCAGATTCAGGTGAAAGTTGTCCAGAGGCATCCTTCTTTCAGCCCTTGCAAAAGGAGCAATATCTTGGGCTTAAGCCTCTTTAGGCCCTATCTTGGATCTATGGAAGGGACCTGGTCTAGTGGAAGGTGTTCCTGCCAATGGCAGGGGTGTTGGAAGTGGGTCATCTTTAAGCCGCCTTCCAACCCCGGCTATTCTATGATTTACACTTGCCAGTGCTGTCCAGGGGATATATGAGTTGGACCATTTTGGTACAAATAGTGCCAACATTTCTCAAACATTCCCTCTCATGACCCACAGTGAAAAAAAATCATTAATTTTGTACAATAGTCTGGTTGCAGGGCATCCTGAGTGACGTCTCACAGCAATTCTGCAGCTTCCTCAGGAGAGGAAGAGAAGGGGCAGGCCCTGATCTCTGTTCTGTGTGACCAGGGACAGGACACAGGGAGCGGCTGGAACTGTGTCAGGGAAGGGTTAGAGTGGGTATCAGGGAAAGGTTATTCCACCAGAGGGTGCTGGGGCACTGAACAGGCTCCCCAGGGAATGGTCATGGCCCCAAGGCTGCCAGAGCTCCAGGAGCATTTGGACAATGCTCTCAGGCACAGGGTGGGATTATTGGGGTGTTGTTTGTACAGGGCCAAGAGCTGGACCCAATGATCCTAGAGTCCAAGAGTCTATGATCCTATTGCTGAATCAACTTTTAGAACAGATTTCTTGCAGCTATTAAATGTTCCCAAGTATAGAAGAAGAGACTATGACGCCTGAGACATGGCTAAAGACTCATGGCTACATGACAAAAAAAAAAAAACAACAACCCAAATCAGGTAATAAAATAACTGGCATAAGTCCCTAGTCCACAGCTGAGCCCTGGCATCTATGGCTGATTTCCAGGTAGCTCAGAGAGAACAAATACTTGCTTGGGATCTACACGATATTCTGATAATCCATTTAATTGAGGTATAAGGGCCCAAACAGAAGTGATTTCCTCATAGTGCTGAAGGTGCTGAAGTGTTATTAATTTAGGGCCACAGCAGGTCTGTCCTCTCTATGAGAAATTGCTGCCATTCATGGGGTTGAAACCTTGCTGCACCCCTCCCACAGTGCTGAAGGAGTGTCACCAGCTCCCCAGGATACTACTGTGAGCTCTCAGATGTGACATGAGGCCCTTCTCTCATCACCTCTTACTGCTGGCAGCTGGTTTTTGGCTAAGACATTGCTCCCAGGGAAGGGGCTGGGCAGGTGAGGCTGTGAAATCCTGAAATGAATATTTTGTAAGCAGATGGGAGGGATCTGCTAGTGACTTGTGTGGAGGGCAATTCTGGCATTGCACAAACCAGCATGGTGACTGCCTGTGCTGGCACTAAGCAGAGTCCTAAATGCATGCCTTTGGAGATGCTTTTCCAAGGGGCATCAGGAAATTTCCAAATCTCTCTAAATCTTCTTCCTTACCTACTTAGCACAGAGATGGAACTATCATCCTGGAGCTCAGCAGATTATCCTAATTTCAGTGCACAATCTCTGTAGTCTTAAGGAAGCCCATGAGCCATGTAGACATTCTTTTGCAAAAGAAGGCCTCTTTTTCTTCTGTCTGCTTTCTTTATATCATTAGTTTGGGTCTTGCTAGCTACAGAGTCATTATATCATATTCTAATTGTCTAAATCTCCTCCTGACAGAAAGTCATTAAAAGGCTTCCTTCATCTGCTATAAGACAGATGAAGACAAATTGTACACCCTCCATTTTTTTAACAAACAGATAAGACAGGAGTGTGTGACCTGCATACTCAGAACCAAGCTTTCTTTCCAAGGTAAGTGCTTGCTCTGTACTCCATTGTGTCTCCCATGTCAGAGATCAGTGTTTTCCTCTCAGAGGGATGATTTGTTGCCTTCAAGCTAGGAGAATCTTCTACCATTGTGTTTTTCCCACACTGGTGTGTAGAAGATTGTGTCTCAAAGCACTGTAGGGCAAGAAGGACTAACCCACAAACCAAAGCAGCATGTACAATCCCAAATAGATAAGTTCCAAACTTCTCACAGTGGTCAAGATAAAAAGGAAGGATGAAGTCTGTTGAAGTACCTTGAGCTAGCCCACATCATCCCTCAGGATTTGGCCTGTAGCCTGGAATTATGACAAGACCAGTGCCTGTAGGCCAGGTTAACTTTCCCTAGGACTCCATGTGGTTGCAGGGGAATGGAAAGCAGGAGGAGAGGAAATTCCTGTGTGTTATTCTGGCTCATTTGTTGCCACCTTTATGAGGACTGTACTTGCCAGCAGCAGCAATGATATTTACAGTTCTTGTTATGAACAGATTGCCTTTCTGTAAGGGTCCCTAAGAATAAAACAGTAATTAAATCTCATAATACCTCGGGGAGTTGCAAAGGAGTCATGTCACTTTTATCTGCAGCTGTTTGACTGTGTATGGCCCTTCTATTATTGACTGATTCACCACAGGCTCAAGGAATCTGAACTGGAGGAGTCCCAACTACATTCTTTTTCTGCAGTAAATGGAGGGGGAATGGCAGGTTTTTTTCCCAGTGAATCAACCACGCTGTTGTCAGAGAATCCCAAAATGGTTTGGGTTGGAAGGAACCTTAAAGATCATCCAGTTCCAACCCCCTGCCTTGGGCAGGGACAGCTTCCACTAGACCAGGTTGCTCAGAGCCCCATCCAACCTGGCCTTGAAAAAGGGTGTTCATGACTTTGGCTGGATTTTATGTACTGCTCTCAAAGTCCTACCCAGTAGACACGTTGCAATTTTTTTTCTGTTTGTTGCCTCAGTAAGGATTTCATGTCACTGTCTTTTGTCATGAGTTACTTTAACTCAAGGTGAAATTTTCTATGTTACACATAGATAGAGATTCAGGATGGATCATGACAAAACGGAATCTTTTTTGCTATTGTAAATATAAGGCAATTTCAGGAAGGTGTCTGCTGTTCTCCACATAGTAATAGCTTTAGAGGACAGAGATCAGAACACTCTGTGCTGCCTATTGGCTCCAAAATCCACCATTGGAAAGTTGAACTGCTCATTTTCTGGCTCCTATAAATATCTGCTCTGTTTGGCTTCCAGATCACTGGGAGCAGATGTACCAGATCATTAGAGAAGGAAAGAGGATTTTGCATCCTCAATTTTTATTGCTCCCATAAATAGTTTGGTAGTCACTGCACAGGGAATCAGACTCTGCAGAGCCTGCAATCTGCATGTTAGACACTATCCAGTGCATTACAGGCATGGGCAGGAGAAAAGCAGGAGCAGGCAAAATGGGAATAAAAGGTGAAATGGAAAGAGTTGGGGATACATCATGGTCTGCTTGACCACAAGCAGTTTGCAGGCATAATTAGGGGGAAAGGTTGGATGATAAAAAGGAGCCATACTAATTTCTGTTGGGAGGTTTCTCCAGGTGTAGGGCAGGAACAGAAGGGGATGAAAGCACAGTACCATCCCAGAGGGATCCAGGTAAGTTTAATTTGGTGGACACATCTTTGCAGAGGGAGGATGATATGGGTATCTGCCAGGCAAACAAAAATAAAGGAAGAGTTGTCCTAGACTTCCAGAACCCCCATGAGGTTAACAGATGTTGATGTGGTAATTCAGAGCATTTGATTTTAAAAACAGAATACACATTATTTTCTTTCAGCAGCAGCATTACAATTACAAGAGCATCCTCTTTCCTACAGTGTGAACCCCAGACATTTGCAAGTGGCCTGCACAACATTTGTGCACCATTTAATGTCTCTCTTCAGCTTCTGAAGCAGCATCTGTTATGACTGGCATGTTTGATCAGCTGAGTGCACATAGTGGAGGAATATAGGAATATCAGAAACTAGAGGGGAAAAAAAAGGAAAAATAATCTCTTCTCCAATGGCAGTGGATGTTCAGTGGCAAGTTCTATTATGTGCTTTCCCTTCAATAGGAACAGCTGGTCAGAATTAATTTCTCAGCTCAGTGTTGTTGTTGGGTTTGTGTGGGAGTGAAATGGAAGAGGAAAGTTCTCAGAAGCACTGAAACATTCAAGTTTCACCAAGAGACAGGTACATGGAGATTCTCTATTCCCTTGATTAGATGGGAAAACAAGAGACAGCAGTCACCAGCACTGTACTCTCATTACATGGGTACTGCACTAATTATAGCAGGAATTCAGTCTGTGCTCTACCCGTGGCTGCAGCATATTGGAAAGGCCATGAGGTCTGGGTTTGGAGATCCACAAGCTGCTTCTACTGTACAATCAAGTTTGTTCTGTGTTCTTTGTAGAGCTCTGGGACTAGAACAATATTCCTGGCATCCCTTGTATATCTAAATGAAGGCTCATTACCTTCTCTTTCTTTTGGCTTCTCACTCCTTTTATGCCAACATCATGGCATAAAAACCTTGTTGCTACCATGATGCCTAAGGTTTGATTTTTGGTTTGTTTGGTTTTTTGTTTTTTGTTTTGAAGAGATTGTTATTAGCCAATTGATCAATACATAAGCTTATTTCTGGGAGGTTTTTGGATGATGCTTGGGATCAGCATTAAGTCCCTTCTCCTTGCCAGTCACAGTGCAATTTTGAAATAACACTGATTCAAGACATGCTGAAAAGACAGCAGATTTTGAGATAAAAGCCAAAGCTTTCTGAGTTCTCTAGGCCTAGGAGTTACTTGAGAATGCATTTTTGAAGACAGGGCTGTTTCAGGCTCCCACAACCAAGACTGATGCTTGGTCATAAAAGCACATCACGAGAGAAGGTTCTTATCTCAAAGAACTCATGAAGTAGGCAAGGCTGACAGAAGCAAAGAGGACTCAATTCAGATGCCTGTACATAGGAAGGTGTTCAGTGCCACTGGAGATGCCATAAGATAGGTCTGAGATCCATGTGGATCTCACAGATATGACACAGAGCTTGCAGGAATCCTTTGCCTACCAGAACAGTGGGAGCTCAGGTGAGATACCTTGGGGCACCCTGAATGTCAGCACATTCCTCTGTGTGGACAGCTGGATCAGCCTTTAAAACTCCCTTAAGCCTTGCAGAAGTTCATTAGGTGTAGACACCTACATTTAGGGCTTTTATTAGATGGTTCACACTTGAAATTAATGGCCCAAGGTCACTAAGACAGCAGCCCCAGAGCCAGAAGTACCCTAGTTTGCACCCAGATGAGTGGAACATGGCAGATTTGGCTCTCTACTCACTGCGAATCACCTTCACCACACTCCTGTTGGAGAGACAAGGTTTCCTTCTCCTTCACAGCTCTGGGAACTGAGGCACGGAGAGACTGAATTTACTTTTCTGAGACCCCCCACAGGTTAATTAAACTGAAAAATCTATGCTGGTAAAATTAAAATACTGGGGTTTGAGACCGCAATTTACACGAGAGTTGATGCAATTTCCCAGTCCTATGCACAGAGACAGTCTGCTCAGTACCTCTGCCAAAAATTCCTTCCTCTTCTAAACCTTTCAAGGTCTATGCAGTTGGTTGCATGGTGCATAAGGAAGGCAATCAAGAAACACAATCCCTGTGCCAGAAGCATCTTCAGCTGCTTTACTGGACCTCTTAAGGGCTTCTTTTTGCTGTGAGTTTGGATTTTTTCACGCACAAGAGCTTTGTGGACTAGACCCAGATGTACTGAAAAGTTTGGTGAGATCTTCAGAGTGTTTTAGTGGTGGCTGATTGTCACCTGAAGCCACTGTATTTCCCCAGAAACATAAATAAAGTTGGTAATTGCATATTAGCAAAACTAACTCAACCATTCAATTATTATTCTGTGGGAAATTCTATTGCTGTGAAAACATCTATTATTGTTTTCCCCATTGTTGAGAGAGTACTCATAAAATCAGCTGCCATCTATTTCTGTTGCAAGCAATTGAGAGCTGAGGTGGTTGTTAAAAAGCATGAATTAGGGGAGATGACATGAACCTCCCTTAGCAATATATTCACAGATACCATTTCAGGAGTTCAGAGCTTGCTCTGAAGCACTACCTTACCAAGGAGCAAGGTAGTGCTTCATCTGCTGGAAGTGTTGACAATACTTGAACTTACCCTGTCTTGTAAATGTGTTATCCCATGAGTAGCTTGTTTAGCAAGAGTGCACATGTAGATATGAGCTGAGGAAGAGATCTGTGGGTTTGTCACCTTCCTTCCTGTTTTGTGGTATCCTCAGCTGTGATATTTACCTCTCATTGAAGCCAGCTCCATACATAAGTTTCCAGTATTTTTTATTATCTGCATATAAAACACTACATCTGAATATCTGCATGCGTCAAACACTTGAGCAGTTTGATCCCCTTGAATTGCACAGGAAGCAAATTTGATGCCATTCAGGAGTTCCAAGGGCCAGGTATGTGCAAGTTTTGAGAAGGTATCTGGCCACATCAAATCTTTAAGTGTGTGCTGGTAGCTAAGTTTCTGGTGCCTTAAGTGATTAGATATTCTTTGACCCAGTTTGAAATTCCTGCTGCTATTATTTGGTGTTTTGTTGATTTGAGCAGGTTGGTGATATCACTTGAAAGTGTGTTCTGCTGCAGAAGATCAGAGAATCACGGAATGGTTTTGGGTCGGAAGAAACCTTAAAGATCACCTTCTTCTCTTTAGAGAATAGAAGGCTTTGAGATGACCTCATTGTGGCCTTCTTGTCCCTGAAGGGAGCCTACAGGGAAGATGGAGAGAGACTCTTGACAAGGGCCTGGAGTGACAGGACAAGGGGGAACAGCTTCACACTGACAGAGAGCAGGTTTAGGTTGGATATCCAGAAGAAATTCTTCCCTGTGAGGGTGCTGAGGCCCTGGCACAGGTTGCCCAGAGAAGCTGTGGCTGCCCCACCCCTGGCAGTGTTCAAGGCCAGGCTGGACGAGGCTCTGAGCAAGCTGGGCTAGTGGAAGGTGTCCCTGCCCATGGTAGGGGGTAGAACTGGCTGATCTTTAAGGTCTCTTCCAACCCAAACCATTTTGTGTTTTTATAATCTGCCAAGTCTCTGCTGTGAGGTTCAGAGCAGCACCATGACGTAGCCTGTGTATCCAGATGAGAGTGGCTCCCTGCTCCTTTCCTTTCTCAAGCATTAGAACAGGTCTCCTTTGGTAATTTGTGCTTTTAGTACAGCTCTGGTTGGAAGCAACAGCAATCACAGGACCAAAGAGCAAAAGCTGCATAGTCTAGAAGCTTTGAGGATTGTTTTCCTGCTGATAATTGCTATTGATAATGATTTTGTGGCAATCACCTCTAAACTATGCTGGAGATAGCCAGGTTTTTCACTGGTTAATATGTTTTTTAATCTCTGATGGAGTTGTCTGAGTTGTCACACATTCTACATAATTGAGTTCCTTATTACTGTGCCTGTCATTCATGTCCCTGCAATCCCCTTTTTTCTTGCCAAATCACTGAATGAAAAACCCAATTCACTTTGGCACTAAGAGCTCCCCTAATACTATTTCAGTGAAGGAGCAATGTTGGGGGTTATTTTTCTACTGAGTTCTTCCTGAAAGTAAAAGCCCTGAGGCTTTTGTGTGCAGTCCCTGCAGAGCTGCCCTCACAGTTGTGCTGACATTCATCAAAGGACACCCATTCCTGGAGTGCAAAAGTACAACATTGCTGAGGACATCTCTCCATCTGCCAGCTGTGCTAGTGAACATCTGCAACTGCACCACTGGGAATATTTCAGGAAGAGGGAAGGTTTTAAAAAATAAAATATGTTTCATGGTATTAAAAAAAAAACCATCCAGTTTATGTGAACAATGAAATAGTTTGCCCCAAATGAAATTGGTGAAAATTCACTGCAGGTGATTTTTTTTTCACCAGGGTAAAAAGGATTTGATGGAAAAGTTTTGTGTCTGTAATTTTGAGTCATATACATCAACATAAATAACTCAACAAACATTTCTTAAACTACCAGATGGATATAATAAAATATAGTTCTATCTACATGTGACAGATAAATCAGACCAGTCCTTTCTATCAGTTCCATTGATTCACACAGATAAATCATTGAATCCTTTTTAGGACTGGGGCACCAAAAATATAGAAATGAAACCTGCTGGTTCATGAGCAATTAGAAAACTTCAAGGAAAGGTCTTTAAAGAAAGCTCTGCAGGAAAGAAAAAAAAAAAAAAAAACCAACTAAAAAAAGGTGTAAAGTTCACTGTAAAGTCCACAATAATTGTCTCCCTGACCCTGGGTCAGCAAAAACCCAGTATGCTATCAAAGGTCAGTCAAACCCTCTTCTAGACTGGATTGCCCTTCTAACCCCCTGACCCCCCCCAAATTCAAAGCCTTCATCCTAAATCACCTTTCCCAAAAATATTTGTTTAAATTCTTCCATTGTTTCCATAAATCATAGAAATGCAATAGCTGTCCAGCAGCATCAGCACATGATGTCTTTCAATGAAAAACTCCCAGCACATCATCTGCCTAATTCCTAAAGCTGCTTTGAAAAGCTAATCTTTGGTGCCTTGCCCTTCACAAACGTTTGTCATGGATCTGGTGACAGACACAATGCAGTGGTATGAGAACTGGTGCTACCCTCTAGTTTATTTGGAGTTTGCTAATGATCTGTGCCCACTGGGGAAAGAAGAGGATGTATCCACACCCCAGGTGGCCCCATGTGACCAAACTGAACCCCATCACTTGGCTTTGGGCTGTTTCTTGGAGGATGGGGGTCCAGGCTCCTGGTTCTACATTGGTCCCCCCATGTGGGACTGAATCACTGCAGCTCTCTGCATTTTCCCCTGATGCAGTTGCTGGAGATCACTTAGTATCTCTGTCACACCCCTCCAAATATTCTCCTGTCATTAAAAACAGTGACTCCCCCAGGGACACAGGCTGGATATAAGGGGATGACTCCAGCTGAGTTTTCCCTGCTGTGAGTGAGTGAGTGAGTTCCCACTGTTCTCCTGTTCTCTGCCCCCTCATTTGGTGGTCTGGACTTATTTTGAACACACCACAGGCTTGATGTCAGCCCTTTGTGTTGGTCCGAAGGAGTGCTTCAAACTGACTGCTTTCCAGCCGAGATCCCTAGTCTTTTTCTGTCTGCAAAGTTATCATGTCCTGAAGAAACCTGCAGAAAAATGCTGGCCCGGTTCCCACTTGACCGGGCCGGGCTCCCCAGCGTGGCACTAGAGGTCAATGGTTCACTCCTGTGGAATTCCAGGAATCTTCTTCATTCGTTTCTAGTCCCCTAATCAGATAAACCGTGTGGGGAGAGGCAAGGGGTGGGGAGGAGTATGTAATGTAACCTCTTATTCTGGAAAAGTTGCGCGACAACCCCACGGTGCCTGCGGCTCGCGGTGGGGTTTAGGTGGCCACCACTGGGAGACTGAAGAAGGTGGCCTGAAGATCCACCATGGCTGTGGGAGACCTCGCAGGAAATGCACTTACCTCCCTTGTGAAGAGGAAGGCTGAGTGCAGTCTGCAGCTCCTTGTCTTGCCGGCTCCACCGGCGCCGCGACTGGCTGGGGACAGCCCTGTAGAAAGGGATGCTCGGAACCGGCTGTGCTGCTGCGGTGAGTCTGCTCCTCCTTCATGCTTTTTCCCGACGGGTTTGGGGGGAAGGAAGGGAAGTGGAGTGAGCTGGAATGCATGTGGATTTTTTGGGGACTTGTAACCGTGTGGAATCCCTGTGGGATTGACTCTGAGCCCGCTGATAATCGCCGACTAATCTGGCTGCTGGCAGAGTCCACCCGGATAACACGGGCAGGTGGCTCTGAGTTAGGATGGGTGTGACACCTCCCAGGGGTCTCTGGCTTTGTGTCAGAGGGACACCCCAAAAAGGAGGTTGACTCTAAGGATTAATTGCAGGAGAGAAATTTGGGGTAGTCTGTCACCAACACGATATTGGGCATGAGTGTCACAGTCTGTGAGGAAGGGTCAAAGGAGAAAATGTGCTTTTCTGAATGCCAGCAGGAGATGAAACTGGGAGGAAGCTGGTCCTATGTGTTTGCTAATGGAGAGAAGTGGATCAGGTAGCTCAAGCTCTTGAAACTAACTGCAGTAAAGTATTTTCTAGGAGAACTTCCAAGTGCCTTTGAAAGCATCTCCCTACTAAAGCAAAGAAGGGGAGGATCATGATAGTATGTAAGAGTATTCTACTTTATATACTATATTACAGAATCGATACAAGATTTAAAAAAATTAATGTATAAACTGGGGCCTCAGAAAAGCAAATAGCCAGCTCTGTTAACACCTCTGGAGCTGCAGCAGTGCTGAATGAATCCCTAGCTGCCTTGCAGCACAGGGAATATCCAATACTACCTGCGGAAAGATGCAGTTATGACACTTGGTGTGTATCCTCATGTGCATGTTGTGCCCACACTGCTTTAGGAAAAAATGCAATGTGACTGATTTCCCAGGTGTACTGGCAGTTCGTTCCTGGATCTGGCAGATCACATGCAGCTGCTCAGAGTATATTTTTAGAGGTGAAAACTCCATGAGATATCAAAATCTGGAAATTAAATAATATTTTTTTTTAATTTGTAAATAAAGAAAATATGGAAGTTAAGAGTTAAGTAGCTAATCATTTGGGGGGGGGGGGGAGGTTGCTTTCTTCCTTTTTTAAAGGGGACTTTAATCCTGGTCTAAAAGTTTATTTTTTTGAAAGCAAACTACTATCCTTTCATTAGCTGTAGTTCTGAGCCTTTGTCTAAAGAGCCTCCTCATTCCTGACTCAGTCAAGTTAATTTCTTTCTAGAACTTGGGATGGCTTCAACTTGGCAGAAAACTCCAGAATTCTACAACTGGATTCTTGAAAGTGGAGGTAGGTAGAGATGCTGTCTAAAATGGGAATTTCTGCATAAACAGCATGATCATGAAAACCAAACCTAGAAGGAATGCAATCCTTACACTAGCCCACATTTTCTTCACTAAGCAGATTCCACTTTTCCTACTCCATGATCACAAACTTTCCTTAGTCTTGAAATATATTTCATTGACACTCCAGTTGAATCACAGTAAGGAATGAAAGGACAGGGAATTTCCCAGTGGGAGAGGAGCAATTAATGCTTGAAATTGTCTGTTGAGTCTGGAGTACTTAAGGAAGTGATTTTTTTAAATGCATATTCGTGTGTCATGGGAAAGCTTAGTTGACCAAAGAGTTAATACTTTGGGGTTTAAACTCTTTGTGATGCCAGGAAAACCTGTTATCAAATGAAATATTGGCAGTAACCACTCCTCAGTGCTTGAAATTTGACAGTTTGCAGTGAGGAGATATCAGATTTTCAGTAGTTAAAGGCTCAATTTGGTCCCAAAGGGCTCAATTTGGTCCCAAAGGGCTCTGATGTATTTCTCGATGTAAAGAAAAGCCACAAAATGCCATGAAGGTAGAACAGCAGATTTGCAGGAGGAAGACATGAGACATAATGCTCAGACTTTACATAATGCTCAGTAAATGTTTCAGGATTTAAATTTCACAAGAGTGTGTGAATTGTGATTCAGGACTTCTGATGAACTGCTAAATCTAGAAATGGAATATCAAAGAGCTCCTGACACAGCCTATAACAGCCATCATAAAGATCTGGAAGGTTTAGAAGGGAGGGGGATTAACAGAGTGGCCCAGACTGGTACGTCATTTATAAAAAAATGAAGGAGTTCAACACAGCAGTGATCACACAGGAAAGGAAAGCATGAATGGTGCCTGGGATGTTTTTGCTGATATAATATATCCTGGATGATAGCAGGATTAGGAGGAGGTAGCATGACAGAAAATCTCTTCAATTTCCCTTTGCTGTAGGACCAAAGATCTGTTTCAGCAGGGATAAGTTTTGGCATTTCCCAGTGAATTCATGCTTCTTAAGAGAGCCTACTGTATGAACAGATATAAAAACGAAGGAGTGGAGAATTTCAGATATCCTGAGGATTGTAAGGAAGTAACACCAGTGATTGAAACACCTTTATTATAAAGCTGAAAATTTACACCTCTGAGGAGCCACTGTTGCTTTGGCTGCTCCTGTGCCTCCCTGCACAGTGTCTGGGATCACTCCTTTTGCCCAGAGAGGGCTCCAGCTCATCCCAGGAAAGATCTGCCTTCCAGTACGCAGTCCATACCCAAAAATTGGGCTAAAACTTTTTGGCAGAGTCAAAGCAGAAGGACTGAGGTGCAGCTTTGCAAAGACACAAAGACACCAATTTTCTTTCTGCAGCGAGTGCACCAAAGGGAAGTATTGAAATACAATTAAATATATCCACCCTGTGCTGTGTGGAGGTGCCAGCTGTGGCTGTGTGTTTTGCTTCTCAGATCCAAGGACAGGCCCGTGGCCACTGGTTTACTCCTCACTTCCAGTTGCCCTGGTCTTCACCTCCTACCTCTTCATGGTAGCACTGGGACCACCCTGCATGTAGCAGCAGCGGCGGCTGGAGCTGCGGGCTCCACTACTCACCTACAACCTGGCCATGGTGGCATTATCCAGCTACATGTTCTACGAGGTGAGGAGGCAGGATTGGCTCCTAGGTAAGCCTGAGAAGGGTTTGAATTCCAGAGCCTCCAGATTCCAGGGTTTGAACAGCTTTTGCTGATGGACTCTGCTGAATGGAGTGGGAGCTGGCTTGGACATGTCCCTGTTTTGCCGCAAGAGGAGCAGTATTGTCCTACTGTGCTTGATTTCCTCCCATCTCTCAATACCCCTGCCATTCATGAAATTAACACAGAGTTTCATTTATCCTGAATGGATGAATTGCAAGTTGACAATTCCCCATTAGGCACAGATTGTGTGGACAATGTGGAATGGCCTCATTTCGCCTTGAGTCTGGATGGTGATGGTTCTATCTCTGAGGAAGAGAACCCCTGGACTAGTGGAAGGTGTCCCTGCCAAAGGCAGGGGGTTGGGACTAGGTGATCTTTAAGATCCCTTCCAACCCCTTAACATTCTATGGTTTTCCAAAGTTGGCCATTCTCTCCAGGAGTGCCAAGCTCTCTCTGTCTTCCTGCTGCTGAGAGTGTTAAGAACTTTTTTTCTGCTTGTTCTTAATGCATAAGCCTTTCTACAAAGCCTCTTCCCCCAAGTTTATGTAGGCCACTGAAAACTCTTTGAGGGAACATGGCCAAATATGTTTCAAAAACATTCTGATGCCAACATATATGCCCTTTTAATTTGTATCACAAGTGTTACATTAACACTAATTGCTTTTGGTTTTTTTTTTAACAAAGGCTGCTCCATCTGACAACAGGTGTACAAATTGCTTTTCTGTGCTTGATTGTTCAGTTGTACTGGTTACTTGGTCCAGTTTTTGGCTTTCCAATGAACAGGCAAACACAACCTACCAAAACAGAACAGCCTGGAATCTTTGCAAAGGAAGAACAGAGTTTCTCAGAGAGACTCAGAAGCCTAGAATTCAGTATTCCTGCTGAAGTAGTTTTGAGCCCTCCAGTGATTACACAAAGAGTTACAAATCTTCCCAGGCCAAATTTGCATTTTTTAATATTTCAACCAGGATGTGAAGTACTTTATTTAAGTTTTTACTATTTGTCCATGGATATCTGTCAGTAACTGTAAGACTGAGACCCCACTACCTTAGCATTAATATGCCCATCATTTTTGGAACAGATGGCATTGAACAGAAAATTGATTTCTATTTGCTTTTTGTCTGTTTGAGTTTCTGGTCACTTCAGTCTTGGCCAACTACAGCTACCTGTGCCAGCCAGTGGATTACAGCCGGAGTGAGCTGGGAATGAGGGTACAGTTCTGGAGAAAGCTTGCCTTAGGCCCTGCCTTCCCATGGCTAGGCAGATTCTTTTGCTCATAAATAGCAATTTGCATGGCTAAGAAGGTTTTGACTCCAGTTTGTTGTTGCCTGTACATCTATTCCACTAAATTGTCTCCTTCAACAGTTGTGGTGCTTTGCTTTAGTTCTCTAAAATTAATCATGTCAGTCAACCCAGCCATCTAAGTTTGCTCTTTGACCACTGCAGAGTGGGTGATCTTACCAGCTGAAGTATCAATATTGCAAATTGATTATTGAAATAGATGTGATTCTTCACATGGATTATAAGGATTCTGGGTGATCTCTTCCAACAAGAAAACTGATTTTTATATCCTCTGCCTTGTATGACAGAAATCTCACTCAACCCTTCTTTTAGCAGAGGGGTTTAGCTAAAAAAAAAAAAAAAAAAAAAAAAAAAAAAAAAAAAAAAAAAAAAACAACCTTAATTTTCTCCCCTTGCTGCAGACCCCGGTTAGGCAGGGATACAGTGTGATTGAAGATGTGTTGATTTTGAGTAAAGCTCTAACCGCCGTGCCTTGTGCTGCCCAGCAGATGGCAGAAGTGTGTGGGTGGTTCTTCTTCTCCAAAGTCATCGAGCTGCTGGATACGGTAAGGAGGGCTCAGCTCCTCAGCGGTAAGGAGGGCTCAGCTCCTCAGCGGGAGCAGGGCTGGACACAAATACTTCTTTGTCAGAAAGGGGCAGTGTGCCAGAACTGATGTCCTGGGTTTATCCTGTATTGATTTGCTGCCTGTCTCCATCCCTTGGCTGCACACACTCCCTCCCCAGCACCCTTCCTGAGGCTAGGCACAGTGCTAGGGGAGAGGCTTTACCCCTGGCTGCTGCCATGTGGGTCCCCAAAATTTTGGCTGCTGGTGCCACACAGGTTCTGCTAATGCCTGGCTGGCTGATTAACAGTGGGGCTGAGAAGGAGCTGGACAAGTCCTGGCATCTCCACTGCCATGGATTTTCCCAGAGCTCTGCACTAAAGGTTGTGTCCTGGAGGAATTGAAAGTCCAGCTCTTTACAGCTTGTCTTCAGGTGTTCTTCTGTGCTGTAAATGAACTAAGTGACTGGACAAGGCCTCTGCTTGGCCAGCAAAAGACAGCAGTGTCCTAGCCTGAAATTCCACAGCTCTCTGGGGTGTAAGTTCACAACCCACTGAAATGTGAATAAACATGTGCATCCTTCCTACGCCTATTGCCAGGGTTTTGGCCAATCCCTTCTCTGTTTGCATCAGCAACAAAAAGAGCTTTTTGCCAGTCCTGAGTGCCTGAAAAGCAGATTCACTTTTTGTTGTGTATGTGTATGAATGTGCATGGTGAAATGCAGTGACCCGACACGTATTCATCTGGCAAAACTATTCTCTTTACTAATGCAAATTCCAGGAGGGTTTGGCCATTCAACACAGTGGATTTTCTGTGGGTTATTGTCTGGTAGCAGTATGTATACAACCTATGTCCTGAAAAGGAGCAGATCCAAGCAGCTGTGAATTGTATGGTAGCTCAGTCAGAGTCTCAGATGTGTCCTCTTTGGACTTTGGGTCCTGAATCGAGACATAAAAATATTTGGGGCTTTGTGGAAGAAATTCTGTCTTCCAGCTCCCCCTATAAGTTCTATTGCGTTTCACCAGTTTTTGTCAATGGCAGAGGAAATGGGTTTGGGAGATTCAGACTCATCATTAGCTATTTTTATAACTTTTTGCTGTGAAATTTTTGTCTAAACACATCGACTCAACTTTTTCCTTTGCCTGGCTTCTTTCAGGTTTTCTTAATTCTGTGCAAGAAACAAGAGCAGGTGACATTTCTGCACGTGTACCATCATGGCTCTATGCTCTTCATCTGGTGATCAGGGGTCAAATATGTGCCTGGAGGACAAGGTATGCTTGCAAGAAATGCTGCTGCAAGAAAACTTTGTGTTTCTCATGGATTTTTTGGGCCATGGAGGTAGCATTAACAGTGCAGATGGGCTGACTGGCAGGTAGGAAGCCCACTTACTTCCAAAGGTGAGAAAAACATGTGCATTTCAGATGATCCCATCTGCTCAGCTCTTGGGGCTATTTAGGCTGCCCTGTTCATTGCCTCACCCAGAATAACCGTGTACCATCAGAGTGGGTCCAAACAGAAGAAAATAACATCCCACAGATGGTCTATGTATATCTCCTCCCAGAGCAGTGCTCCCTCTCTCCCCACTCAGAGGCCATGGGGCAGCAGCCCAGGTTCTGGCTCTGTTTCCTGCTCTTGCTGTGCCCATTTCTGGGCTGTACCCAGAATGCTGCCCCTTTTTGCTCAACTGGAAGAGAAGCATCTGGGTACTAAGCCACTCTAGGTAGGTCCTATACAAGATGCTGGGGCATTCTTTTTTTGGGAAGTCATTTTGGCTACACGGCCTTGACACCAGAATGGTGTGAAATGCTTAGGTCAGATGATCAAAGTCTCTCCTCTGCCTTTGAAGCCCTTCTCTGTCTCTGAACACTTGATATGGGATGGCTATATCATGGATGCCCCAATGCTGGCAGTGTTCAAGGCCAGATGAGATGGGGCTTTGGGGCAGCTCTAGTGCGATATGTGCCTTGGGGGTTGGAGCTGACGGCCTTTAAGGTCCCTTCCAACCCAACCCATCCAATGATTGTGGATGGTGAAGGAAGGGAGAAGCTGACCTGCTTCCATGGTGTTCTGGTTTTGCATGGGAGGTATGAGATCCCAGGTGGAATGTTCATGCACAGAGATGAGTGTGGTGTGTTTTGGAAGCATCATCATAGTGGCTGTGAGCCCTTCACGGGGTTAGCCTGGAATAGGTCGTGTGCCTTGTTCACCCTCACTTCTTCACTCCTCAGCCTTCTTTGTTGGGATGCTGAACTCCTTCGTCCACATCTTCATGTATGGCTACTACGCCCTGGCCAGCCTGTGACCGCAGATGTGCCAGCACCTGTGGTGGAAGCATTACCTGAACATCCTGCAGCTGGTAATTAGCTCCAGGTGTTCACCCCTGCCCTCCCACAGCTCAGGTGTGATGGCCCCTGCTGTCTGTCACCTCACTGGCTCCATCTGCTTGCTGCCCATGGAGGGCAGCACCAGGTGCCCTCATGTGCCACTCTGACAGGTGAAACCATGGGTGACCTGCTCCAAATGCTGCTTTCACAAGACTGTCATAGGCCTTCAGTGACCATCTCAAACTAATTATCCACAGCTTTGTAATGGGAAAGGAAGAGAAAAATTAACAATTGGATTCCTCCTTTTTATGTTGTATATGGAGCACTGAAAACAGAGCTTTATGTGGAGAGGTGGGGACAGTGATTCAGGGAAACTGGATTCTCAATAGGGCAGCAGATTGGGAAGCCTTGATTCAGTTCCTTCAGAATGGAAGAGGGTCTGTAACTGCAGGCTAACAGGCAAGTTAAAGAGAAATATGTGAATTTTACTCTTTCTCTAAAAAATCCCTTTGGATTTTCTTTCCCTCATCTCCAATGAAGTTACAAATCTGGAAAACCCCATTTTTTTTTTAAAGATACAGCATAAATGCAATGGTCCAGACAAGGACAATGGTTGTAGGAGAGATTTTTCCACTCAAAGAGAGGCTTTGCAAACCAAAAGTATGCAGTTACAAGGGAAGAGGAAGAGGATACGTGTAAAACAGTGGTGCAGTGAAGACTGCTCCAGAATTCTCACTTAGCCTGCATGACAAAGCAGAACAAGAAAGCATTGCATGAAATAAAAAGGTATTTCTAATGCAAATTATAGCACAGGAGAAAATATTTAATAGGTCTTTGGTAGGTAGAACTCATTGTTCAGGGTATTGAGACAGGTGACTTAGTAAAATACAAAAAGAAATATTAATGTTGAATGTTTAAAAGCATAAAGGTAGTATCTGTAGTTCCTCTCTGCAAGTTAAAATACAAATCAAAATAATTATGGGTATGACAACCTGATTGCCACTGGGGAAGAGGAATCTCCCACCTCCAGTTTCCATATTCCAGCATCTAAGTTACTGCACAATGGCAGAGAAATGGGCCAAGGGCAGGAGAGGCTGGATTGATTAAACCTCCAGGTTTGATGGACATCTTTCCTGGTGGGAAAACACTGCTAAACTTCAAAGGAAGGTTCCCAGGGAGGTCAGGAGAGGCAAGCAGGTGATCCTGTGGGTTGAGGACACTGCTAGGATGTTGTGATAGCTGTGATGGTCTCAATGGCCAGCTGAGGTGTATCTCATGTAGGTTCCCTAATCTGGCTGCTTCTTTTTTCCATCTGTTCCAGTGCCAGTTTGTGGCCATTACTGCTCATTCTTCCTACAACCTCTTCACAGAGTGCCCGTTCCCTGATGGCTTCAACATCGCAGTCTTCCTCTACATCCTCAGCCTCCTGGCTCTCTTCCTATGCTTCTATTATCAGACCTATGTCAAGGGGAAGCGGGAAAAGCTGACTTGAAGTAAATCAAAGAGGACAGAGAGTGCAGCCTGATGAACATGAGCATTCTCTTGTGACATGGTTTCAGGAAGAAAATGTATCTAAGGAGTGTGTGTGAGGCTCATGTCTTGCCTTCAAATATCCCAGGTTAGGGAGAAGAAAGTAATGATGTAAACTCAGGGATTAAGGAACTGAGGAGCACACTTAATTAAGCTGAGGCCAAGCTAAGCCAAGTAGTCACCAGCATAGCAGGCTTTGGGACATTTGCAAGATAAGGTCTTTTTCCCTTCCATCTTTAATTCGGTGTCCAAGGTCTAGCAGCCAGCTACAGCTCCCTGCCTCATTTCTTAGGCTGTAGAGGGTTTCTTTGCATCCACAGAACTATCTCAACTTGGTGTTGTATGTCAGGCAGGGTCATGTGCCTCCAGTCTGGAAATCAATGTCCAGGTAGCAGCAGCAGCCAGGAATCCACAGGGACTGCAGGATGTACACTGCATCCCACCCTGTTCTGCTAAGGAAGCTCCTACTAGGCTGGGGTGGTCCTGATAGTTTAACTTCTTATCAATATAAGCAGCAAGGAAATTGGACATTAGGTTGTCTGGCTGGACAGGTGTCTTCATTGTCCTAAAAAGGCATTATTAGCACTTTCATCCTAATAAGAAACCAGTGCAGTAAGAGTCACCATGTCCCATTTTCTGGAATGCTTATTTCCCTTTGGTTGCTCTCATACCAATAGAGGATTTTAATGCTTGAAGATACTTGGTATTGCTCCTTGTAGATGCTATAATTGAGAAAGAATAGACTGATATTCCCTATTCATAACTTTTTTCTCCAATTTGTTATTATTTTTAATACTGTTGTTTTAAAATTTTGCTTCTTGTCAAACATAAAGAGTTTAACAACACCATAAGCGACCACCTCCACTACCTAATTGTATAAGAATTAATAACAGAATGTATAAAATTAATTCATTGGGTAGTGCAAAGCTGCATATCTCCATTGATTTTAAGACATCACTAATTGGCTTCTTTTCTTTGCTCCTAAATCAACTACAACTAGAATTTGGCAGTTATATTCATCTGCAGACTCTTAAATACTGTTAAAGTTTTGATGTGATAGTACTTTGAAGATCCTAATTAAACTACAAAGTGGTAATTATTGATTGAATCCTGCTCAGCTGATTACAACTAGTACTACAGAGTAGTGGTATTTTGTGGAACACAAAGGTGTTGAAGGAGAGAGTTGAAATTAGTGACATGATGCATTGTCATTTCCAAGCCAAATCCACCTCAAATATAAGGAAGTCCAACTCCACTGGGAATGTCCAGAGGACTAAAGCTGGCCTGAACCTAGCAAATGGATGTACCAAAAGACCTGTGTGCCCTACACCAATCTGGAGTCGAGTGGCTACAAAAACTAAATTCAACTTGTTCCTCGCTGCTCTGTGTTTGTACCCCAATCCTCTCCTTCAGCCCCTCTACACACATGCGGAAGATAAAATAATATTCTGCCATTCCTCACCTGTGAGTGCCATGGGACAGAGGGAGAGAAACGGCAAGTGCTTCTCACAGCAGCTTGTGAGAATTTTCAGGGAGTTGTAAGAATGTGATAATTTATTAGTATAAACAATCTGCAGGTGGTGTTTTTCTACTTCATCTTTCTGTTCCTCTCAAGGATGGTGTATGAGAAAGGTGTCTTTGTTAACTAGCCAATCAAATAGAATGTATTGTATCACTCTATATAAACCATGCAGTTCTCTTGAATAAAGCCTTCTTTGCTCTTTCTACAATACTGCCTTGCCACGGTGCGCTAAGTCCCGGCTAGATGATAGCAGGGGTGCGACAGAGCCCCCCTTTCAAGCGCCGCTGAATCCCAGCTACCAGTGGAGGTTCAGCGCAGAAACAAAAAGGCAGCAGCACAAGTCCTAGGGTGGAACTGGGGTGACTTTATTCGATGGCAAAACTCTCCAAGTCCAGGGTCCCAGGACCGCGAACTGAGGGCAGACAATAGCTTAAAAATGGGGGGAGGTCTCAGGGGAGGATACAATCTTTAACTAATCGGGAGAACTGTGGGTGGAACACAAGGCAGGGAATACAATTTGTAAACCAATGAAGGATGTCAAGGGAGGAGAACAGCTCAAGTAAACTAATGGGGTTTCGAAGGATACAAAACTGACAGGGAAGTTTCTAAAGGGAAAGGCAGGTTCAGGAAGAGATTGACATTTAATGGAAGGAAAAGTAAGGAAGAGTAAGGAAGATTCTGGGGAAAGGGTAGGGACAGGAGAGGTTAACAACTGGGAATGGCAGGGGGTTTAAAACTTGCCAGGGAGTAGCTAGGTAACAAGCAGAAAAACCGACACTTAACTGAACTAAATAACAATGAGGGAGCAAGTCTAATTTTAGAAACGTAAGATACAAAATGGGGGGCTTGTGCCACTCCAAAGACAGGGGGAGGACAATACAGAGGGATTGCAAAACCACAAATTAAACAGTGATCACGCCAAATTTAAAAAAATGCACTACAACACTGCCTCTCACCTGTTCCTGTGTCATTCTTGGCGCAAGAGTGACACTCACCCTCCTCCCCTTCACACACAGCCACTAAGGACTTGTTCATGCTGTCACAAGGTCACATCATCAGTGTCCTTCCTTTGATTTGAGCAGTCTCTCTTCTGGTTGTCACTGGTGAGTATGAGAATCACTGCATCTGTGCTAGTTGGTTTTCTTCCTGTCAACTATTTTTCTGTGTTAATAAATTAATAAATAGTGACACTTTCAAATACTGGAATTCTTCTTCTGTCAGAATTTTAACTAGCAAATCCCTGGGTGGGTCCTTCATTCCTCCCTTTGCTTGGAAAGACAGGAAAACAGGATCTGCTGTGTATCTAACATATTCATGGGGAGGGTTTCCTCTGGGGGCTCCCCAGAGCTGAAGGCTCAGTGCAAGTAAAGCTGTTTCATTACTCCAGTCCACCTAATGATTCATTTACAGCCCTCTCCTGCTTACATCATCAGTACCTTTGGCCCCCTAGTTTCGTGGTAGAGAATTTCCTGCAGCTGGCTAAATTATCTGTGCTCACAAAGCAATCTAATGCTCTTTTTCCTATACATGAGTAGGTTTCAACCTCAGTTTCCCCTCACTTTAATGTTTTCAGAATGTAGTAACTAAGTTCACTCATAATTTTATACCAGAATAAGCATCATGTATTTTGATTTTCCTTGATTCATGACTGCTTAAAAATTGGAAATGAGCACGAAATCTGAATGAGGTTATTCCTTGCTTTTCCACTCTTAAAATACATGAATTTGTAAACGTGCCATTTACCTTTTTTTAAGGCAGCCTATGCAGCAATGGATTCTGGAGTGTCATTGGCCACATAGGTGGTAACAAAACATGAAAGTACAAATCTGTCACCTGACAGCTTGAAGTGACTGATCACCTAAATCAGAGACCGCTGTCACCACTTGTTCTAGACATGAAACCTTTGATTTATTCCTGTCCCTCTTCCTCACAGCCTGAGAGGCCTGATCTTGGATGAGTAAGAGCTTTTTGTTGGTGTGACTTTGATGGCACGGGATGAAAATGAAGTATTTTCAGTCAAATGATAAGGAGGGATTGAGTTTGCCCAGAAACATCATGCTTTTCATACAGAAACAGACACTGGCATGGAGCACAGCTGTTACCGAAGCATTGATGCAAGCAAAATTCATTTGTGAGGGTATTTGCACTGGCAGTGAAGAAAAAACTGCAGTGTTACAGTTGAGTGGTTCTGCAGGTTACTTCTTCAGAGTGCCCTTGTTTGTCTTCATTCTCCTGTATTAAAATTGGGTTGTCGCAGTTGTGACTGTCCACCTAGGCAACCGTGTTGTGACAAAAAACCTGAGAGCACAGCTATGTCCTCCTGGAATTTAACAGAGAATAAAGGCACCAAATGGGATTTCCCCTCTAAAATCAATCCCCTGGAATGAAAGACTACATCACAGCATAGCAATGGAAGTCAAAAGGGAAAGGAAATTATAAACTGCAAGCTTGGATGGCTCATGCTGTCTGGTAGAGTCCAAAGCTTTGAGGATGGGCTGAAAATACCCTGTCACAGCTGCATTTGTGAAAAACCTCTGGGCCAAATGCTGTTTCTACCAATATGAGTGACAAAGGCTGCAGTTCCTCTGGACCAAGACTGGCACAGCTGTGTGGAAAGCAGCATGCTCAGCTGCACTGCTGTGTTTGCTGGGAGCAGGGGTGTTATTCAATCCTACAAACAGATGCCTTTTGAGGGCATGGTGGTGTGCAAGTCTCCCTCTTACAAACTGTGGTTCATTAGATGTTCGTAGAGCAGTTTACATGAACAAGATGTAAAGCATAGTGCAAGTAGCCTGCTGAAATGAATAACCTTGATATCTATTAGTGCTCAGCATCTTTCCTGCTGTTCCAGTCAATATAAATTATGGATGTTCTGATCAAATTACTTTTGAATTAACCAAGCCATTTACTCAGTGTTTACTTTCTCCCTGAAGATAAATGAGAGGGATTCTCATTTTAATCAAAACAAAATACAGAAAAGAAAATCAATTACTATTTAATGTTTTTTCCATCCCCATGTGATGGAAAGTTTCCAGAGGAACCTGGGATTAAAATTGCAAAGCAATATAATATGCAGGGACATGGTTGGGTTTTAACTATTGGATTTTTTAATGTACTATCAGAAAACATGGCTGTGCCGTTTGTTTTTTAAAAAGGCAAAAGAATTACTCTAAACAATTAACAAGTAAAAGCAGAATACAGTAGATTGCTTCACCCAAAAAATAAAAATCTGTTGATACAGATGTAAACCACCTAGAAGCCAAACACTTAAAAAGATCAGCCAGCCCTATATATAGAACAGTGTGAATGTGCTGAATTCATTAATAAATAGCTTCATAGATTAAGGCTTGATAGATGGAGTGCTCCATCCAGATGTTTACTGTGATTTGTCAATGGCCTGGTACTTAATCCTCCTGGACAGGAAATACAAGTCTTTTCACTAGGTTCTCCCCTGGGGACTGGCTCTCTCTGGCCTGAATCGGCTCAGCACGGGAACAGGCTGCTGAGGAATTAACCTAGTGTCAGAGGCACGGATTTGCCTTTAACCCTTTCGGTTTCCTCTCAGCTTCAGAAGATTTCATCACTATCTGTCACAACCTCGCTGGTATTTAGTCAACACATGGAAAAGGAAAAAAAGGAGTCATTCATGTCACCCCTGGATCCCTGTACCCACAAAATGTGCCGAGGGAGGCATATGGAGTCCCATCAGCACTGAGGAGGAGGAGAGCTGTGGGCATCCTCAAGAGCTTGGTGTGCCACTCTTCACTGCTCAGCATCATGTTTTTATTTTTGTGATGCTGCCACTCCTTGTCAGTGACAGGGATGGCCCAGGAGGTAGTATTAGTGAGAAGACTGATGTCCCCAAGGTGTCCTCAGTCAGGAGAGTGTAGTGTGTGCATGAGTCAGTTTGGGTGTGGGTAGGTGAATGCAGCCCCTGCAGACAGTCCCCACGGCTCATTTCTCAGCATGTGGGACCTCTCTATGGGATGGGTCCTTCATCTCATTGTGGGACACTGAAGGACAGCTCCCAGCAGCCACATCTGCTATGGAATGGCACAGTGGGAGCTGCAGTGAATGCTAGGTTTTGTTGTGGATGTGCAGGACTGTAAAGGACTGATTTATTGTGTTCAACTTCTGGCTAAATCACAAGTACATGGACAAATAAATTCTTTTCAGGGACTGCCTGGTTAAAACATTAGTAGCACATCTCAGCACTATTCTTCCCTAGTCTGCGTGTCGTCCTTTCTCTCCAGTACCTTGGCTTTCTGCTGCTCTTCAAGAGCATGTCTTTACACTGAGCTGTAAAAATGAAGGCTATTAAATAAAAAATGTCCTTTCAAATTCCCTGTTTGGAGTAGATGCTCCTTCCCCTTTAACATCATCCTCCCACTTTCTCTTGTCCCTTTTCTCTGCTCTCCTTTTGTACCCACACATACAGACACTGTAATAGATTCTCAGACCTTTTAGAGCTGCAAAGAAAGTAGCTACAAGTTACTCAAATGCTGTACGAGCAGCTGCATTTTTCTGATCTATCAATTAATAGTGTACATTTTCTTCATAGGGTTTTCTGCAAGGCTTTAATCCAAGTGAATTTGGGCAAGTCTTTATTTTTCCTTGCACTTTAGCATAATCCCATCTGCCTTCAAATTCAGGATGTGAACACTGCAACTTGATACTTAAAAAAGCTAGAAGCTTGAATTAGAACTTAAATTTGGTGTGGTCCCTCCAAGGCATTCCCTGCTATTGATGAAGGAATGGCAGAATGGATACAAACATCTGAGAGGCAGCAATTTACTGCTCTTCTGTACACTTTATTCTGCTCTGAGAGGTGCCCACCATCACAGATGTCTGAGGATGTTTTCTCCTGAAATAATAGATAGTTATTCCTGAGGCAATGTTTGGAGGGATAATGCCTTGCTGACAGAGCTGGAAAACCAGAACAGTTTTCGAGTGTGCAAGCCCTACTCTGGTTGTAATCCCTGATATGCACTGGTAGCAGATCAGCCACTCCTTATTGGGGTGCACAGCTGTGTCTGTCATGTGTCTGTATTTACTGTGGATTTTGCTAGTCACAGAGGGTGTTATCCTACATTTTGCAAGTTTAATATGTTATCCTATTAAATAACTGTAAATTAAAGGGGTAGTATTTTGAAAGAAGAACTTATCTTCTACATAATTTTGCTCCTAGGAATTGCTGGTGTGAGTAAAGCTGTCCTTTATTCACCGGCACAATGGCAAAACAGGTTGGCAATTCTGTGCTCAGTTCTCCGAGATAAAATGCAAGCCACCACTTACAGAAACCATTTAATACAATTATGGTTTTCTATTTTGGCACTGCTTTTAATATCTTTGGGCAGATTTCATACACAGAGGTAATGTTTTAAATTAGGGGAAAGCCACTAATCACAGTGAATTTAGGTGAAGTGTTTGATGGAGCTATGAGTGGTACCTTAAAGATTTAGGAAAAAAGGTCACTGTGACACCAACTGGAAGGCAAAATTGTCACAATCAATTTTGTTAGACAACCAGAAACTCCACAAGACTGGAGTGGTGTATATATACCTATAGGTTCTAATCCTACAGTATTTATATACATTTTTAGTGTATTTCCCTGCAGACCTTAAGTAGAATAGATAAATCCATGGCTTGAATATAGAAAGTAAGATCGTAGCATCGACTGTATTACGGAACTGTAATTGAAGTCATTGTGTAAAGCTGCTTGTTTCTCTCTAATAAAATGTGCATCTACTGAAACGTTTTATCCTTGGATGTGGATTTAAGAATACATCAATGGGAAAGTGTTTGCAAATGTTAACATGAAAATAGCACGGCAGAAATGTCGTTTGCTGGCTTGGGAAGCACCTTTAGGAGCCGCACTAATTCAGCGAGAAACTCGAGGGAGCAGAAGCGGGGAGAACAAACGCAAAGCAATCCCTTCCTTTGTTTTTATTCCGCTGGAGAATGGAGAGGGGAGAACACACGCCAAGAAGAGCCCGGAATCCCCGGGGCTTTCAGTTCTGATTTTCATTAGAGGTGAGCGGGGGTTTACAGCCAGAAGCGCTCGCTGCGAGCAAATCCACGCGCGGGGACCGCTCCGTAATCCCCCGGCGCGGCGGGGACGCGGGCTGTGGAGCGGAGAGGCTGTGCCCCGTGTCCCCAGCCCGGAGGGCAGCCCCAGCCCCCTGCCCGGGCGCACGTACTGCCGGCGCCCGGCCTCCGGCACCTCGGGAGCGGTGTCCCGGCCGCGAACCCCCCGCCCGGGCACCTGTGGGTATCCCCACGGCCGGGCCCCGCTGCCCCAGCGCGTTTGTGCCCCGACGCGCAGCCCCTCGGCGGGGCGGGGCGGGGCGCGGGGGGCTGCGGCATCCCAGCTCCCCAGGGGATGCTGCCGCTGCCGGCGCGGGGGCGCGGAGCAGGAGGGATCCTCTTTGACGTCAAGCAACCATAATATAATGATCGCTCGTTCATATCCGGGTCCCCGGGCGGCTCCCCCGGGCCGCGCTCGGCCGCACTCGGCAGCGCAGTGAGGGAAGGCGGGTCGGCCAGGGCAGGGGCAGGGGCAGGGCAGGGGCAGGGCAGGGCAGGGCAGCGCGGCCGCCCGGAGGTGGCCGGCAGCGGCAGGGGTGCGGCGAGCGCAGCATGCCCGCCGCCTCAGACGTGCCTGCCTCCCGCCGCCGCCGCCGCTGCTGCTGCCCATGGAGATCGCGCTGGTGACTCTGGAGAACGGCGGCACCACGGCCATCGCGGGCGGCGACGATGCCGCGGCCGCCGGCGGCCGGGCGCGCTGGCGGAGCAACTTGCTGCACCTCGCCGGCTCGCCGCAGCTGAGCGACGGGAAGGAGAGCGCCCCGCCGGCCCCGCCAGCCCCGCCGCCGCCGCCGCCCGTGGGGGACGAGGAGAGGGAGCGACCCCCGCCGGGTCCCCGGGCAGGAGGCGGCAGCGGCGCGGGCGGCCCCGACGAGCGGCCGGCGGAGCTCCGCAAAGCCCCCGCGCCGCCGCCGCGGCCGCCGCCCCGCGCCCCGCGCCCCGCCGCGGACGTGGGGCCGTCCGAGGAAGGGGGACACCGCCGGGGTATGGCCATGGCGGCGGCGGGCGACGAGGAGGAGGAGGCGGCGGCGGCCAGCCCGGGCGCCATGCATCACCAGCGGGTGCTGATCAACATCTCGGGGCTGCGCTTCGAGACGCAGCTGGGCACCCTCAACCAGTTCCCCGACACGCTGCTGGGGGACCCCGACAAGCGCATTCGCTACTTCGACCCGCTCCGCAACGAGTACTTCTTCGACCGCAACCGGCCCAGCTTTGACGGCATCCTCTACTTCTACCAGTCCGGGGGCAAGCTCCGCCGGCCCGTCAATGTCTCCATCGACGTCTTCGCCGACGAGATCCGCTTCTACCAGCTGGGTGAGGAGGCCATGGAGCGCTTTCGGGAGGACGAGGGCTTCATCAAAGAGGAGGAGAAGCCTCTGCCTCGCAATGAGTTCCAGCGCCAGGTCTGGCTCATCTTTGAGTACCCCGAGAGCTCTAGCTCAGCCCGGGCCATCGCCATCGTCTCCGTGCTGGTCATTCTCATCTCCATCATCACCTTCTGCCTGGAGACCCTGCCCGAGTTCAGGGACGAGAGGGAGATGCCCGTACCTCTGCCCCCACAAGGTGGAGGTTTGAATGGCACGCCCGGGGACTCCCCACCCATGCAGCCACCCAGTAGCCTGGCTGACCCCTTCTTTATCATCGAGACCACCTGTGTGATCTGGTTCACCTTTGAGCTCCTCGTGCGCTTCTTCGCCTGCCCCAGCAAGCCCGAGTTCTCCCGCAACATCATGAACATCATTGACATCGTGGCCATCATCCCCTACTTCATCACCCTGGGAACCGAGCTGGCCCACGAGCAGCAGCAGCCCGGGGCTGGCAGTAGCAATGGGAGTGGGGGCCAGCAGCAAGCCATGTCCCTGGCCATCCTCAGAGTCATCCGCCTGGTCAGAGTCTTCAGGATCTTCAAGCTCTCCAGGCACTCCAAGGGACTGCAGATCCTGGGACAGACTTTGAAAGCCAGCATGAGGGAGCTGGGCCTCCTCATCTTCTTCCTCTTCATCGGTGTGATCCTATTCTCCAGCGCCGTCTACTTTGCTGAGGCTGATGACCCCGAGTCTCATTTCTCCAGCATCCCTGATGCTTTCTGGTGGGCTGTGGTAACCATGACTACTGTGGGCTATGGGGACATGAGACCTGTCACTGTGGGGGGCAAGATTGTGGGCTCCTTGTGTGCCATCGCTGGTGTGCTCACCATTGCCCTCCCTGTCCCTGTCATCGTGTCCAACTTCAACTACTTCTACCATCGAGAGACTGACCATGAAGAGCAGGCTATCCTCAAAGATGAACACAGTAGTGCTCAGGGCAGCACTGCAGGGGGAGAAGTGAAGAGAAGACCCAGTAAAAACTCTCTGAACAAATCTGTTGTGCACTTGGAAAACAGTGAGGAGTTCAACAATGGCACCAGCTCCTTCGAAAAAGCAAATATCAAAGCAAAAAGTAATGTAGATCTCAGAAAATCCCTCTATGCTCTCTGTCTGGACACCAATAGAGAAACAGACCTGTGAGGAGAGGAGACAGTTAGAGTTCAGAGGGGCAGAAGGATTTTCTGGTGTCAGAAACTTGCTACTATAATTATTCTTTTAGTACCAATTAGTTTTTTAAGTCAGGCTATATTTTATAAATTGATCACTGTCCTGAGCAGTCCTCCAGGAATACATGTTTTTATGTTCTTTTTCCATGACACAAAGGGTCACCTATTTTTAAAATAGACTAAGAATAAGCTACACTCCATGATGCAGGAGTTAGTAAATTATGACAGTGAAAAATCTAATTTGTAGAAACTTATTTTAGCAAGTGGTCATTGGTTTTGAATGGGTAATTTGTAACCAAATTCAGTTGCTCCGAGTTTAGTTAAAGAACTGGGGGGATATGTGTGTGTGGAGAATGAATGGGTTGGGGATGGGAGGGAGGAGTTTGAGGGGTTTTGTACTGTAGTTTCAAAGTGAAATTATTCAAATATATTTTGTATCTGTATGACTGTATTTATGGTTGAAAGGACATTTCTTATTCCTGTGAAATATGATATCATTAAAGCACTAGGAACATTAGCAAATCAGCACTTTCTGAGTTTTCCACTAGTGATCAGTACAGATCTGGTTATCTTGTATGTGAAGTAAATTTGGTGCTTTAAACCCTAGATCAGAAAACTTATGTTGTCATTGATACGTTAGTTTCTTGTGAGCCTTAAATTATTAAATAATGTACATATACTTCTTTATAAATAATTTTATTAGTTACCTTCCTGTTTTAGAATTTCTAACTAATTCAGTCATGTGCTTACTGGCCCCACTCAAAAAAGTATATGCAGCTTTTCTTTCTCTTTTTTCTTTTTTTTTTTTTTTGTGGTGTTACAGTTTTATATCTTTGTTATATTTTTGAGACCTAAAGGAAAAAAATACATTGTCTGCTGTTACTGGTTTCAATCCAGTGCACAATAGATCGAAAGTGATCTGAACAGATTTTCAAGTGCACAACAGATCAAAAACATGAGGGAGTGGATAGGCACAATGAGAAAGTAGAATATTGAGTGTAATGTCCGCAGAACTGTTTTCGTTGTACACTCCAGATTCCTTGAGCATGTGTATCAGTCACCTTTATGTATGCACACACCATTTGTGTACACAGTTCTCTGGTTTTAGTTCTCTCAGACTGGGAGTGGATAGCACTTCAGGAGTTGAACGAGGCGTACTGTGCTGCTTCAACAACCATCATGTGGCTTTTCTCTTGGACACGGATGGAAAGCACCATCTTTTCATCAAAACACACCCCTGGTTTCTTTTATTTCTAAACAAAACCTTCTCAGTGCTGTGGATTTTACAGTTGAGGTGTTGTTGAGACACAAGTGACACATTGCCTTCATCAGGATCACAGCTACTCTGAAGACTGACACAAAGCTGCTCTGCTCCTTTAGCTCAAAGAGCTTTCTTACAATTTCTCTTGCAAAGGACATCTCTGTTTCCCCTTCCAACTTCTGTTGTATTGCTGAAGGAGGTTCCATGCCTTTCCCACATCCTGTGGCACAGCAAGAGTAGCAGGGAAGAGAAGGCTTGATTGTCAACATCGCTCAAGGTTTGTTTCTGACAAATTTTTAATATAAATAAGTGCTCAGTTAGGATTATAATTTATTCAAGTACCTCATCTATGTCCTGAGATAAATTGAGATCAGATTTGCAGAGCAGCGCTCTGACATTCTCTCCCCCAGACACAAATGCTGCTTTCCTGTCCCTGACCATGCTCTTTAATGATAATGCCCAAATGCATGATGATTTTTTCTTTCCTAGTCAGTAAAATATCTGCCAAGCAAGTCATACTTTGCATAAACAGAGTGCTCAGCCCAAAACCCAAGGCTGAGAGGAAGGAATTTGAATCTCATAATAGCGAACAGCGTCTTTCACATTAATTTTAGAATTTTAGATGTTGGTTTCTTGGTTGGTTTGCTTGTTTATTTAGATGTGGAATGAGGCTGTAATGTGCTGAGGAGCTGTCTGAAGCAAGGCTGACAGGAAAAGCACCCAGTGCAGCTGTACTCCAGACTCAGGGAGATCTCCAGTTTGCCTTGGTTGGAGTTGTTGCACCAGAGGGAAGTGCCGAATCAGCTCTTTGGTGAGGCTGAATCTCAGATGAAACAAAGAAGTGGTGTAACTCTGCTGCACGTGCTGAGACCGAGGTCACTGATGGACTTAAGAGTAAGGCTTTTTGCTCAGACAAGTGCTTTGCTTTGCTCTCAGTGATCACATCCATCTGATTGGCCTGAATAAGCACCAAACAACTGCAGTGAGTCTTTCAGGATAAAGTTTTGGGGTTGTCTTTCTGGAACTACTATCCTCACCTGCCTGACCACCAGAGTTTGGTCTTCCAACTGTGGATTGTGTTGGATTGGGCTGTTGGCTCCTTGGAGCAGGGTCACTGTGTCCACACAGCCACTTGTTTGGAGTCCAGTGTAAGGATTTTAGGGATCTGGATTACGTCTCCAAAGTGCAGCAAGCTGATAAAGGTGAAAGTAGATCAGGGGCATGGGACATGGGTCAAGCTGATCTTGGTGACACAAAGGGAAGGTCTGGTCTTCCTCCCTCCTTTTTTACTTTTCTTCTTCCCACCGTATGTGTTTTTGTTGCTTTCACTGAACTGGTTCTCTCCTTGTGGAAGTACAAGTTCAAGTGCTGCTTTCTCTTCCTGGAGCTGCCTGAGCTCACTCATCTGACAGGAAATTAAATTCAGCCTTCTCTTTGAATATGCTATGTTTTTCCATAACAAAACAACAGAACTTTCCAATAGAAAGGAAACAAATTATTCTCAAAGTATGGTCAAAAATATTTGCTTGGCTTGGGTTTCTAAGCACTTGTTTCTAAGCACTTGTTCTAAGCACAGTTCAGGCAAATTTGGCATTGACACCTTTACAAATAAATACATAATTTCTATTGGCTTATAGGGCAGTAAAGGATTTGCTTTCTGATGATCGGTGCTGCTGCCAAGCACTGAGTAATGTGACCAGGAACATGGTCAGAGCCCAGTTCAACAGAGCATTTAGCAGAGACACATGCTTAAACCAACACAATTTTCAGCAGGTGTTTTAGATGCACTAATTTTTATGATTTTGAGGTTTGAGTTCATGAGTTGGACTTGAATGTTCCTTGTGGGTCCCTTATAGCTCCAGGTATTCTTTGATTCTCTGATGGTTATTTAAAGATAAGTTATAAACAGGGCTGAAACCTTGGAGCCATGGGTTCCCCTTGGATTTTGGGGTAAATATGTGGGTACATGGTACAGTCATGTAATTGTGCTGATGCAGATTTGTACTGCAGAAGAGTGTGAGAGTAAGAGAGAACTGAATCCCTCCAAGAAGGCTCCTGGAAATGTGAGACAGGAGGAGAGTTTTCTCTTCCAGGCCCATCACAAGAAGGAAATACACCCTAACCAGTACTGATTTTTTGTTAGCTGACCTGAAATGAACAGCAGGCGGAATCAGACCTCTATGCCATATCAAAGGCATCAAGATATCAGAACTTAATTAATAGCAAATCATCCCAGACATCAAAACCCCAAACAACAAACCAACACTTTTTTGTAAACTCTTTTGGCTAGGAGCTGCAACAGAAAAGCTCCCTCACCCCACACATGCTGTAGTTATTAATGGCTTGTCCTCTCACATGGGACACTGCACTAAAATGCATTCTTGGGGATGCTGAAGTGAATGTTCATTTGGGTCACCAGTAATATAAGTTTAATTTGCTTAGCCTGACCCCAAGGGGAGTCCACATTTCCCTTTTACTTTTCCATCATCCTAAAAAATGATAAAACAGTACCAAGCAGTTATATAACACCATTCATCTCCCAGAGCTCTATAAAAAAATTGCACCACACTCTGTGTAACTGGCAGGGTAAAGAAAAGGCTGTGGAAGGGAAGACCAAGCCTTTCAAAGGGGGACAGGGCTCAGAGAGGCACAAATATGAGTGCGTTTGGCTGGATTGAGAAGTCTAAAATGTGGATCTCAGGGAAGAGAGATTCCCCCTGTGGTCTCTTGCATGACTCTGGGTGACTCTGCAGGCAAGGACTGGATGCCAGTAGCTCTGCACCATGATCCATCTGGTGGGGTCACTGAACACAGAGGGGACTTAATGCTGCTCTGAGCAGCACAAACAAATATCTCTTTTGTGTGCTTTTTTCATTTGGACTCTGTAAGGAGAACATGGCACTCCTGCTGGAGTGTTCCCTGTGTTCCCAGTGTTCCCTGGCCTCTCCAGCTGCAGACACTGCAGGTCTGGTAGAGGTGGTGCTGAGACATTCTCCAGGCACTGCCCTTCACCTCCCGTTAGGGAGCAAAGCACATGTCAGCACTCTCATGGGGAGACACATGTGTGCACAAAAAGTCTGGCTCTTCTGAAACCTATTCCAGAATTACTGAGATTGGAAAAGACCTCAAAGGTCGGTAAGTCCAACCTGTGACAGATCACCACTTTGTCAACTGAACTAGAGCACTGATTGCCATATCCAGTTGCTTCTTGAACACCTTTGAGGATGGTGACTCCACCACCTCCATGGGCAGCTCATTCCAATCCTGACAACCTTTTCTGTGAAGAAATTCTTCTTCTTAGTCAGTGTTAAGAGAAGCTGGTGCTGAGGTCAAATGAGGAGAGCATTTAGTAGCGTGTGACATTGCCACTGAGCCATGGTGATGGACGAGACATCTGATCCAGCCATTTAGCAAGATGCCATGAACAGGAGTAGAATTTGGCAGGGGCCTCAGGGTGGTTGCTGCCATATTTAGGGAATAACAGAAGGAGGGTTTTAAGCCCCTCATCAAGACTTTGGCCTTGCCGCTTGGCCACCAGTGGGATCAGAATGTTGTGTGGCAGGCAGGGTATGGGGGAAGGCTCAGGAATAATGAGGCTGATCCCCTGCAGGACAGAGGGGCAGCAGGGAAACGGGGAGATGAAGCTCTGCTCTAACAGCATCTGCCTGCCTTTCATTCAGCTTTAGCCATGTCACTGCATGACTACTAGCCTCAATCCACAGCTACAAATGTCCAAAAAATGAAATAGAAAAGGTCTTTATAATAATCTAGCCTATGACCAATTAAAATCATTCTTGCAAAATCATTCTGCCATGACTTTTGCTATATACATCATCACTAAATGTTTTTTTAGATTGTGCCATTTAGTCTTTTCACAGGCTCTGTAATGTTTGGTTTTTGGTTGCTTTGTTTGTAGTTTGTTTGTTTTGGGGGTTTTTTGTTTGTTTTTTACTTTCTTTCTGTATGCACTAACTGGTCCCCAGTTCTTCTGATCAGCTTGTTAAAGTTCTGTTTCTCTGGCCTAAATTTGGGACCTCAGGGTGCTGGCACTCTACAGTGGACCTCGATCATGCCACCTGGCATCAGTGTGTCAGCTCATTACATGGAATCTCTCCAGTAACTCTGTTGGCCCATTGACCAGAACATACCTAATATTTGTATGATGAAATATTGTGAAAAATGTGGTTATAGTAGCCATTGAAATAACATGAAATAAACACTTTTGTGTTAATTAGAATAGGAAAAAATTAAAGCTGATAATTATATGACTAAGGAATTAATTGGAATTATAAGTTTTGAAGAGAAATACCAACTTGTTTAAAGAAAAAGAAGGCTTCAAACAGACAGAAAGTAGGTTTAGATTGGATATTAGGCAGAATTTTT
Organism: Motacilla alba alba; assembly: GCF_015832195.1. Lineage (NCBI taxonomy): Eukaryota > Metazoa > Chordata > Aves > Passeriformes > Motacillidae > Motacilla > Motacilla alba. The sequence goes on along the minus strand of NC_052031.1, from coordinate 54,633,919 downwards.
TCCCTGTGAGGGTGGTGAGGCCCTGGCACAGGTTGTCCAGAGAAGCTGTGGATGCCCCAGAAATTACCTGATCTAATAGTAAAACAACTATCCTTCCTAGATGAAAACAAAGTATTTTCATTAGAGCTTGGGCTTCATAATGCACAATCTTTATGATTACTGCAGAATTAATAATTTTCCAGATAGAATTCAGAATTTACCAAAAGTCATCTGCAAGTTGTCTTCTGTATAAATAATTCAGTCATTAGGGAGATGTCTCCAAATAAATCAGTTTTAACACTTGATTGACAGGAAGAAGAGAAAAAAGAAAGACATATCTTATTTCTGTGCTTCAACTGTGGTGTGCCATGGAGATTGTTATTTGTAATATGCTGGAAAACAGCTGTGGTTGTCTTAAAATTGACATTGGAAAGAATGTTGCTGGAGAATCACCTTGGATGAAAATAAGTAATAATTTCTGTCTCAAGACAGTAGTTATTCTGACCTTCTCCAGTTTTCTGACAAAGCCAGTTTGGACAGAAGTGTTGAAATATAAGGTCTCTTGTCTCAAATCCCATGTCCAGCCCTGGCCAGGAATGGTGGTTTCCTCACTCCTGTGGGCGAGGAATGCAATGGAAGCTTGCAGCTCTTCTCATGACAGTACAGCTGCATAATAAATATTCATGTCAGGGTTGATGTTTCCATGAAGATGCTGGAGGAAGAGATGTGATTTAAATGGACTGCGTTGATCTAAGGGTCTGGTGTGTACAAGGAGCAAGTAGAATTTCTTCCTTTGCATAATTTCACTCCAGTGGTGGTATCCTAGCACACAGTAATTCCTCTACATAATATCACAAAATCCATACCAGGGCTTGCTTTGCTCTCTTCAGTTAGTAGAGATTGGTTACATTATACCATTCAACACATTTAAAAATTGTCCCTCTCCCTCCTCCTAATTAAGTATAGGTAGAAATGCCTGTGATTGGAAAGGGAAAAATTATTTGAATTATATAAGCAACATAAACTTATAATTCTTTTTTCTGTCTTGTTTAAAATTATTTGACAATCTAGTGGGGTGTGATTTCACGTGATTCATTTAACAGGAATTTGCAGAGCAAATTGTATGAGTTTCTCAGTTCAGAAAACACAGAAATTTTCTAGGCAGTGCTGCACAAGGGGGCTGTTAAAATGAAGGCTATTGTGGAAATACATGGTGTTGTATTATGCAAGAGAATGGTGCAAAGAAGCAGGGAGTCTGGAGGGTGACAAAGTTTGTTCTGGGAAGGAATGCCCTCTAGCTTAAGCTTAGCCTCTGTGCTTTGAAGGAGAGAGTGTTCCTTGAGCCACAGAGGAAGCAAAGGGAAGAGCAGGAATCTGCCGCTGAGATATCCAGACATTTGACTGAGAAAGGGATGGTGGCTCCCACAGTTGTCTCTGGGGGAGA